>NW_027508919.1:14922500-15342500 GCF_051911475.1 Siphateles boraxobius
TGCTTGAGGCGCTGTCTCTCTTCAGCAGGTAAATCATGTAGAAGTATTTTTGGTCTGGGACTTTTTTATGTGCACAGATGCCAAAAATCCAGACAGGAAAGAGAAAGGGCTGTTCCAGTGGGCTTGTTACTGTGTAGTGACTAACCAACATCGCCTCTGGCTAGAGCAGCGGATTCGGAAGCTGCCCTCCACACACACACACACACATGCGCACACATACAACGCTCCTGGTGTTCTAGCTCAAAGTCACAACCGGCCATGACAGAGCTCGGCTTAAAGAAAAACAGATGAATCTCTCTTACCTCTAGCCATGGAAGCACATGTGACTTTCTCAGCCTTTTTTAAGCCAGTGATTAATGAGCTATACTTTTCTGTACAGCATTTTTTCCCTTTCATTTTTACACGTTTGCCCCAGCAGGGCGTTGCTTTCATGTTGGTGTGAAATGACATTAAGCGATGCGAACTGGAGGAGACTTGTCCTGGTTTTTCCACTAACTTAATTTTCTATGGCTCTCTAGATTGTAAGCTCAGGGATCATTCTTAATGGGGAGACTGGGTGACTCTGGAGAGGTCGGGTGGGGTGATGAGTCCAGCTGAAAAATGTTCTCCATTCCTGGAGGTAGGAGGAGAACAAAAAACAAAACGAGAGCCAGAGGATATGAAATATTAGTGCTGCTGTTGATGGAGCTTATTTAGGTCTCCTAGCATTTCAGCCACATCAGCTCTTCTCTGCGGATGCAATTTGATGACTGGGAGTAAACTCCACCTGCTAAATAAAACCAAGTGCTCCTCCACACTTTTTCAAATGCCCAACACTTTCTGTGCTTTCATATAAACTCTATCCAGCATCTGTGACCTCCACAGCTCAACTCATTTAACATTTTTAAAGGTTGCATACTCATTATCACTGGTGGATAGGATGGAAAAGGAAGTAGTGTCGTAAGCAAAAGGCTTGCGGTTCTCATGCCGTCTGACCTGAATGAGAACTATAGGCGTATAAAGGTAAGAGGATATATAAAGTGGGATTTTAAACCTTATCAGTCAAGCTCACAAGTATTTACGTTTAAAATGAAATTACATAACCCAGTAGTCGTAAATGATTTGCTTTGCCTTGTTAAGATTACTGCTGATTGTTTGGGCATTTGTGATATTCATTGACTTAGATAATACACATATGACCCAGAGGGATGCATATGGAGAACACTGGGGTATCCAGCCGCAGGTGGAATATTTCAACCCCAGGGGTGGCAAGGTGGCTTGCCAAGGGAAAGACACATGCTCAGAGAGGCTTACAGTGGAAATACACATGTGGGGGTCGCCCAGAGGAGGGACCATGCACACGGGAGGCACCTAGCCGACGGGCAGGCAGTAGACACTGGCGCCAATGTCAGGAGTGCTGGAGGAACCTAGGGCTTTCGGCGAAGCTAACCTGAGGAGAATACCGCATCTATCCAGTCCGTGGAGTGGAATGGCGAGCAAGCGAAGACACCTGAGCCGGTGCAGTACTAGCTGGTTGAAGCGAGTACATGAGAGGACACTGGCTCCACTCGGAGATTGTAGAATCTGGCGAATGTGTGCTGGAGGAACTCAGGGCTTTCGGGGAAGCTAACTTGAGGAGAATATCGCACGTATCCAGTCCGTGGAGTGGAATGGCGAGCAAGTGAAGACACCTGAGTGGGTCCAGTACTAGCTGGTTGAAGCGAATACATGAGAGGACACTGGCTCCACTCGGAGATTGTAGAATCTGGCGAATGTGTAGGTGTCGCCCAGCCTGCAGCTCTGCAGATGTCTGTTAGCGAGGCGCCATGCGCTAGAGCCCAAGAGGACGCCACACTCTGAGTGGAGTGGGCAGTCACACCAAGGGGGCATGGTCCACCTTGCTGCTGGTATGCCAAAGCAATGGCGTCCACTATCCAGTGAGACAACCTTTGCTTGGAGAGAGCCTTTCCCTTCAGCTTCCCACCATAACAGACAAAGAGCTGGTCTGAGGTCCTGAACAATGCGTTCTGTCTACATAGGTGCGGAGACCACGTACTGGACAGAGCAGTGCCAAGGCTGGGTCTGCCTCCTCCAGGGGCAGCGCTTGCAGGTTCACCACCTGGTCCCTGGAGAGTGGTAGGAAACTTGGGCATATATCTAAGCCGGGGTCTCAGGATCACGTGAGAGTAAGCTGGCCCGAATCCCAGGCACGCTTCGTCAACAGAGAATGCGTGCCCCACCCTCTTGATGGAGGCCAATGCAACCAGGAGCGCCGTCTTCATTGACAGGAACTTAAGCTCCACTGATTGCAAAGGCTCAAAGGGAGCACTCTGCAGGGCAGTTAGAACCACTGAGAGGTCCCAAGAGGGAACGAGAAGAGGGCGAGGATGATTCAGTCTCCTCGCTCCTCTCAGGAACCTGACGATCAGGTTGTGCTTCCCAACAGACTTACCTTCTACCATATCATGGTGTTCGGCAATGGCGGCAATGTATACTTAGAGGATGGAGGGAGACAGCCTTCGCTCCAACCCTTCTTAAACTGACACGACACGGCACGACACTGATCGAACATCTCCGGGGGTTTTCTCGGTGAGAAGAGCACCAGTTGACGAAGAGGTTCCTCTTCAAGCATAGGCGTGTCTTGTGGACGACGCTCTGGCGGAAGTGAAGGTAGCCACCACCGCTGGTTGTAGGGTACTCAAACGTGCCTCGTCCCGTCCAGGAGCCATGCGTGGAGGATCAAAGATCGGGATGAGGGTGCCATAGGGTGCCCCGTCCCTGAGAAAGGAGGACCTTCCTCAGAGGAATTGGCCAGGGAGGTGCTGTCGCGAGGAGTACTAGTTCAGAGAACCAGGTCCAGGCGGGTCAGTGCGGCGCAACCAGAATGACCTGCTCCTCGTCCTCCCTGATCTCGCACAGGTCTGTGCCAGACGGCTCACTGGGGAAAAATGCATACTTGCGGGGCCCCGCGGCCAGCTGTGCACCAGTCCGTCTGTGCTGAGCGTGCCATCGTACAGGGAGTAAAACAGAGCGCAAAGGGTCGAGTCGTGGGAGGCAAACAGAACTACCTGTGCGTCCCCGAACTGGTCCCAAACCAGCTGAACCGACTGGGGATCGAGTCACCATTCTCCAGGGAGGGGGTGAAGCTGTGGGAGCTCGTAGGCTCCATATGCCCCAGGAGCCTCTGAAAAAACTTCAGTGGAACTGTACTCTTGCGCTTGATTGTCTCATGCAAGTCAGCAGTGGCTGAGTGGAGAAGGCGACCAAGTCAATACCAAGAAAATAGATCCTCTGCACGGGGCAAAGTTTACTCTTTTTCCAGTTGACCCGAAGGCCCAGACGAGCTAGGTGCCTGAGCGCTGGGTCCCTGTGTTCGCAAACCTGGTCTCGAGAGTGAGCTAGGATAGCCAGTCTCCGAGATAGTTCAGGATGCGAACCCCGTGTTCCCATGGAGGAACATGGGCTGCCTCGACAACCTTTGTGAAGGCGCGAGGAGACAGGGCTAGCCCGAATGGGAGAACAGCGTACTGATATGCGCGCCCCCTGACAGCAAACCGTAGGTACGGTCTGAGTCGAAGGAGAACGGAGACATAATAGTAGGCGTCCTTCAGGTCGATCACTGCAAACCAATCCTGTGGCCGCACACATTCGGAAATGCATTTGGCCAGGAGCATCTTGAATGGCAGCCTGTGAAGCGGGCGGCTCAGATGTGCAGGCCCAGGATTGGCCGTAACCCACCGGATTCTCCGGGACAATGAGGTAGGGGCTGTAAAATCTGGACCTCATTCCGGCTCGATCGTACTCTTCGCCAGTAGAGTAGCAACCTCCGCTCTCATGATAGGGGCATGGCCACTGACCATAGTGGAGCGGACTCCCCTGAAGCGGGGAGGAGACCGTGCAAACTGAATCGCATAGCCGAGCCAATGGTTTGTGCGACCCAGCGGAACAGATTTGGACGCTCTAGCAAGGCTCACAAGAACTGTGCCAGCAGAGTCATGCAAACCACAGACGTCCCCTCGGTGGTGCAGCGAGGCGGAATGACCGGCCCGGACGTGGACGGCATAGCGGCCCGGTGTGGGGGCACGGTCATAACCGCACCCTGACAGAGGAGGCCAGGGAAGGACCAGCGTTCCGCGGGGGCCTGCTCTGCCAGGGGTCTGGCGACAGAGGGGGATGAGAGCTTCCCCGGCCCTCCACTGGGGAAATGAGTGGCTCTGCTACCAGCTCCTGGAGAGAACTGAGTCCCATCTCTTAGCAGCCCGTCTCAAGAGTGCCGCTTAACCCGGCGTATAGTGGGAGGCGGTACTGGAGAGGGCTGTGACGTCCCCCTGCGGCTTCCAGAGCCAGCCTGTGTGAACAGGCGGGGTGGGAGCAGCGGGAGGGCGCTTTCGGCGGTGGGCAGACTGAGGGATCTGAGCGGACGGCGGGGCCGTCGGGGCAGGGTAAGCCTCAGTCTGCTCATGGGCGGATGAGAACTGTTGGGCAAAGCCCTCAACCGCACCGCGAAGAGGCCAACCTGGGATATGGGGGTGTCGAGCAGACGGGTCCGCCTGACATTCTGCACATTGGACAGGTTCAGCCACAGAATGGTGGGCATAACCTGACCCAGGGAGCGTACGGCTACTTTCGTCGCTCGGAGAGCAAGGTCAGTGGCGGCGCGCAGCTCATTGAAGAGCCCTGGGTCAGTCCCACTCTTGTGCATGTCCGTGAGCATCTGGGTCTGGTAGACCAGCAGAATGGTCATGGCATGCGGTGAGGCGACTGCCTGTCCTGTGGCACTATAGAATTTCGCCACAACTTGTGTAGACGAAAAACTACAGGCTTCGGACAGGTGCTTAGGATCGCGCCGAGAAGAAGCACTCTGAGGACACAGTAGCATTACAACAGAACGTTCAACCGGGGGACCCCAGTGAACCCATGGGCAGCGGCCCCGTCGAGGGGAGGAAGGGCGGAGGAGATCAACGAGGGATCGCTCGAAGACAAGGGGGTCTTCGAGGATTTCGAGATCTCCTGATGCACATCCGGGAAGAAAAGTATTGGGGTGGACACTGACAGGTGTCAGCGGCCACACCCAAAAACCAATCGTCCAGCAGCGAGCACTCAGACAGGGTGGAAGGTTCCACTTTAGTCTGATGCCCGCAGCGGCCCGGGAAAGCATGGCTGTCATCTCAGGATCTGACTCGACAAATGCCATATGCACACCCGAAAGTGGCAGCACTGTCGAATCTTCACTTCCTGAAGATTCTTGCCCGCCCTGTGATGCTGCGATGGACAACAGATCCGATTCTGGAACGTTGAAGGAAACCCGCGGGGGGTCCGAAGACGGGCCCGCGGGCATCCCGTGATCGCTCACGGGTTGCGTCAATGGGGGGCGTGGGGCAAGGACAGATAGTCGGCGCCTTTGTTCGAGACCATCACCCTCAGGTCACCCTGGCCACCAGCCGAAGTAGCACCTCATGAGGAGAGTGTTCGATTGGGGTGTGGATGAGGGGACTCTCTCTCTAACGAGATCATTGAGTCTTGACCGTAATGACGCGATGGTCTTCCACAAACGCTGCTCTGGCGTGAACAAGACCAAGCATGCAGAGTAGAGAATGTGCCCATCAAAATCGGAAATGAGTCGACAGCAACTAGAAATGCACGGGTGAGCCGTCTTTAAAAAGACGTGTGCGAGCTCTTTTGTGAGAGGAGAAAAAACTCTGCGATGTTGAAGCGTGCAGGGAGAAACACACTCATTGGCAGATCACTGCACAGATCAGCAGGCAATGTGCACTCGCTGCAGATTGCCGTCACACCAACACCGGAGAGAGGCTCATCTCATAGAGCGTAGTCAGAAATGGCTGTGGAGTGAAGAGATACTCTTGGCTCCGAAGTGAAAACATATCTGCATGTTGCCAGCGTCCTCATTTTATACCCACGAGGTAAGGCGGAGATACGCTATGCAAATTCCGCAGACCCCTGGCATTTCTTTGCCATTGGCTCGTTTTGTATACTCGAAGTCGATAGGCTTTCTAAGCAAAACCCCATTCGTCGTCATCCGACGTAACTAGGAGTGACAACGAAAGGGAACTGGTGTGTTCCAATATATTTGATCAGTCCAGGTCTTATAGAGAATGCAGCACTCTCCTGTCTTTGGGATTAATGATAGTCAAACAACAACAAAAAAAGAGAAAATCATCCACTGCTTGACAGAATAACTTCAATATATTAACTATTGTGCATCAATTAAAAAAAGTTACACATAGCTACATAGAGGACAAAAATGTTGAGGTTGTTATCTCAAAAGATTAGCTTTCAGTAAGATTTTGTTTGGGCGCAGTAACAGATTTTCCCCAGTGGATGCCAGCAAAACTCCACTGGTGCACACAGTAATTGGATTTGTTATTTGCATAATGCATGTGGTTGATAATGCATTTTTATTTTATGAATTTGTAAACAATGAATTTTATGTTCTGTCATATTGTTCAATTACTTTTACTTGTTTTAGTTTTTTTTTCTTCCATGGTATCAATTAAGTATTGGTAATGAGATATTTTTGTCAGGTATCTTATCAAAGTCATAATTTTGGTATAGTGACAACAATAGTTTGGAACAACATTAGGGTGAGTAAATTTTTTTAAACTATCCCCATTGAATCTATTGTTCCCTTTCAAAAGCTACGTTTGGCGACTCCGTAAATGCGGTCATCAGCAGATTCCGGGAGGTGAAGACAATGAGGAGGCCTTCATAAAATGTCTTCCCCACCGTACTCAAGGGGAGGGGCTGTGGCCACGGAGGGATCGGACATTTACTTCAAAGCATTTACAAGGCCCTTTCACAAAGCAGCTGACAAATTTTACATTAGACATCATGTCAAGATGGCTTTGCTAACCCACCACAATCTACATTTTATCTTCAGTGTGGTAGCTTTCCTTAAAGAGGTCATATAATGCCATTTTTGTACAAGTTAATATGAATCTTTAGGGTCTAAATGAAACCTTTGTAATATACTTTTATTAAAAATGCTCATTAGTATTATAAGAAAACACTAAATTTACCTGGTCAAAAACAGCTCTGTTTTCAGCACGTCGTTTCAGTGCATGTGCCTTTAAATGATAATGAGCTTTGCTCACTCCGCCCCTCTGTTCTGTGGGGCGTTTGGGTTTTGACACAACTGCAAGTGGAGTGTTGCCTTGACAACAGCCGAGGGCAGGGACGTGCAGTCAGGGTAGGCAGGGTAGGCAGTGCCTCACCAAAGGAAATGTTGACATTATTAATTCCAAGAGCTTTATTAATTCACCACATTATTAATTGCATTTATTTTATACCAAATATTAATTTTTGTAACACAATTTTTCAGGAATACACATATAATATACTCCTTTTGCCATTGTTTGCTCCTAAAAATCATTGTTTCATGCAGAAAATTCAAGGCCATGGCCATTGAGGCAGAGGTTAGCAGTGCCTCTTTGGTCCATAGAACGTAGTTTACGTAGATTTGCGCATGCGCAGTCAGTTCTCGTGCTGTCTTGAATTATCAACATTGAGGCAGAGACCGAGCGTGCTTCATGTCACGTGATCCACTCGCTCTAACTCACTCCGCGCTTCAAGCTACTTAGCATCTAGCGGCGCCTAGCGTTGGAAGCGTCCTATGAAGAAAAAGAGCTGTGGTCGCTAACGGGAAAGTCCATGCGTCTATCCCCCTGGACAAAGATGTCAATTACTTTGTTGTAAAAGTCCTCTTTGTTGGGTGTATTTCTCAATTTCACGAGTCTCTCCTTTTCAATGGAAATAAGAGCCAGGAGGAAAGTCTGTTCTGCTCCATTCACGTCAGAGGCGCCCGCGCCATTGGATGTGCAGTTGCCGCAGCACAGCCAGAGCGAGCCATACGCTCACTGTGCTAACGTTAGCTGTGCAGCTGCAAATGCGTTTTATAGGCTTCAGTAAATCGAGGAAAAGGAGTTTCGTCTACAAATAAAAGTAAGCACCCCCTTTAAAACGTAAATTATTCATTTATTTATTATTTTTAAAACCCTTATATTGGCTTGTGTTTGTTGTCTGATGGTGGGCTAACAGTTATAGGCCTGCTGTGCGCTGACACCAAAATGTTCTCTCTTCCATACCCTGGTGCGCCGTCACCTCTGCCATATTTGTACTGTAGGTCTATCTGTGCGATTATGGTGCATTTCGTAAGGGTTAAAATGCTGTTTTGTAGTTCTCTTTTTTTAATCCTGGTGCGCCGTCGCCAGACGCTCATTGCGTGTCGGTGTGTGCGCCTTGCGCAGTTTGTAGGAGCGAATTTAAGCTGTTTTTGTACTGTAAAGCTGTACTGCTGACACAATGTTTTCTGACTGTAGCCTATTCAAATCCTGGTGCGCCGTCACCAGAGTGAACAGACCAATAGTGTGTATGTGGCTGTCTGTGCGCGTTTGCGCATTTTGAAGGAATGACTAGGCTGCTTGTCGGTTCGCTTACAACGCGCCGCCTCCCTCTCTTACTGTGTCCCGCACAAAACATTTGTTTGTTGAATAAGTCATAAGATAGATGTGTCCATTCATTTGATTATTAGATTTGATTGTGCATTAGCCTCACATATGACTGACTTTGCTGTATGCAGGCAGCGATTTGATGATGCCTGATATGAACTTGGGTTGCTACATTAACTGAATGAATATATGAACATATATGCCACATTGATAGGTCACAGCCTACCCATGACAAGATTTCACCGCACGTTACTGGTTGAGGGCATATTTTGGAACAAGAATGTCAGCGGGAGTCTCTGAGGACACATCTGTGCAACGGTATCAATTTGAACCGGAGTCGGACCCGGAACAAGATGAACAAGACGGACAAGAAATTCGACAATTAAGGCTCGAACAGGACGTTTCTGACTGGTTGGTTAACGTAATGTCACGTAATGTACACCTGCGTACACAGTTTTTAATAACACATTAACCATAACGCGTTGTTCATTATAAACTTGGGATTATGAATTATATTGAGAACGTTGTAACGTTACTTAGAAAGCATGCCGTAATATACCCTGAGTGTAAACATTAGCCGCATTCATCGTAAAGCGTGCAAACGCTTTGCAAAGATTAATATTTAAAGGTTAATAAAACGTTACACTCACTTCTTCTGGAGGTGCAGCAGGAACACGAATAGTTGGTACCGATTCTGTTTTCAGGACCAGCTTCTTAGCAAAACCAGATTTTCACTGACCCTCGTTTAGAAAGGTCTGGTGAGAAATGATTAGCGCAAACATAGAAGCATTTACGTTGGTCGTTGGGAATATTCCCTTAAAAAATAAAACTCAGCCACTGTGTCTTCAGCGGTTCGAATTTAGGAACACCAAAATGACTGCTGTGTTCCTAATTACAGCCAAGAACAGAACACCACAATCGCTTAGACGCCATTCTGCTCCAGCGTATCAACAATGGCGGACTACGATGACAACTCACTCAGGGCGGGTCTGTGTTGGAACGCTGCTGTCAATTATCAATGGTGGGAGGGGCGTCCGATTTATTGACGTCACAAAATCGAACGGCTCAATTTGAGGCAGGGGAAAACATATAAGGAGATTAAAACAAAAGCACTGGATGGATTTTTATCATTATATGATAGTGTACAGGCCCTGCCAACACATATTTTAAGTACAATCAACTTGTAAAAGTGCATGTACCATTAAATGACCCCTTTAAGTACTATTTTCTAACCTTTTTAAACACTAAATTATTAAGGCACTGCATCAAATGTCCTCAATGAAATTTAACCTGCTCAATGTCATTGAGCAAACAAAGACGTAATCAAAAGATAGGATAAAACCCATAAATACCAGGCTATTGGTAATGAGCCTGTTTTTCTCATTTCTCCTTGTACTCAGCTCCCTCCTTGTGGCCTTATTCAGGATTAGCCCTTTTTATTCTCCATTCTGTATTATTATTACATTGATGCCCTTGCACTGGTATAATGTGCTGATATAACATTATTTGGATACCTTAGTTGCAGTAAAAGGGAGAAAAGTCATAATTTACCCTGATTTGAGAGAATCTGTGCAAGCTATAAATTATGAATGCACTATAACAAAACACGGTCACAGCCAGAATCGTATTTATCAAAGTAATTGAAGGCATGACACACAGAACACAACAATGTTACAGCATGGCTGCTCTAGCGTTTTTTTAAGAGGACTACAGGCAGGAGAGAAAAAAATGACCTCTTCTCAGAGGAGCAAAAAAAAGCAAAAGATAAGGGAATAGTTGTTGGGTGCTCTGGTGAAACCTAATGATTAGACTGCTGATCTGGTGTAAGCAAAAAAAAACAAAAAAAAAAACTTGCTGATCCTGACCCCTGTTTTGGTCCCAGGGCTTGAAATGTATGCCTATGTAGAAGTCCCAAAGGGAGAAACTGTCTGACGTGCCTGAGAGCTCAGAGGGGGAAGCTAACTCAACCAAAAGATCTTGGAAGGATAACATCCCCAGATAGCAGCTGCCCAAAGCATGTGAGCCAAGGCAAGAGGCCCAAGACTTGGGGCATATCCATAAAAACCTGTGTAGTTGACTGTTTATGCAACCCCCAGTGCTTTCTAACACAAATAGAAAGAAATAAAAAAATAGAAACACAAATATAGATACCAGGACGGATAGAACATAACCAGAAGTTACCGTTTCAAATATAGCTTGTTTAACGTGGTCATGAACTGCATTGTTCTATTGTTTTATATTGGTTACTGAGGTGCACTTATGATGTTAGTATGATTTTTACATAAAAAAAATTGTCACAATTTAGAAATAAAAGGCATTTTTCCTACCCTGATTTTAGCCCTCTAATTTGAACGCTCTGTTTTAAGGGGCGTGTCTGCTGTGAGACTTCAGTGTAAATGCCCACTGCTGTGATTTGCTAACATCTTTGCATACGAAATAAATAGAATTACATGTGGAATGCTCTCGAAAACGCTTAGCCCGTTTTTACTATTACAACTCTCAAGGTTAACTAATCATGGAAAGTGTTGATTATAGCATTACATTTAGCTCTATGGCATTCAATTTCTGCTCACTAATGAATGCTTTCATCATAACTAACAGTGCAAACACAATGCAAATTAGATACTTTAATTACAACCAAAGACTAGGGATGCTCCGATACCACTTTTTCCAGAACGAGTCAGATACCAATACTTTAATTTTTGGTACTTGCCGATACCGATACCTATATTTTTAATGCATTTGTAATTTTTTAATATATTGGGTAGAGAAACCAAAATAATCATATTAGTTGGCTTAATTTGTCTAGAAAATATATATTTCCATCAGTTATTTTCATGCTTAAAGGGATAGTTCACCCAAAAATGAAAATTCTGTCAGTATTTACTCACCCTCATTTTGTTCCAACCCCGTTAGACCTTCGTTCATCTTCAGAACACTTATTAAGATATTTTTGATGAAATCTGAGAGCTGGATCACTCCTCCATACTCCTCCATAGGCTTCTTCAGGGATTGAAACTTGCCAGCCCCGAAAAGTCATTAAAGACAGTGTTCCCAGATAGCAATGAGTTGGCGGCGCTCCGGAGGCAGTAGATGCGTCAGAATGGCGTAATCGCAAACACGTTTGATGGCGCACCGCCGGCGGCAGCCGCTTTTTAAAAGCGGCAGCCGCCTTCCTACCGCCTTCGTTCCGCGGCCGGCCCGCAGGCCAGCCGCCATTCCGCCGCTGTTATACCGAAGGCGGACCTTCCGCGGCCCGTCGGAGGCAAACGCTATTTTCGAGCGAGCTGTCCCGCCGCTTATTGCACTTATATATATTTTTAATATTTATAGAATGCAGTTTATCAAGAATAATGATTGATCAAACCAGACAAATTTCCATTTGGCATTTTAATTAAGTACAGTAACCGTCATTAAAACAACGTGTCAGATCACTAAAATATAAGAGAAAAATACAAATACATATATACATATATACACACACACACACACGCAGGTTTCCAATTAAATTTTGGTTAAAAAAAAAACACACTTGTAAAAAAACACAATTTTAACACTTACAATACTTGCTAATAATATAAAGAGGTCAGCTCTGGGATGAAAAGAATTACCAGTAAACACTGGTAAAAAAAGTAATGAGGATATTTGGTAACAAATAAAGTGAAGGATACCAAATAATTTGAGGTATAACATCATATTTACAAGTGATTTCTAACAATAGGATAAGTGGTAATAATTTAGAGTAAAGCTCTGGAGTAGAATATACCATTATAACTGCAATGCTGACCTGTGGCACAAGTATTTACAAGCTATATTTAACAATAGAATAACAGTTAAGCACTGTTACGGAATGAAGTAGAATATTTGGTACCAGGTAATGTGCAATATCAAGTATCAGAGGAATGAAATAGTATTCCAAGCTATTTTTAAATAGAATAACAGCTAAGCACACTGATGGAATGAAAGTAGAATTTTTGGTACTAGTTAATGTGCAATATAAAATATCAGGCACGAAATAGGATTTACAAACTATAATAGAATCGTTAAGCACTGACGGAATGAAATAAGCCAATACTGAAGTCACGGCAAGTAGAATATTTGATACCAAATAATGTGCAGATATCAAGTATTAGATGTATAATCTAGGATTTACAAGCTATACAGGTCCTTCTCAAAAAAATAGTATATTGTGATAAAGTTCATTATTTTCCATAATGTAATGATAAAAATTAAACTTACATATATTTTAGATTCATTGCACACCAGCTGCAATATTTCAGGTCTTTTATTGTTTTAATACTGATGATTTTGGCATAGCGCTCATGAAAACCCAAAATCTTAAAAAAAATTGCATATTTCATCCGACCAATAAAATAAGTGTTTTTAAAACAAAAAAAGTCAGCCTTCAAATAATTATGTTCAGTTATGCACTCAATACTTGGTCGGGAATCCTTTTGCAGAAATGACTGCTTCAATGCGGCGTGGCATGGAGGCAATCAGCCTGTGGCACTGCTGAGGTGTTATGGAGGCCCAGGATGCTTCGATAGCGGCCTTAAGCTCATCCAGAGTGTTGGGTCTTGCGTCTCTCAACTTTCTCTTCACAATATCCCACAGATTCTCTATGGGGTTCAGTTCAGGAGAGTTGGGAGGCAAATTGAGCAAAGTAATACCATGGTCAGTAAACCATTTACCAGTGGTTTTGGCACAAGTTATTCAGTCAAGAGCAGTGAGTGATTTATTTGTCCTTTGTTGTTTGATTGACATTAAAACAAAGAAGCAGATTTATTAGGCTGCTGTTTCTTTAAGACCGAGTGCAAGGATCCGATATGAGTTGTCTACCTTCACTTGAGATATAAACCGACTGTTTACTAGGATACTCGTAATTTTGTGTGAATTAGTCCGTTTAAGCGCAAGTGAAAGAGAATTAAATTCAGTATTCGGATGTTTGTGTTTATTAAACTTCTTGACCTGCAAATGTCCTGTGACCACTCGTTATACATAATTCACATAACAGTTCACGTTTTACTGACATATACGATTTAGTTTTAATCCAAATGACACGTGTGCTGTGTGAACAATCAGCAATCAAGAGAATGCTACAGAAGTGCTCTCTCTCTCTCTCTCTCTCTCTCTCTCTCTCTCTCTCTCTCTCTCTCTCTCTCTCTCTCTCTCTCTATTTCTATTTACCATCAGTTAACATTAACAGATGCCTCGTTTTACTTTCTTTGCCATTGACATCCGACTGAACTACAAACTTTCCAGTGTTTGTGAAAAGGGATGAGCTTGACAAGTTTGCGTGTCTATGCCGCGCGCTCATTCCACTTCACGTTTTTCGCTTATCAGTTCGTGCACCATAGCTATTACAGGCGTTACTATATTTATTTTAATATTCTACTAAATAGATACATTTACTTCATAGCGGTCTTCTTTTTTTCATTCCCATTATACTCATTGTTGTTGGTGCTCCACACATGCTGCGTGGTATCAGTTGTTGGTATCGCAGTATTTTAATGAGTACACGAGCGCAGTATCGGGCCCGATACTTGGTATATCCCTAGCATAGACTATAGATAAACGAGACTTTGTTATAACAGGAGTTTTGGCGAGAGTCCAGGGTTGAATTCCAGAAAGCAAGGATATCTTGCCGTCAAACATACCCTGAATTCTCTCGGTTGATTAAACCAAACCTTGCTCATGTCACAGGCAGGGCAAGAACTCGCAGCAAATTTTAATTCTGTTTCTTTATTAGATGACATAGTAAGACATTTATCTTCATCTTTTTATATTTCACAGGTTGATCAAGATAAAATCAATACAATTATAAATCAATTAAACAGTTCAAAAGCTAAAGAAATATTTGGTTTAGATGCTTCTTTTAATAAATAAAAAAAACACAGTGAAATACTGGTAAGACAAATACCATATTAGGTAAATTTATCTATTAAAACTGGTGAATTTCCACAAAATGAGACTGGTGATATATGTAATTATAGAACCATCTCAATTACTCCAGTAATTTCCAAAGTTTTAGAAAAGTTAGTGGCTGAACAATTAATGAATTACTTGGGAAAAAATCACCTCTTAAACTTTAAGCAATTTGGATTCCAGCCAAAGTATTCAACAGAAATGGCTACATGTCATTTTATAGATACAATATACAGTAGTTTGGATCAAGGAAAAGTAGTGGGAGCAGTATTTTTAGACTTTAAAGGGTGGGTAAAACACATTTTTTCGAAGGCTTGATTGTGTTTGTGGGGTGCACTGTAACATGTGTTCATGCCTCGTTTTTTAAAAATTGCATTATTTTTCATATATTTTACCTTTATTCTACACTGCTCTGCCTCTCTTTGTAAAAACGGTCTGATGGTTTCCGGGTTCTTTGAAGCCAGTCCCTCAAAAATACGCAATGGGCTCAGGGGTGCGTTTCCCAAAAGCATCGTTGGCCAACTATGATTGCAATTTCCATTGAACTCTATTGGTAAAGACGGAACTTGCGACCATAGTTGGCTTTGGGAAACACACCCCAGATTGGTTAGCTGGCTCAGTGTGTTGTGATTCGCTAACCGCCCAGTGTATGTTTTTCCGAAAAAACTCACGCCTCTTACATTTACCGGTAGTTTGTGCTTTGTCGTATTATAAACAATGGCATCAACAAAACCATACCAATTTGAGCCCGAATCGGACCAGAGAATGTTAGTGAAGATGATCGAGCAGAACCTGTTCAAGAACGGCTGTTAAACGACTTTTCAGAAAGGTTTGTTTTTTGTTGTTTTTGTTGTCTCATTACTTTTTAGATACACTGTTATTGAATTTGACTAATTATTATAGTTGATGTTTAATTTATAACAGTAACAAGTGTTTGTTTATTCACAAAAGTGTATTCACGAACATATTTTATTAAAAATATATATATTATTTTATTAGGTGTAGGCCTGCATGTAGTAACTGTGTAGTAACTGTGCAAAAATGCCAACTGAAGTGGAAAACATTTGCGGATCTATAGTGATCATTACTGACTGTATGGCACCGTTACTTTTGTATTTTTAGAAATTAGAAATTGATTTATTTAAAAGCAAATATCTCCCTTTGCTTTGAGCTTTGAGCGTTGTAACTTTGCAGATGTTGTTTATGCTCAAACATTAACATCACACACTAGCTAAAGTTAGAAATGTGAAATCCTGAAAACCCTTTAAAAAACCTTGGTTTCACTTTATTTTGATGGTCCCTTTAACACATTCTGTTGAATATAAGTAACGTTGCAACTACATCTCTACTAACTCTCAGTAGAGTGTCAGTATAGTATTAGTAGACTGTCAGGGTTAGGGCTAGAATAATTTGACATGTAGATGCAAAGTTACTTATAGTCAGTAGAATGTCTGTTGGAGGATCATCGCAATACAAAGTTATCAGCTATTAAGCAGAGAGTCTACTAATACTGTAATGAGAGTTACTTGACATGTAGTTGCAAAGTTATAGTCAACAGAATGTTCAAAAGGGACCATCAAAATAAAAGTGTTACCAAAACCTTTGATACTGTGAATCATGAAGTACTTATAAATAAATTAAAACAAATTAACTTACTCACTTAAAAAAGTTGGGTTAAAAACGACCCAACAGCTAACCCAATGGTGGGTTGATATAGCACCGACCTATTGTTGGGTTATTTTAACCCAATAAATTAGGTAACTAGTTTTACCCAATAAATTGGGTTACAAATAACTAATCTGTTGGGTTATTTGGCCAAAATGCTTTAATCAACCTATTATTAATATTAATTATAATTACTATTATTGCCATGTAAATAAATAACTCACAACTTAAGTATATTAACATGCTTTATTTACATTCAATTAGACATTGCATTCAAAAGTAATTGTTGCAATTGTTTTGATGTACTTACCTAAAGATAAGAAATTGTTTCAATAAATAAAATAAAAAAAGTAATGCAATTATAAACTGCCTCATAAGGCGACGTGTTGAGGGAACACCTCCAGGCACAGAATATTAATGTTAAAATTAATTTAGAGTTATGTTTTAAGTTCTAAGAAACATGGAACACAAAAACACAAATAAACAGTTGTAGTCAAGTCAAGTCACCTTTATTTATATAGCGCTTTTTACAATACAAATTGTTTCAAAGCAGCTTTACAGAGATAACTGGAAAGTAAAGTTGTAATAGTATTGTTAAATTCAAATTTAAATGTTAAATGTCCCCAACTAAGCAAGCCAAAAGCCAATGGCGAATAAAGGCAAAAAAGGCGACAGTGGCAAGGAACCAAAACTCCATCAGGTGAACGAGTGGAGAAAAAAACCTTGGGAGAACCCAGGCTCAGTCAGGGGGGCCAGTCCTCCTTTGGCCAACAAACGAACAGTGTATGATTATGATTTAGGTGGCATAATAGGTCAGAAGTCAGATTGGATCAGAACTTTCACAATATTTATTCAGTTCATCTGATTAGTGGTCGGAGTCATCACGCCGGTATGGAGATGAGTTTGTTGAGGTGTCCATGAGGCCTTCACAGTGTTGATGAGGCTGGCACTTCAGGGATGCGTTGTCATCGTGTCCATGTGATGGTCCTTCCTCAGATCTGGATACGGCCTGGATCTGGCAGCTTGCGGTAAACCTTTGGATAAACAGAGAGACTAATATTAGCCTAGACGCCATCCTTCTTATGATGTACTAAGTACATCAGGATTTATCGGAAGTAGGGCTGGGTACTTTTTAGGTACCGACCGAATTGCTTCGATACTACCGAGTACCGAAACATGTCTTGTTTTTCGGTACCAAGTTTCGGTACCTAAGTGGTTAATCTCGTCAACGTCAGTGAAACGATAAACATGCAGCATGATTGGCTGTGGCGGAAAAACACTAGTTTACGCGGCTGCCCAGAGACCTGCCTCTGCCTCGTCGCACGTGTGGCTGTAGTGCGTGTGTGTGTGTAAGCGTCCAACCCAGATAGATAGAAAATATGTAGAAATGAAATCTGATAAGGCACTTAAAAGCGCACAGAATACACTCGAGAGTAGAAAGTTTATCCGCCTTCGACTACAAGAACTGGAGCGCGTCACATATAAACCAAAACTCAGCGTATAGGATAGGCCTACTTGCCTCACAGACATGAGAAATAGTTCTATATATGTTCAAAATACGTCTACTTTTAAACGAAACAATTAGAAATAAATAGTTTGATTACCTAATCCATATAGGCGCGCGCGCATTCACTACTGCAGGGATGACGAGTCAGCATCGCAAATTCGCAATAATCATCTTTGCAGCCAACACGTTTAGTAAACACTTGTTCATTAATAAACAATTAAAATATCTCCTTGCTATAGTTTCCCGACAAATCCATAATCATTAGGCTACTTTTGCCAGTGCTTTGCGCAAGCTTCATGTGTGCTGAGAGCGAGGCATATATCCCGCACCCCAGTTGCCTATATTTAATTCAATTCACATTTATTTGTATAGCATTTTTCACAATACACATCGTTTCAAAGGAGCTTTACAGAAAATGCATGTGTCTAAATTACAATTTAGAGTGATCTGTTATCAGGGGTGACTGTGTGTAATGCATTTCAATTAATTTTCATTCAGTTTCATTGTTAAACAATGCATTAAGTTAAGGCAGAAACAATGAGCTCATTGAAGTAAAGAATACATGTTGTTAAATGAATAGGAAACATAGAAAACTTTAGCACTGGTGCTTTTAACAGACTCAAAATATGAGTATAAAAAATAAAAGTTTTTTTTTTTAGGTAATGTTATATGGATAAAATTGGTATCGAAAAAAGTATCGTTCAGGAACTGGTATCGAAGTCAAGGTATCGGTATCGGTATCGAAAATTTTGTTACGATACCCAGCCCTAATCGGAAGTGTTCCCGGTTCCAGCTGATCTAAACTATGCAGCCTAACATTGAATTATAGCAATCTATAATGTGTTATGTGAATGCTAAGCCAAAGAGATGTGTTTTTAGTAGGGCTGTCAGTTAAACGCGTTATTAACGGCGTTAACGCAAAACCATTTTAACGCGATTAATTTTTTTATCGCGAGATTAACGGTCTTTTTGGTCTAGCAAACTTTGTAGTTTTTTTTTCACATGCTTTTGCAACAGGACGCGGCATGCGCGGCGCTGCGCTATGAAACCCATTCATTTCAAGGGCTTGCGCCGTGCGAGGACGTTTTGTTGCTTCGTCGACCAAAGCGCAAGTGGATCTAGACCGGAAACAAAACAACAGGCACGCGCACACACACTTGTTTGGGCTTGCGAGCCGGCCAAATAGGTTAAAGTTACGTTTTGAGTGGATGACGAGCGCGAGACGCCGAAATGGATGCCAATAAGATTCTGAATGGAAAGTTTACTTTTAAAAAGTTGCCAAATGGTTCCATTGACTAGACCAAAGTGATATGTGTGTTTTGTCGTTATGAACTGAGCTATCATCATCGCAGCACGTCCAGTCTGAAATACCACTTGATGATGGCCAAGCACACACACACACACACCTAATGCGAATTCTCCGCCCCCTCGTCAATCAGTACCTCGTCAGTATTTCTTTCACCCTTTTATTGATGGACAGTGTTACATTGTGTTACAAAGAAATTATTTGCTCCAAGTGAGAATGTTTGTGTGAAATTGAACACAGTATTGCCTATGTTGTTTTCAATAAAAAAAAATGTGCACAAAGAAAGCAATCCACTTTTTTCATGTTGATAAGAGCATTAAAATGAGAAAAAATAATGAACAAAGAGAAATCAAGAGAAATTTAGAATAGATAAAAATGTGCGATTAATCGCGAGTTAACTATGACATTAATGCGATTAATCGCGATTAAATATTTTAATCGTTTGACAGCACTAGTTTTTAGTCTAGATTTGAACTGACAGACTGTGTCTACTTCCCGGAACATGTTAGGAAGACTGTTCCAAAGTTTTGGTGCCAAGTAGTAAAAGGATCTACCGCCAGCAGTCTATTTTGATATTCTAGGTATTATCAACTGGCCAGAATTTTGAGATCGCAATAGACGTGAAGGACTATAATGCGTTAAGAGCTCGCTCAAATACAGGGGAGCAAAGCCATTTAGTGCTCTGTAAGTAATCAGCAATATTTTAAAATGTATATGATGTTTAATAGGGAGCCAATGCAGTGTTGACAGAACCGGGCTAATATGGTCATGCTTCCTGGCTCTGGTAAGAACTCTAGTGGCTGCGGGTTGGACCAGCTGTAGTTTGTTTATTAAGCATGCAGGGCAACCACCCAGTAGAGCATTACAATAATCTAGCCTTGAGGTCATGAACGCATGAACTAGTTGTTCCGCATTTGTCAATGAGAGCATATGACGTAATTTAGATATATTTTTAAGATGGAAAAATGCGCTTTTACAGATACTAGACACGTGACTTTCAAATGAGAGATTGGTATCAAAGAGCACAACCAGGTTCCGAACTGACGACGAAGACTTAACAGAGCAGGCATCAAGTGTTAAACAGTATTATTGGATATTGCGTGTGGAAGTTTTTTGTCCAATAATTAGAATCTGTGTTTTTTCAGAATTTAGTAGTAGGAAATTACTAGTCATCCAATTTGTTATATCAGCTATGCATTCGGTTAATTTTGTGAATTGGTAAGTTGCGTTAGGTTTTGAGAGCTGAGTATCATCAGCATAACAGTAAAAACTAATTCCATGTTTCCTAATGATATCTACTAATGGTAAATGGTAAATGGTAAATGGACTGCATTTATATAGCGCTTTCACTGACCCAATGGCCACCAAAGCACTTTACATATTGCCTCACATTCACCCATTCACTCACTCACTCATACACCGACGGCGGTGTCAGCCATGCAAGGCGCCATCCAGCTCGTCGGGAGCAGCTGGGGTTAGGTGTCTTGCTCATGGCCACCTCGACACTTGGTCAGTGGGAACCGGGGATAGAACCACCAACCTTTCGGTTTGTAGATAACCTACATGAGCCACTGAGCCACTGCCGCCCCAGTAGGTAGCAAGTACAGAGTGAACAGCAGCGGTCCTAGTACTGAGCCTTGTGGTACGACATACTGAACTTTTGACCGATAGAGTGCCGATAGTTATGACGTCAATTTGTAGGACAACTCGGAAGTTAGCGGTGCATGGGTTCCCTCGATCGAAAAGCTATCCATTTTCCCCATAGACTTTTGGAAAATCGCAAAAAATAAGATCTGTGTTCAACAAAGAGTTGTGACACGTTTTGTCTATCAAAATAATCTTTACAAGTTAATCCAAAATGTATACATTCTGAAGCCTAGATAAAGTTTTAAAAACCACAAGCAGACACAATAAAGTTTAAAAACCAATAGCAGGCTATAACTGGGGGGTTTTATGTCATAGATCAAAACGTGAAAATATTTAGAGGCTTTGTTAACCACAGACCTTATTTCAGGAGATTTAGCAAAAACCGATTCAAAAAACCCATAGACTTTAGGGCGAGAGAACCGGAAGTGCTAAAATGCTAACTCACTTCCGCGTTTTGGCCTACAAAGTGACGTCATTACTTTGGCACTCTATGGAGGAAAGATAGCTGGCAGGGTTTTTAAAGCAACATCTCCAAGAGTGTCTTTACATAAAACAGAAAGAACAATGGATTAATCTTTAAACAAGTGCATTATATTATAGACAAAATATTATAACTTGACATGAAAGTACAGAGCTGTTGTGCAGGATTTTCTCACCGGAAGAAATGTTAGTCTGAACAGGAAGAAGATCCAAGGCTCTCTTCTCAGTCCTGCAATATGAAAGGATTCGCTGAGATGCATGTCCCCAAATTTCAAAAAGTTTATCTTTGGCATGTGGGTATAAAATACCAAAGTCCTGAGCAATCTAAAAATTAATAAAGAAAAAGAAAAGTTAAAATCACACCAACACCTCATATGTAAGGGATAATGTAGAGCGAGGCGGTTGTTATAGTGAATACAACCCCGACAGGCTGATTATGACCCCGACGTGAAGCGGAGCTTGAATCAGCCTGAAGGGGTTGTATTCGCTATAACAATCGCCTCGCTATATCCTGCTTATTACATGGCTACCTACCAAATAAATCAATAATTTGACATAAAATATTGATTTAAAAAGGAGTTTATTGATTTAAAAACGATTGTATTGCTTCCGCAAAAGAAAATAGTCTGTTCCGTATCTACGGTTAGAATCCTGCGTCCATGGCAACGCTCTGTTTTTCATGGCAACGGTGTGTTATACTTAGCAGCGGTCTGTTATCAAGAAATAACACACCACATTCTACATTAGAATTCAACCAAGCCATGTAATAAGGTGCAGTAACAATGAAAGTATGGACATCTGTTTATCAATATAAATATATATTATTATATTTATTATTATTTATATTATTATTAGTATAATATAGAGCTTCTGCAATTGCCATGTATTGTGGTAACTGACCTCCATTTAAAATGTCCTTTTAATACTATGTGTCATTTAAAAAGTAATAAGTTAAAGTTTATTATAAAGGAATAAAGTCTTAACCAAGCGTCATTTTATTTAATGGGCATGTGGCGATCTGAAAAGTGTTATGTAACTCAACTGACTATTGTAATAACTTACTATCTTATTGAGTAGTTATCTTTTTTAACTTTTAATCTTTATAGAGTTGTCTAGATAAAACTTTTTTTTTTTAAGGAGGGTCCCGTCCGGTCGCATTTTCTTTAGGTCCGAAAAAAAGGACATGTCCGGGAAAAAGAGGACGTATGGTCACCCTAGTTTAACACTTTGTAGTATTTTAAATTCACATTGTAGTTGGGATAGCCCCATAGTGTTTATGTCTATGGGATAGCCCAAGTAAACATTTGCGCTACAATGTAGGCCTTTATATAACACAGCATACCTTCTTCCTGTAAGTGACTGCGATACTGGATGGATGGACCAGGCTTCCGCTGCCTCTTGAAGCCGAGCGCGCCGGTTAATATCTGAAAATATTAATAACTTTCCCAAAAAGTATTGGAAAGAACATAGAAAGTTAGGAAGAGTATCACAACCGAGTAGGCTACTAAGAAATTGGCTGGCTATATGGCCATATTGGTGTCGTTAGTCGCAGATAGCGGACAAAAAGCAGTCATACAGGGCAGATATAAACATAAAAATAATTGGCCAAACATTTAGAACGAAAAACGGCAATAATACTATGTAAGAGCTTAAAGTCATGTTATAACGAAAAAAAAAAAAAAACATAGGCTACAATATGCATACTGTTTAGTGTAATATTAACTCACCCGTGTAACGTTATCTTCTGTCAGCTGTGGTGGTCAACCGTTGAAATTTGAATTTCAACCTAACGGGCTGCGTTGTTATAGAAACAACCCAATAAATGTTCTGAATAACCCAACAGAATGACCCACTATTTTTAACCCAGCTATTGGGTACACAAAATAACCCAACGTTTTTTAGAGTGTAACTTTTCTCAACAAGCTTTAAACTGGTTTAAATCATTCCTGGATTGTAGACAGTAATGTAGACTTGTAGTCAAGACCGCCTAAACCGAGACCAAGACACTACCAAGACCAGAGGGTATCGAGACCAAGACAAGACCAAGACCAAGACAGACCAAGTCGAGACCAAGACCGAGACCAAGTCGAGACCGGAGGGAAAAAAAAACAGACTAGTGTACAGTGCTGGGAAAGTTCACTTTCTACATGAACTAGTTTAAAGTTCAGTTCACAAATTTTAAAATGAACTAGTTCGGTTCAGTTCATACTTCAACATTTTTAACTTGTTCATTCATAGTTCTTTTTTTCCATAATGTTGCTGCGAGCTATTACTTTTCAAAAGGATTGCCACAGCCCATATTGAATTACAGACAGCAGTTAATTTATCGGCGGGCAAAGTTTGAACAGAAATGTAAGATTTTTCCCATCCTCACCGACTTTGTCATAAAACTCGTTTAAATGATCATACGACCCTTCCTTGCTGCATTTTGTTTTGATCATGCATGCGGCGGTGCGACACTGGTGGCTGGTGTTGCCAAATTGGGTGTTTTCCTCTACATATTAAGACCTGTTTACGGTGTGTTTTAGCCGGGTTTTCGCCTGGAAGGCTTTATATAAATCTGGCGCCCTATTGAACAAAGTTAAACTGAGAGCGCGCCGCGCGCCGTTCACAGACACCAGAATGAACGAGTTCACAGTAACGTTCACCAAGCAGTAATACAGTACATTCAGTTCACGTTCGCCCAAAATATGAACAAGGTCATGAACTATCGTTCAATGAACGCGTTCAGGCACAACACTGAGAGTGTACTACTCTCTATTCGTTCTGGTGAAATCACAAAACATAATGCACACAATCGTGTCCCTGCTTTATATACATCACACTGATGAACATAATCGGTTTTGATGAGAAAAAAAAAATATATACTAGAAAAAAAAACTATAGAGTGCAAATTAGAACCCAGAACCTCTGATACGGTTGGCGAAAATTCTACCACTGGACCATTAAGATACATTGTTCAAATAGGCGAAATGAGTCACGCGAAAATTCAAATACTGTTGCATTATCGAACGTTGTGTCGTCGTGGATATTGTAGTATTGTATTGCTAAATCCCCCGACCACTATGTCGGTCTGAGACAGCAAGACCTAGACAAGACCGAGAGGTCCGAGACCAAGACAAGATCAAGACCAAGACCAAAGACCGTCAAGGCCGTGACAAGACCGAGACCACGTAAAAGCGGTCTCGAGATATACATCACTACATCAATGTGTTAAAATTAGTGGTGTGAAGCCATCAGTTAAAAAATGCAAACTAGGTGTACCACAAGGTTCAATATTGGGCCCTTTGCTTTTTTGTTTATATATAAATGATCTACCTGAAAGTTGCAAGGAGGCTGGTTGTCAAATATATGCAGATGACACAATTATTTATGTAACAGCAGAAACCTCTCCTTTGACTGCATAAATGTTAACCAGACAACTGGTCAGTGTCGCCTAGTGGCTGCAGGAAAACTGTTTAACTTTAAATTATAACAAAACAGTTTCTATGTGTTTTTCAGTAAAGAACAAAGTGGTGGATGGATTTAAAATCAAAATTGACCAAAATTAAATCAAGGAAGTGAGTGAATTTAAATATTTAGTTGTCATTGTAGACTCTAAACTTAAGTTTGATAGCCATATTAAGAAAATGTCTAAGACTATTAAGACAAATTTGAACTGTTTGCGTATGATAAGACCATGTATATCTCTTAATGCAGCTCAAATGTATATGCATACTATGATATTATTACATATGATATATTGTGCAAT
Source organism: Siphateles boraxobius (assembly GCF_051911475.1). NCBI lineage: Eukaryota > Metazoa > Chordata > Actinopteri > Cypriniformes > Leuciscidae > Siphateles > Siphateles boraxobius. The sequence continues at coordinate 14,947,226 of NW_027508919.1, forward strand.
AATCTGGGGTCAGGCTTCTCAATCAGTTGTTGAACCCGTAATGTCATTATATAAACAAACTTTAAAAGTGATGGATCAGAAACCAATGAAATGGCATCATTGTCAAATTGTTCAGAAGTATAATTTGTTAAGTTTTGATAATTTTCTCATTTATAAAAACAGTATTTAAGTGTATATATGGCCTTGCCCCTGATGTAATCTTTCAGTAGATAGAAAGATACAGCAGTGATGGGTTAAAGACCAGAGGGGCAGTAAGTGGGAATTGTAGAGTTCGGAGATGCAGAACTGCTGTGTGTCAATCATCCTTTTCAGTGAAAGGTACACATCTATGGAACACCATGCCTGTAGATCTAAAGTTGCAACCAGAACTCAGTTTACTCTACAAAGATGAAACAATGGCTGAAATCTATACAGCGATATGAACATTGAGTCTTTTTAGATTAGTTATGTAATTTTTATGAAGTTGTTTGTAAAGTTGATTTGTTGTCAATATGCCATTGATAATTTGTTTGGGTACAACATATACACACATGTATACATTTGTATTTGGTTTGTTTCTTGTGATGATTCTGTTTTTTTTTTGTTTTTTTTTTGGATGTTTTGATTTTATGTAAAAGCCTAACCAGGGACGCGGGACGCAAACTAACTTTACGATATATGCCCTATGTACACGGTTGTCTATGTGTAACAGTGCCTAGTGTATTGTCCCTGTTAAATAAACAAACAAACAAAAAAAATAGATGAAATAAAAACGACAGCAAACACTAGACTTCTGCTCTTTGTTCACACAGGCCGGAGATGTAAAGCAAATGACTGGAGTGTCAACCTGTGCAGTTAACTTAGGAGACGCTTCAGACTTGGTTTCGTAGTGTGTTAAAGAATGATTCTAGAGTGGGTGGCAGGAAAGAGAGAGAATGCAAAATACTGGCAAATGCAAGTCTATTGCTATTAATCCCTTGAAAGCTGTTTTCTGCTATGGATTAGTGACAGAGAAACAAGACTTAGTGCTCTCCGTCGAAGAGATGAAACACCGTGAACAGGTGCTTTAATGTAGAATGACTTTGCTGAAATACAGATAACTTTTCCCCATTTTATCGCAAACTAAATTAATTAGAAGTCATTTACTCAGGGGGGTATTGTGATATTGCAAGATCTTACCTTTACCTTTTTTTTGAAAACACCCTAAGTTAAAAGATATTAAATCCACCTCTCAACATTTTTGTGTTCTTCTATACACAGTCAATTAACTGTTTTATGCAAGATCAGCAGACTGTGCCCTGAACACACACATACAGAGCGGGTCATGGTATTAATAGCACCTGGATGCTTCAGTGTTGTCCTTGATGGTGCATTTGCCATTACTCAAGTGTTTATTTTGGCCAGAGCACCTGGTGCGTCATGGCATATTGCGTTCCCTTGGGTTGAAACAGTGGGCCGCTCATCCTGTAATGCATTGCTCCACTCACCTGTTAGTCAGAGAAAGATGCATGGTCTCAATGGCACAACAAGATGGATGATCAGCAAAAATGCACTAGCCTTGGCCACCCTGGAGGTGACCCAGACATGCCTAGCAAAGGGAAGCTTAAACACGCACTCAGTTTTGCAGTGAAGGAAAGGTCATGATCAGCATTGCCACAGCCACTTAGTATGTCGCTCTTAACTTATCTGTCATCAGACAGAATCCTCTTCAGGAGAGAAAGAAGATTTGCAAGATTGAGAATAGGTAGGAGAGTTTAGATCCAGTAATTGTTCAATTTGCAAGCCTCAGTGCCTTAAGCTTGAGATTTTTGTGATTTGGTCTGTGAAGCTCTAACCTGGATGTTATTGTTGACAAACCTTGCTGAATCGTGATGCTAATGGTATCTATGCTAGATTGAGCTGGCGTTCTTTCGGATCAGTTCTTTCGGTGTTCTTTCGAGGTCGACCGATAGTGGATTTTACCGATACCGGTATTTAGGTTTGACCGTACGTGCCAAAAACCGATTAATCAACTGATATGTTTAAAATGGATACTAGATATATTAAAAAAAACATAACACTCCAAGTAAAACAGTGCTGAACTGAAATGTGCTATATAAATATATAAAATATGAATATATTAAAATGTGAAGTTCTACAGAACGAATTCTACAGAAAATAATTTAAACATTAAATTATTATAATTTTCTTTAGCTATAACCTAGAAACATATGTAATTTTCATAGGTAACACTTTGCAAGTCCTATTTGTTGTGAAGGATGTATTAGCTAGCTTTCATGATCTAGTATATGCATTATGCAATATATATTTTTGTATGTTTCTGTCAAGCATGAACATCAATGTTGAAAAGCAATCACGTCACTAGTTTTAAATATGCAACTTCGCCGGCTAATGAATGCATAAAAGTGACCAGATGGATATAAACTATATATATATCCATATAGATGGTAACAATTGTGGCATTAAACATTTGGGTCAGGTTTGTGTGTGATTTTGTCACATTGTTTTAACCGCTTGAGGTACTAATGTCAGTCCTCACAGCCTTGACGGCAAACATAGTTCTGTTCTTTCTCTGCTGATGCAGCATCTTGTCAACAAATGAATTACTTTATACTGATATGGCAACATGGACTGTATTGTTCTGTATTCATACCGTTACGCTCTCCATGCAGCCTCACATGTTACAATAAACAACACGCGTGCCAGTGATAGTTTTTATTTGGCCTCTAGAGGCCGCTCTCGCTTTGTATAATGCCAGCAGTCTCTTCTCAGTGCTCTGTTACTGTGTAACAAAGCACACTTTTCTCAGTCGCTCCAGCAATGGACGCAACCCGGAAAAAATATCGCTATGGATTTTTGCCGATAACGATAAGTCTACAAGGCATGGTGAGATCAGTGCAGCCACTGTGCAATCATAGGACTAGTAAGTGAAAGTAAAATGAAGAAAAGCTGTGTAGTCTGTGTTGCACTGGTTTCTTTGTATTGAAAGACAGAATTTAACCCAAATTGAGTGTAGCAGTAGCAGTGGGAATGCAAAGTTGCCACGATTTTCTCCTCTTACCAGCAGTGAGAGAAATCGCATGTGTATATTTGATCTGAGCGACACCAGCATAATATACAGTACTTACTGCTGTAAATGTTGTTAATATGCAAATAACAAAAGAAAAACAGAAAATAACTCACTGCTTTTGACTGAATAACTTTAGTAGCTTTAATAAGAATACATTTCTTACTTGAATGCTGCTGTAATGCTGGGTGCACAACAAAAGATTTTTTACATCTTACAAGATTTTCAAAATGTGATAGACCACAAACATGAGGACAACAAATCCTAGATTTAACCGTTTTGCTCCTATAGTGTGTGGTTTGCCATTATGTGACAAAGACAGCACACCACACACGAACAGATTTTCAACCACAGTCTCGACTGTGAACACCAGAAAATCTTACAAAATCTCGCGAGACTTCAGAATAAGCATGGGGGATGATATGCATGGAGAGATTGCGATGATAGTGTTTGGAATGATTTTCTCAGATAATTCACAGAAAAAAAAAGAAAAGGGTTTGGGTGAAGTCTGTCTCTCTCTCTCTCTCTCTCTCTCTCTCTCTCTCTCTCTCTCTCTCTCTCTCTCTCTCTCTCTCTCTCTCTCTCTCTCTCTCTCTCATGATGATGCAAGGAGATGTGTTCATTGTACATTGTCAGCATTTGGGTTCAAGGTTTATTGGTACAAAAACAGGAAAACAAAACCCACGAGGGGGCGAAACACGGATGGGACAAGGAATCTTAGGCTGACAAGACTAAACTATGACTGCACAATAAACAAACAATACTTCTAATAATTACTCACAATGACAAGACTTTCCACAAGGTACCCACAGATATGCAAAACACAAGGGGATTAAGTAGGGAGACTAATGATAACATAACAGGTGACACCAGTAAATCAATAATGACAAAACAAGGATAACAAGGTGGCGGGGTTAAGTAACGAGACAACACAAGCTCATGGCCCAAACAACAGACCATGCGCTTGTACACAAAACATGGGTCTGTCATGATTCTGCCACAAGACAAGGAAAAATCAAGGACATGATGGTAGAACAAACACACACACACACACACACACACACACACACACACACACACACACACACACACACACACACACACACACACACACACACACACACACACACACACACACAGTAATTTGCTTTGTCCCCCTTCCTGTTCGAAGGAGTGATGAGATAGTAGTTAGTAGACTGTCCTCACTCAATGGCTGGCTGTCTTAGTGGTGCCCGCAAAATAATATAAAATTCATAGACAATTGGAAAAGTTTTTGGGGCAGACATGACCTGTTGATAAGAGATGGTATTCATTCCTCTTGGGATGGTGCTGCATTTCTCTCTAGTAATATGGCACATGTCTTAGACCTCAAACATGACAATCTGGGGCTTAGGTCAGGAAGCAGACAAAACTGGCTAAACCGACCGTCTGCTAGCTGTCTCACGTCACTGAGGTCAGATAAATCCCATCTGTAGCGTTAGACATTTCTGCAGCAGTCTTTAACGTGTCTTAGTTACCAACATGATCAACTTATTCACGGGAGAAAAATCAGATAGACCACCATCGTCTCTTTTGTCTGGGAACAACAGACTGTGTTTTTATTTTTTGCGCATGCTCATAATGTACAGAGTGCATGCACGTTTTAATGACGTCACTGCGTAGATTATTTAACATGACTTTGCTACTTATATTATCAAATATGCTTAACACTCCCACTCAAAGACATGTTTATAGCTTTCTATAGTGGCAGACAAAAACAAACAATACATAACTCCAAAATAAAACATTTGGTATAACTGGCAGTAATCTAAAAAACTCAAAAACAATTACATTAGCCAGTTCACATTATTCTCCAAACAAATACCCCTTGGAAATCTCAAACTTAGCCTTTGTCACTGGCTTGGTAAGGACATCAGCTACCATGTCTGCAGTAGGGCAGTATTCTATAGATATTTTCCCTTCTGTGTGTGCAGATCATACAAAGTGATATTTGATGTCTATGTGTTTACTCCTCTGTCTGCATACTAGGGTTGGGTATCGGTTGGGTTTTATCCGCTAGTCTTCATCACGTTGTCTTCTTCCACATTCACGTCACTTTTCCCGTATTTTTCAGTACTCTCGTAACTTCGCAGTTTTATTTGAAACTCGCTGAATGTTACAATGTTGTTAGTCTGGGTAATGTGCACGACAAATGGCTTTTATGATTCAGGTAGCCCCTTTACTACCATCGCTATCTGAAGTCCATCACTAATATTCTTGTCTGCTCTTCTCAATGACGAAAATATAGTCTCTGCTCGAATAATATAGTCTGTCACTGTTTCATTGCTAGCCTTATGGAGTGAGGAAAGTTCATAATACAAACTCACAATGCGGGGTTTGTCTTCTCCGGCGTAGTGCTCACGAAGGATCCCCAGTGCTCTTCTTCCATCACGTTTCGCGTCTCTCATTATCAACGACAGACTCTTTGTTATCTAGGCTTTGCACTAGGTAATACAAAAAACTTCCAGCCCCATCTAAGGGTAAACATTTAATTGATGTTCAACAAATAAAAAACAGAAATAATACAAATGAACAAATGATAAAGCTCGGGTTGCTTAATATTCGATCCCTTACTTCAGAAGCATTTATCGTTAATGATATGATCACAGACTATAATCTAGATCTGCTGTGATGATAGAAACCTGGCTAAAACCAAACAATTACATTACTTCAAATGAGTGCACCCCCCAAGATTACGGTTATAAATATGAACCTCGTATGAAAGGCAAAGGGGGAGGTGTTGCTGTAATTTATAGTAATATTTTCAGAATTACTAAGAAGTCTAGTTTCAAATATAATTCGTTTGAAGTGTTGGTGTCACGATTCCTGTCTTATGTTTTCCTTGTCTTGTGTTGACTTTTGTTATTTCCTGTCCTGTGCCATGTTTTGTAGTCCTTTGTAGTTTTTCTTGTTTAATGTTGCTTGTAGTCTGAGTACCTTGTTCCTGTTTCATGTTCATAAATGAGACTTGTGATGGGTCAAACACTAGCTTTTATTCAGCTCTCTTCACATAGCTATCCTTGTGCATTTCTGATGTTTTTTATACCCTCCTTCGCCTTGTCTCGCCCCCATCCCAAGATAGCTCACTGGTGCCCTCTATTGGCTGACCTATATCGTAACATCTCCCTTCACATAACAAAGGAAAGTTCTTGAAATTGAACAACAGAACACATAACCCAACTTAATCAGAAAACCCCTTATACAGATTAACAGGTTTAACAAAACTAACTGTTATTCTGTGAATAGCTTAATGAATATTTCAGTAAGCATGACTTTTTTTTTTTTTTACATAACATAGTCTTTAGAGTATCTAGCAGGCATTTTTATGTTGGATCTGGTTCTTGTGTGTCTTAGAATTGGGACTGTGGGTGGTACGGTATCTTCTTTGTTTGTTATTTGCTGTGCGGTGCTCTCTGAAGACTCTCCTGTCCCCCAGTATTCATCATTTATGGTGAGTTGGTCTGTTGGTAAGGTGATTTTGAGCTGTTCAGGCACGGGACGAATGTCTTTTCTGTTGCGACGGTATTTCTTGCCTTTCACTAGCAGTACGTAGGAACGGTCACTGAGCTGATCGATGCAGATGCCAAGCGCCCATGTACTGGCTGGGTTATTGGGGTGAAGAAGGACCCGTACTGTCTGCCCTTGAATTATGCTTGGCATGTTGCGTGCTGTAGTGTCATAGCGTTGCTTCATTGCTGCTCCCTTGGCTGTTTTTCTTGTAACAACTTCTTGCACCACTTTAGGCTGCAGAAGGGCCTCTCCAGTAGGCAGTGTGGTGCGTGTTCTCCGTGACATGAGCCTTTGAGTTAGAGAGCTATCAAGGCCTTCTGTTGGGGTGTTTCTCCATGCCAGCACTGCTTTCCAGAGGTCTCCCCCTTCCAAGGTGGACTTTTTTATCAGTGTTTTTGCTATTTTTACAGCTGACTCTGCTTTACCATTGCTTTGGCTGTGATATGGTGATGATGTGACATGGTTAAAGTCCCATTCCTCTGCAAATTTTTGAAAATCCATGCCACTGAAAGGCGGTCCGTTGTCTGTGAAAACCTCAAGGGGAATGCCATGTCTGCTGAACTGTCTTTTGCAGCACTCAATGACTGTGGATGATGTGTAATCTGGCATGCTGTCTATCTCCCAGTAGTCAGAATAGTAATCCACCATAATTAGGAACATGGAGTCGTTTGCAGTAAATAGATCCATTCCTATTTTGGACCATGGAAGGTGAGGTATTTTGTGTGGAATCAATGTTTCTTTTTGCTGTTTCACATGGATAGTGTTGCATGTGGCACAACTGCTGACAAAGTTTTTGACTTCATCTGTGATGCCAGGCCAGAAGACTGCCTCACGAGCCTTTCTCAGGCTAGCCTCAATTCCAGAGTGTCCAGTGTGGATTTTTTCTAAAAAGGCAGGCCGCAGAGCTTCAGGAATAAGAATCCTCTGTCCTTTGAATATCAGGCCACTGTCACTGGCTAATTCCTCTTTGAAAGTCCAGAATGGTCGCAGTAAGCCATTGACAGCACATTTGTGGTTGGGCCAACCGGTTTTAATGCAGGCATGTAGTTTTTGGAATAGCGTGTCTTTGGCAGAGTGTGTTTTGATGGTTTCCAATGTCTTCGTGGAGATATTGATACCGCTGGAATGGCTAACTTGTTCAAAGTCCTGTGATGTAAGACCCATTGTGTATACTGAGGCTGGTGTCTGCATTTGTGAGTGTGTCATGCTCGTCTGAGGCGCTCTAGAGAGGAAGTCGGCGACGTGCAAATCCTTGCCTGGTTTGTACTGCAGGTGTATCTGATATCTCTGTAGCCTCAATAGCATCCTCTGTAACCGCTTGGGTGCTGTCAGCAAGGTTTTTTTGAAGATTGCTTCAAGTGGTCTGTGATCACTATGTACAGTGATGTGCTCTCTTCCATGTAGATACTGGTCAAATTTATCACACGCAAAGACAATGGCAAGGCATTCTTTTTCAATCTGAGCATATTGTTGCTCTGTTGGGGTCAGTGTCCTGGACGCAAATGCAACAGGTTGTCCTTTCTGTAGGAGGGCTGCCCCTAAGCCTTTCTCGCTGGCATCACATTGCAGTGTGACCTCCTCTTTGATGTCATAGTATTTCAGTACAGGGTAGTGAGTGACTAAATCTTTGATCTTCTCCAAAGCAGCGTCATGCTTTTGTAGCCACACCCAGTCAACGTCCTTGTCTGTCAGCCTTCTGAGAGGTTCACATATGTCTGACAGACGTGGCAGGAACTTTGACAAGTAGTTTACAAACCCCAAAAGCCTTTGGAGGGATTTTACATCGGTCGGTGTTTGCATGTTCTGGATTGCAGTTATTTTCTGCGGGTCCGGGCGTAAGCCTTCATTTGTGAGGAGGTGACCCATGTACGTTACACTAGGGAGCTTCATCCGAAGTTTCTTTCTGTTCAGCTTCAAATTGACTTCCCTAGCTCTCTGTAGTAGGGCTGAGATGTTCTTGTCATGATCTGCCATTGCCTCTTTTGTAGTGCTGCCACACCCATAGACAAGAATGTCATCTGCAATCACACTGACTCCTCTAAGACCCTGCAATGCTTCATGCTGTCTCCTTTGGTACTCTTCAGCTGCCGGTTTTATTCCGAATGGCATCCGAAGCCACCTGTATCTTCCTTCAGGCGTCCAAAATGTGGTGAGGTAGCTGCTGGCTTCATCCAGCTTGATTTGCCAATAGCCATCCTTAGCATCGAGAACTGTGAACATTTTTGCATTGGTTATTTCTGGAAGGATTTCTTCAATTGTGGGAATCTGGAAGTGTGATCTGAGCAAAGCTTTGTTCAATGGGGTAGGATCGATGCATATGCGCAGCTTGTCATTCTTTTCTATAACCACCATGTTGCTTATCCACGGGGTCGGTTCCGTAACTTTAGCAATGACCCCTTTTGTTCCATTTCCTGAATGGCTTTGATAATTTTTGATTTGATGGGAATAGGAATCCGTCTTGGTAACTGCTGTACAGGCTGGACTGTGGGGTCAATCTCAAGGTGTAGTTCCCCTGGGAGGCATCCTAATCCATCAAACACATCTTCATACATGGAGATGATTTCATCCGTTGTGTTGGGTGCAACTGACTCCTCTTTCGTGTCAATATTGTGTATTACGTGGTTGGTGTTTAATTGAAGTAGATTGAGTTTCTGGCAGGTTTCAGCTGAAAGCAGTGGTGTGTGCGATGTCTCCATTACTTGAAATCTGAGGATGTATTTGTGCCCTTCATGGTCTGTTTTGAGGTCACATTCACCCTTAGGCTTGATTAGCGTGCCATCATACAGCTTGAGTGTGGCTTTGCTGGGCATTAAAACTGGATTGCCGTCTTGCAGTAAGCGTTGGAGGTCACGAAAACCGATTACATTGACTGTGGAGCCTGTGTCTAGCTGGCACTTCAGGGTATAATCGGAATCGTCATTGAATGAATTTACGTTGTGTGGGGTCAGCTTCAGATTTATAAACCATTTGCTTTGGTTGGCTTGCATACAGTTTACATGTGAGATGTACCACATTGCATCTGCTTGTTCTTCAGACTGGACGTCTGCCTCTACTAAGTTCAGCTGTGGTTTGTGTTGTCTTTGTTTGCAAACACGTGCAAAATGATTTCGTTTGCCACATGTTTTACAGATTACACCATAAGCGGGGCATTTGGCTTTTGCATGCAGTGATCCACAGTACTGGCATGGGTTGTTATGTTGCCTTTTTTTTGTGATCCTCAGATACGTTTGTCTGTTTGTACCCCTGCCTGCCGCGTTCGGAATAGTTTTCTCTGGAAGTGAAGTTGATGACGTCATCCCGCTCCGCTCCGCTTATTTTCTGTATTTGCAGTTGCGCCTGTTCACTCGCGCGACACATGTCTATAGCCGTGTTCAGTGTGAGCTTTGGTTCACGCAACATCCGTGCTTGTGCACTTGAATCCTTTGTGCCTATGACCAGCCGGTCACGGATCAACTCTTCTCTTAATTCACCAAATTCACACGTGTCTGCTAACTTCCTTAGCTTTGCAATGAACTGTTCTGCTGTCTCACACTGAGTTTGTTTACAGTCATTAAACACAAACCTTTCGTAGATCACATTCTTGCATGGTTCGAAATGTGACTGTAATGCATCTAGTATCTTAGTCGGATCCTCCCTGTCTGCCGACGGCATGTGTAGATGGCGTTGAAGTTGATGACACTCTTTACCCATCACTGTCAATAGTGTAGCAACTCGAATATTTGCGTCTTTTTTGTCCAGGCCCGTGGCAATCTCATAATTCTCCCATTGTGCACGGAAAAACGCCCAGTTGCTGTATGCGTCACCTTTTATGTCCATTGGTTCTGGAACTGGGATGCTGTATGCCATGGTTGCTAGCTGTTGATCTGACTTGACTGAACGAGTAACTTAATTAACAAATACGTTGTCCGTAAGTATGTCTACTATTTACTTGCTTGTTCGGCTTGAGCAGTCTTTGTTGGTTCTGACTTCTGACACCATGTTTCATGTTCATAAATGAGACTTGTGATGGGTCAAACACTAGCTTTTATTCAGCTCTCTTCACATAGCTATCCTTGTGCATTTCTGATGCTTTTTATACCCTCCTTCGCCTTGTCTCGCCCCCATCCCAAGATAGCTCACTGGTGCCCTCTATTGGCTGACCTATATTGTAACAGTTCCTAGTTCTGAGTTTACCCTGGATTACCTGTTTGTTGGATTATTAAAGTGCTTGCATTTGGATTCACTCTCCGCTTCATTTCTACCACATCGTAACAGAACGACCGACCCTAAAGATGAATCCAGCAGCACGGATCTCGCCTGATCTACACAGGCTAGACCGGGAGTTCGCTGGACAGATCGCGGCCTTGGCCCTGGAAAGCCTTGATCTGTTCCAGTACACCTGGCGGTTTGTTCCCCTCGCTGCCTCCTGCTCTCTGGGTGATGAGGCGATTAAGATGTGTTACCGGCTGGGGGCTAAGGAGGTCGACCCGAGGGAGCTCCCCGATCTCTCCGGTCTGGACTGGAGAGAGGCACTCTCCAGATGTCTGGAGAGCTTCCTCCCGTGGCACGCCACGTCATCACCTGTTCTTCACGTTCACCACGACATGCCTGAGCTTCACCACGACATGCCTGAGCTTCACCACGACATGCCTGAGCTTCACCACGACATGCCTGAGCTTCACCACGACATGCCTGAGCTTCAAGTCAGCCACGTCCAGCCAGAGCTTCACGTCAGCCACGTCCGGCCAGAGCTTCACGTCAGTCACGTCCAGCCAGAGCTTCACGTCAGCCACTTCCAGCCAGAGCCTTCACCGCTGGTCCCGTCCAGCACAGATCCTTCACCGCTGTTCCCGTCCAGCACAGATCCTTCACCGCTGGTCCCGTCCAGCACAGATTCTTCACCGCTGGTCCCGTCCAGCACAGATCCTTCACCGCTGGTCCCGTCCAGCACTGTGCCCTCACCGCTGGTCCCGTCCAGCACAGCGCCCTCACCGCTGGTTCCGTCCAGCACAGCGCCCTCACCGCTGGTCCCGTCCAGCACAGCGCCATCACCGCTGGTCCCGTCCAGCACAGCGCCCTCATCGCTGGTTCCGTCCAGCCCAGCGCCCTCTCGCTCTCGGAGACGGAAGAGGAAGAGGACTTCCCGCGTCCCGCAATGCCTGGAAGTCCTCCCTGTACTTCCTGTCAGCCCAGAGTCCTCGCCGCTGGTCCCGTCCGATCCAGAGACTGTTCAAGTCACGTCTGCCGATCCAGAGACTGTTCAAGTCACGTCTGCTGATCCAGAGACTGTTCAAGTCACGTCTGCCGATCCAGAGACTGTTCAAGTCACGTCTGCCGATCCAGAGGCTGTTCAAGTCACGTCTGCCGATCCAGAGGCTGTTCAAGTCACGTCTGCCGATCCAGAGGCTGTTCAAGTCACGTCTGCCAGTGTGTGTGTTGTCTGTTCCCGAGCCAGTGTGTGTGTTGTCTGTTCCCGAGCCTGAGCCAGTGTGTGTGTTGTCTGTTCCCGAGCCAGTGTGTGTGTGGTCTGTTCCCGAGCCCGAGTGTGTGTTGTCTGTTCCCGAGCCCAAGCCAGTGTGTGTGTTGTCTGTTCCCGAGCCAGAGCCAGTGTTTGTGTTGTTTGTGCCCGAGCCAGTGTGTGTGTTGTCTGTTCCTGAGCCCGAGCCAGTGTGTGTGTTGTCTGTTCCCGAGCCAGTGTGTGTGTTGTCTGTTCCTGAGCCTGAGCCAGTGTGTGTGTTGTCTGTTCCCGAGCCAGTGTGTGTGTGGTCTGTTCCCGAGCCCGAGTGTGTGTTGTCTGTTCCCGAGCCAAAGCCAGTGTGTGTGTTGTCTGTTCCCGAGCCAGAGCCAGTGTTTGTGTTGTTTGTGCCCGAGCCAGTGTGTGTGTTGTCTGTTCCTGAGCCCGAGCCAGTGTGTGTGTTGTCTGTTCCTGAGCCTGAGCCAGTGTGTGTGTTGTCTGTTCCCGAGCCAGTGTGTGTGTTGTCTGTTCCCGAGCCAGTGTGTGTGTGGTCTGTTCCCGAACCAGAGCCAGTGTGTGTGTTGTCTGTTCCCGAGCCAGAGCCAGTGTGTGTGTTGTCTGTTCCCGAACCAGAGCCAGTGTGTGTGTTGTCTGTTCCCGAGCCAGAGCCAGTGTGTGTGTTGTCTGTTCCCGAGTCAGTGTGTGTGTTGTCTGTTCCCGAGCCAGTGTGTGTGTTGTCTGTTCCAGAGCCAGTGTGTGTGTTGTCTGTTCCCGAGCCAGTGTGTGTGTTGTCTGTTCCTGAGCCCGAGCCAGTGTGTGTGTCTGCTGTTCCTGAGCCGGTGTCTGCTGTTCCTTAGCCGGTGTCTGCTGTTCCTGAGCCGGTGTCTGCTGTTCCTGAGCCGGTGTCTGCTGTTCCTGAGCCGGTGTCTGCTGTTCCTGAGCCGGTGTCTGCCGTTCCTGAGCCGGTGTCTGCCGTTCCTGAGCCGGTGTCTGCTGTTCCTGAGCCGGTGTCTGCTGTTCCTCAGCCTGAGTCACCGCCCTGGCCGCCCGATGGGTCGTCTGCTTCGCCCTGGCCGCCCGATGGGTCGTCTGCTTCGCCCTGGCCGCCCGATGGGTCGTCTGCTTCGCCCTGGCCGCCCGATGGGTCGTCTGCTTCGCCCTGGCCGCCCGATGGGTCGTCTGCTTCGTCCTGGCCGCCTGAACTGCCTGCTCCGCCCTGGCCGCCTGAACTGCCTGCTCCGCCCTGGCCGCCTGCACATCCTGCTCCACCCTGGCCTTCCGTCCTGCCGCAGTCTCCAGGTCCTCTTCCGCTCCATGGGCCTGGCCCTCCATCCCGCCCCCGGGTCCGCCTCTGCTCCACCTCCCTCCTGGACTGTTCATGAGGAGCGTCTGGAATCCGCTCCTTAAGTGGGGGGCTATGTCACGATTCCTGTCTTATGTTTTCCTTGTCTTGTGTTGACTTTTGTTATTTCCTGTCCTGTGCCATGTTTTTTAGTCCTTTGTAGTTTTTCTTGTTTAATGTTGCTTGTAGTCTGAGTACCTTGTTCCTAGTTCTGAGTTTACCCTGGATTACCTGTTTGTTGGATTATTAAAGTGCTTGCATTTGGATTCACTCTCCGCTTCATTTCTACCACATCGTAACAGTTGGTGCTAAATGTAACAATATCTAGTGTAAATGATAAATCACATTTGAGATTTGTGCTGGCTACTGTATACAGACCACCAGGGCACCATACAGACTTTATCAAAGAAATTGCTGACTTGCTATCAGAGTTAGTACTGGCTGCAGATAAAGTCCTAATTGTTGGTGATTTTAATATACATCTAATATACAATATACATTACAATACATTTAATCTACATTATCACATGGAATCAATGTTGATGCCGTTGAAATTCTGCAGCAGAGCGATGACATCTCAGATCACTATCTAGTCTTGTATAAACTACATTTAGCCAAGGCTGCAAAGCCGACTCAATGTTACAAATATGTTAGACCTATCACTTCTGCCACTAAAGAATGCTTTATAAATAATCTTCCTGATCAGTTTCATCATCTCAGCATTCCAGAAAGCTTAGAACTAGATATTGTGACAGAAACTTTTAACTCTTTCTTTTCCAGCACTTTAGACACAGTTGCTCCTTTGTGCTTAAAGAAGATTAAAGAAAATAGTCCATTACCATGGTACAATGAGCACACTCAGGCCCTTAAGAGAGCACCCAGAAAAATGGAGCGCAACTGTAAGAAAATAAAACTAGAGGTATTTCGCATTTCATGGAAAGAGAGCATGATTGCATACAGAGAGTCCTTAAAAACTGCTAAATCTGCTTATTTTTTCAACCTTATTAGAAGAAAATAAACAAAACCCTAGGCACTTATTTAAAACCCTGGCTAAACTAACAAATAATAAGGCTTCAGGCCCAGATGTTTCCAAGCAGCACATCAGTAATGACTTTATGAACTTTTTGGTAACACTTTATTTTACAGTATCCTTGTTACATATGTTACATGTACTTACCATAGTAATAATAGTAAATTATGCATAACTACATGGAACTAACCCTCAACCAAATCCTAATTCCTACCCTAACCATATAGTAAGTACATGTAGTTGCTTAATATTACTCAATACTTAAATATATAATTACACTGTAACAATGACACCTTAAAATAAAGTGTAGCCAACTTTTTTTTTCAAGATTGATAATATCAGGGAGAAAATTATAACTATGCAACTGTCTACTACAGTATCGCATCAGACAGTGCAATGTAGTCTCACTGACGAAAAAATCGATTCATTCATTGCTATAGGAGAGGGTGAATGTTATAAACTCGTTAAATCATCTAAATCGACAACATGTATATTAGACCCTATACCGACTAAATTATTGAAAGAGATGCTTCCAGAGGTCATAGATCCTCTTCTTAATATCATTAATTCATCTTTGTCATTAGGATACTACCAAAAACTTTTAAGCTGGCTATGATTAAACCGCTTGTTAAAAAAAAAACACAACTTGATCCTACAGAGTTAGTCAATTACAGGCCGATCTCGAATCTACCTTTTATGTCAAAGATACTAGAAAAGGCAGTATCTTCACAACTATGTTCCTTTTTAGAAAGAAATGGTATCTGTGAGAATTTTCAATTAGGATTTAGACCGTATCATAGTACTGAGACAGCTCTCATTAGAGTCACAAATTATTTGCTCTTATTATCCGATTGTGGTTGTATCTCTATATTAGTGCTTGAAGGATTACAAATTTAAGAATAGGTTTAACCCTCTGAGGTCGGCTACCGCACCGGCGCGATAGTCTCGCTTTTTTTCTGATCAGTGCAAAAGAGACTCAAAATACTCTGTTGATTTTGATCTTACATGTTAGTGTTATACATCATTCGATCCTGTTAAGTTTCTAGTTTTTTTTTGTATACTCACAATATAAACAAAGTATTGTGCTTTTAGTCAAATAAAGAAAAATAAACATGATGCTAGTTTTGCTTTCTCTCTGTCAGTGAAGTACATTCTGAAACATGTCCGAAAATTAACTGTAATTTCGCAAATACTTGTCATACAGGCACGAATGTTTTTTTCCATAATGAAGCTTGAACTCTCTTCTTTTAAATGAATTCATTTATATAAAAAAACAAATATTCTCAGTTTATTTAATCTGTATCAAAAGAGAGAGATGTCTTTTTCTTTCCAGCTCATTATACCTGATTACGCATTAATTTGCCACGCCCACGGAGAGCGCGCGGTATTCAAACACAAATGATCTAAGGCAAGACATTCAAACATGCCAACGCCCACCAGCTGGATTATAAAACACATCATGTTTAGGAAGTATCTTACTACTGCTGTGTACACAGCGTATCCCTACGCTGTGATGAATAATACGATCTAATAACCCTGGAAAATGTACCAGAAGTGCTGACAGTTTCATGTCGAGGAGCAACGGATCCAGCTGATGTAGTAAGTCATTTATTCTTAAGTGCTTTGTTCTAATCGCGATATTGAATATTGTCTGTAAACCACAAAAAAACTGTTTATATATGAATTGCGTGTCTGTGTGTAGGCTAAATGATGAATGAACGACACAGGCGCGTGCGTTGTTTACTTTAGTTATACAGCGCATGTCTGTGCCGTTCATTCACTCTCGCACCTACATTAGTAAACATTAACACATCCAAACTATATTGCTATAGCCTACTAAGATGAGTAAAAATAGACTGAAATATGTTGAAATAAAATGTCTGTATAAGCAACAAACTGCAAATTAACATGCTAATATAATATCATAAACACGATATGTTACAGACTAAATATGAATGTTTAGACAAGATTTCGTGATTGGTTTTGGATAGATGATAAAGTTTTGACTGTAAAAAAAGACTACTGTCACATTAAATAGGTAAGCTTTTGTTCGCCAATTTCTACTCACATACTATAGTATGGGATGTTTTGTCAAAAATAAAGTAGGTACCGTATTTTCCGCACTATAAGGCGCACTTAAAAGCCTTTAATTTTCTCAACAAAATGACAGTGCGCCTTATAATCCGGAGTGCCTTATATATGGATCAATTGGTTAATTGGATCAATTGGTTAATAACGCTCCGCGTTATTAAATTCGCCCGCGAACTTGCGCTCGTGTCCATCTTATGGCCACTCTGTCACACGGCCAGTTCAACCTCGTATAAATCAGGTTATGTGTGTAATTCACGTGCCCGCTCACGAGTGCTCACTCTTACTAACAGACATACGAACAGACACACTGTCCCCGGCACTACTTGCGCGTCACAGAATGTTCATAAAGCGTTCCCCGTTCACAGTTACCGGGTCGTCTCATTCAAAACAGCCAGCTGTTGCTGTCAGCGAGCCGCCACACATGAATACTCGTATGAGTCAGGCTGCGAATGTAAGTTACGTGCCCGCCCCAGCGCGCTCACGCTTACTAATAAACGCCTCGCCTCCGGCGCCGCGCAATCGCTACATTCCCTTTGGCACATCTAGTGGATGAATAACGCAAACCCAGTCAAACATTAGACTGCAGTATCTTATGCGCCTTATAATCCGGTGCGCCCTATATACAGTTAATGTTCTAAAATAAGTAATTCATTGAAGGTGCGCCTTATAATCCGGTGCGCCTTACAGTGCGGAAAATACGGTATATTGAATTATCAACTAAGATGTTAGTATAGTGTTTGTTCCAATATTCAAACCAATGAATCCTTAACTTTTTTAATACGTATCATAAAATGTATACTTTTTACAAAGAAAGAATACACTTGAAATATTGTTAAAATTTTAATTTTTGTTGTAATTGTAACCTATTTGTAATTGGTTACAATTTCTAATTATAATATATATATATATATATATATATATATATATATATATATATATATATAATTTCTTTTGTCCGAGGTCACATTCTGTGGTACCCAGTGACACAGCTGTGTGAACGGCTCATTAATATGCAGCTGGCACATTATCCGGCCTTTGTCTTCTCAGGTGTGAACACGCATATTGCCTTTCCAAACAAAAGTTGTCTTATACAATTTAAATCAATGTATTGTTTTGTGTAAATGATTAGGCAGGATGATTTTCAGATCATTTTGAAGCAAAAATTCTAGGCAACAACACCCATTAGTCAAAAGTCTTGTGGACACATATTTAGTATTTGTTTTGTGGCCTTATTTCAGACACTTTAAGTTTTAGTTTTTTTCAATAACCATGCATAAACAATATTCTCTCATAAATACAAACATGTACATACATCTTGTTTATACATACATGTTTATGCTAAATAGAGTGTAATTATACCTTTGCAATTGATATGCTTACAAGCAACTGAAAAAAGCACAAATGTCAGGGCATGTCAAAACATCTCAAGGACCCCAAAAACACCCTAGACCTCAGAGGGTTAAGATCTGGTGATCCTATTTACGTTACATAACATCACCTGAAAAATTAAGGTAGAGTAAATTGAATTTAGCATTTAAGGTTCAGTTTCCAGCAAGAGAGTCCGGCCAATCCTGTTTTCTGTATTTGTCAGATTACTGCTCTCTATCAAGCCTGCCATTCCTGTTTCTCTCTATTGTAAGCAGATTACTGAAACTATTGGTAGCTTCTGCCTCAGCGGGAGAGTTCTGCCATTCCTGTTTTTGAGTCCCACTTTTTGAATAGTTATGCTGAACTTGTATACAACATTTACATGCTTTGTTCCGATTCTCCTCCTCCATGTAATCCCCTCCTATATATATATTACAATGTAAAGTTCCTTTTTTTAGACGCGAGACGAGCTTGGAAGACTACAGCGATGCATAAAGAATCCTTCTTAAAAGATACGCCCGAGTCTCCTTGTCTTCGCTTCTGAGTTGCCTGCACTTTAGAAGAAAAAGTTCACAACATGCTACTCGATCTTAGTGCTGCAATTGACACCATCGACCACAACATTCTTTTAAATAGACTTGCAAATTATGTTGGCATTAGTGGAATTGCACTAGAATGGTTTAAATCATACTTATCTGACCGCTATCAGTTTGCAGCAGTAAAAGAAGAAATGTCTTATCGGTCAAAAGTTCAGTATGGTGTTCCAGAAGGTTCAGTCCTAGGACCGTTGCTGTTCACTCTGTTCATGCTACCCTTAGGAGATATCATTAAGAAGCATGGCATTAGTTTTCACTGTTATGCTGATGATACTCAGCTCTATATTTTTCCACGCCCTGAATTCTGAATTCTGAAAAAAACAGAGATTCTAAATATTGGACAAAAAACTTCCTAACGTAATAACCTAGAATACTGTGTAACACTTCATGGCTGCTCTTTCAAGTCTTCGTCATCGCTTAGGAACCTCGGTGTGCTCTTTGATACCAATCTTAGATTTGAAAGTGATGCGTCTAGTATCTGTAAAACTGCATTTTTTCATCTTAAAAATATATCTAAATTACGTCATATGCTATCAATGAAAAATTTAGAACAATTGGTTAATGTGTTCATGACATCAAGGCTAGATTATTGTAATGCTCTACTGGGTGGCTGCCTTGCACCTTTAATACATAAACTACAGTTCGTCCAAAATGCAGCCGCTAGAGTTAAGGATAAGGATAAGGATTTTTTATTGTCATTCCAAACCATGTTGTCACAGTGTTGGGTTTGTGTTCCCCAGGTGACCACTAGATGTCTTCCTTCCCCACGGTGTCATTCACTTCATGAACTACATTTCCCACGATCCTTGTCTTATCATTGCACTCAGCTGTTCCTCATCACTGATCATTGCACTCAGCCATTTCCCCATTATCTTACAATTCCCTGTGTATATAACCCTGTCTGTTTCAGTGTGTGTCACAGAGTCCTTGTATATTGTCACACCACTTCTGGGGCCTGTACCATGATGGTAGTTGAACAAACTCAGTGTTACAGGATTAATTTAGATTTGACAAAACCAAACCAATCCAACCAGGCTTTGTTGGTACCATGATGCTGATCATCAACTTTCTCTGTCAACTCAGGCTTTGATCCTGAGTTTAGGAGTTTAGGTGTGACATCAGTAGCGAACAGCCAATCACATGTTGAGAAAGAGTGAAACTGAGATTAATTTCTCGCGAGAGAAGCAGTGTAATTCACTTGTTAAATAAAAGTATTAAAATAGTAAGAATTGAAACAAATTTACACAGCAAGAAGAAAACAGCTGTCTATGAAAGAGGACAACTAAAAGAAAAAGTCTCGCTACTGTATATCAGTGCAAGTAAAAGTTGTGAACTTATTTTATACAGCTGATAAAGGTATAGAGAGAATTGAACATTTAAGCTCAGATGTAGTCATTTTATAGCTTCATCTATTGATGCTAAAGCCTATTTATATTACCTTTATATATTTATTCATTTAAACTGCGTAATAATAATCGATGAGCTAAAATTGTACATGTGTGATTGATAAAGGATATAATAATTACATAAATAATATCTAAATCATACAAAAATATATAATTCTGAATAAGCATCACTAAAAACCAGACGATTTGGTCTTTAAAAATCATTCGCTATGTAATGACCTTTAATTTGGAGTAGAAACAGGTGGAGTGACTTTATCGCATCAGACATGTGTCACTTTGCTCACAGCTGATTGGTCCAAATTCAGTTTGCAACCTCTTACCTAGAACATAACCTGCCCCGGACCAGGTTAGCCGTGGAGCGTAAGTTACTATGGCGATGAACACTGCTAAAAGCCAAACCACTTTCATGGTCCCTAAAACCCAGGGTTGATGCAAACTAAACTGAAACATAGCTGGCTAGCCACCTAAACCGGCTTCATGGTATAGGCCCCTGGTAGCCTGTCTTTGCCTGTTCGTGTTTGGTTTCTTGTTTTAGGATTGCCTTTTTGATTTTGACCCTTGCCTGGACTGATTGTGATTTGGATTACCCTTTTATTAAAAATACTACTGCTCTTGGATTTTCTGCCTCCTGTGTGTGTTCCGTGACACATGGTACATGAGCTAGAACGAAATTAGGTACTGAGGTCCGGTTAAAACCACTCTAGGTGGACACAAAAGTAGGTTCTGGCTTTGATGCTGCGCAGCCTCTTGCCTGAGGGGAGAGGGGCAAATAGTCTATTGGCAGGGTGGGAGATGTCTTTCATAATGCTGGCAGCCCTAGTCCTGCATCTGTTGATGTATGTGTTTCTGATTTGCCGGGAGACTGCATCCGATGACTTTCTCTGCAGTCTTAACCACACGCTGTATGGCCTTCCTGTCTGCAACAGTGCAGTTTCCATACCACACTGTGATGCACAAGGTGAGAATGCTCTCCAACGTGCACCTGTAGAAAGATGAGAACACTGTAGTTCCCAGACCAGCTTGTTTGAGCCTCCTCAGAAAATACAGCCTTTGGTGAGCATTTTTTTTTACCAGGCTAATACAGTTTATTTTAAAGTTCTTACCAGAACCAGGAAGTATGACCTTATTAGCCCGGTTCTGTCAACACTGCATTGGCTTCCTATGAAACATTGTATAAATTTTAAAATATTGCTGATTATGGTTTAACTCCCCTATACTTGAGCGAGCTCTTAACGCATTATACAGTCCTTCACGCCTATTGCGATCTCAAAATTCTGGCCAGTTGATAATACCTAGAATATCTAAATCGACTGCTGGCAGTAGATCCTTTTCTTATTTAGCACCAAAACTTTTGAACAATCTTCCTAACATGGTCCAGGAAGCAGACACAGTCTGCACATAACACATTATAGACTTCTATAATTCAATGTTAGGCTGCATAGTTTAGATCAGCCGGAACCAGGAACACTTCCCATAAATCCTGATGTACTTTGTACATCATAAGAAGGATGGCGTCTACATTAATATTAGTTTCTCTGTTTATCCCGAGGTTTACCGTAAACTGCCGGATCCAGGCCATATCCAGATCTGATATGGACACGACGACAAAGCATCCCTGAAGTGCCTGCCTCATCAACACTGTGAAGGCCTCATGGACACCTCAACAAACTCGTTTCCATACCGGCACGACCCCCAACCAGATGGAACTGGATAAATATTGTGAAAGTTCTGATCCCATCTTACATCTGACCTATAATGCTGCCTAAATCATAACCATACACTGTTCGTTCATTGGCCAAATGAGGACTGGTCCCCTGACTGAGCCTGGGTTCTCCCAAGGTTTTTTTTTCTCCATTCTGTCACCTGATGGAGTTTGGTTCCTTGCCACTGTCGCCTTTTTCGCCTTTCTTCGCCTTTCTTCGCCTTTCTTCGCCATTCTTCGCCATTGGCTTTTGGCTTGCTTAGTTGGGGACATTTCATTTTATATTTAACAATACTATTACAACATTATTTTCATGTTATCTCTGTAAAGCTGCTTTGAAACAATCTGTATTGTATATATAAATAAAGGTGAGTAGAAAGGAGTCACTTGCGCACCTAGTTAGTGCTCATGGAACAGGACACAAAAATCTGAGGAAAAGGACCCAAGGACTCCTTGGTCCTAGCTAGACCTTGAGCCCCTTTCCTCATAAATAAAGGTGACTTGACTTGACACATCATGTGTACTGGTATGTATCCTTAGATGGAATGGTTTTTATACTGAGGTAATTACATTTTCTATCCCCAACCTATTCAACACAGAAAACTTTCAGCATTTTTACATTTGAATAAATACGGGTCCTCATAATGTAGGTAAAAACCAGAACACACACACACACACACACACACACACACACACACACACACACACACACACACACACACACACACACACACACACACACACACACACACACATACACACACACACAAAATCTACTCTGTTGCTATTTGGTTAGCTACCTGGTAATAACATTGCAGAAGCTATTTCTGACCAACTCTTCTACTTGTCCAGTCTATTATGGTAGGTTTTACACAACACGTTGTACAAACATTCGTGCTGTTCCCACTAATCAACAACCTGATCCTCCATCTCTGCTGTCCACATCAATTTCACTTTGTGCTTTGTCATGACTGAGTTTGTTATGCTTCCGTCTCCCATCATTACCGCTTTCTGTTTGAATATTGTTTCTTTTCACATGATAATCTCCAGAGCGTGCGCGCGTTTGTCCTCGGGGTTCCCCCCACACATAAGGATTTCTTATCGTAAATATTCAACATGTTGAATATTTACGATTCTCGATCAGAGCGCCTCCGACGTTCTTCCGAGCAGGTTCAGACACTCTTAACACACCTCACACCAAGTGAAAATCTGATAAAATAATCTGTAGAACCATCAAGATAATCGGGACATAGCTAGGATTGTCGGAAGGGGGGGGATTGGCCCAAAATCAGCCCGATTATCTTTTGGTGTGTACCCAGCATTAAATGCTCTGGCGAGGAGATAAACATGGTGGACTGTCTACAGCTCACTCAGGGGAGGGGCTAAGCCAATAGAGGAGATTCTGTTGTTAGTCGTGGGCAGGGCCTGTTCCAATGTGGTGTCACAGGGGAGTGCATTCCTGAACGGCTCATTTTGAGACACTGTATCAAATTTATGGGGAAAATGACAAACTTAGGTTTTTACCACAATAGGATGGTTGTGTATAATTGCGTTC
Organism: Siphateles boraxobius; assembly: GCF_051911475.1. Classification (NCBI taxonomy): domain Eukaryota; kingdom Metazoa; phylum Chordata; class Actinopteri; order Cypriniformes; family Leuciscidae; genus Siphateles; species Siphateles boraxobius. The sequence goes on from NW_027508919.1 coordinate 14,970,345, forward strand.
AAAAACAATATAAAAGTGAATTTTGCATTATAGGTACCCTTTAAAGTGTTTAAAGAGTAAGTAAAAAACTCTTCAAAAATCTCTTTGCCACTGCTTTCTTGTCTATCTCCTGTTAATCCCTGCTGAATGAGGTTGAAAGTGTTTTTGTTTTTTTTAAACACACATTTTCAGTTATAGTTACTGCTGTTTGATGCTTGTCACTTGATGTAGCCAAGGACTCACTTTTTAAAATCTTAAAAGTACAGTGCTAAAAAAAAAAACTGGCCTTGACCTTTCACAGAGAACAATGCTTTTAACGATTCCCATTTGTATAAGTCCTGTTTACAAAGCAACAGTTTGATGGCTATGTAAATGAATCATCTTCCTGCAGCTTCCATCTCATATTACCATTGATTGACAAGATAATGGCAAAACACTTGTTATAAGTTCTATCCTTGCACATAAAAAGGTGGGAGATAAAAAACATTAAATCCTTTATTGCTTGGAGAATCCTTGGAAACAAGTATGATGAATCATGTCACTAATATCTTTTCATCGTATAGTTTCTGGAAACTGTTGAGATGGGATCGTTGCAGTTTAAACCAGTTATCTACTACTAAGTAATGAGACCAGAACCGTTGCATAATGATTAAGAGAGCAATATTTTTAAACATTTGTTGTTGAAGTGCAATCGTTGTTGAATAATTGCAGTAATCACAGTAATCACACTTCGCAATAGTACACTGTCTATCTGTAGATTGAAGCAAAACCGGAACCAAGCCAACACAATAAGTTGAATTATGGATTAAAATAAAGCAATTCATAATATTCTGAGCATTTTAAGAGCACACACAGAGAGACGCATAGTCTTCTCTGTTAGTTTCACCGTTTTTTTTTCTTATTGTTACGTTATATATGACACTATAGGGAGGGATTGGAGGAAATAATCCAAGGGAAAAAAAGCACAGGGAAAACTAGATAAATAAATGAACATAAATTTAATCCTCTCAGGTGTTTCTTGCAGGGAAATGGAGGGAGTTACTAACTACTGAGCTGTTTAATTCGATGCCCTGCTGCTTTTTAATGAGGGCACTCAGGAGGGCACTGTGGCCCTGGACTGTGGCTGCCCTGCAGATCAATAGTGGGAGGCGTGTGTCATAAATGTAGGCCTGGACCGGACAACAACATGAGTGGTGCAGAGGAAGGCGGGGGACCAGGGCACACACTCTGCAGGGACAGTACAGTTTCACATGGCGCAGGGAGGGGTGAGGCCAAAAGCCCGTATTAATTGAAGCCTAGAAGAGTAAGCATTGATAGTGCAGCTTTTTATTTTGTAGCAGCTTTTACTGATTTGTTTGTTTATGTTGACATCTCATTAGTTATATTGATTAGGTGAGGGGAAAAAGTGGCACTAATTTCATATTCATTGCTTGGCCTATTTTTATGGACTCTAAGCTACGGTTTATTGCCAACTTTCACGGTTCCTTTAGTGCTGGTCCTCTCATTAAACAGTGTGTTATTAAACCCATTTATTTCCAGTAGATAGACTTTCGTTTTTGCTCACTAAAAGAAATCTACCTAAAATTATTTGCTAAATGTATACTCAACCTGAGCCATGACTTCATTATTTGACCAATGTACTCTGCAAACTACATTTTTCTCTATATGCTTTTACATTCATCAGGCTGAAAAAAAAACAACAACATAATTTGCATAAAGCTTTCTCTTTAAAATGCCTCTGATTTAACTTTAGAATTTAGGTTGTAATTAGCTAAGACTTGTTATCAGCATATAATTATAAAATAATATATAATTATTAATACATTATTTTGGTGCTTTCATGATTTATTATTATTATTATTATTTTAAATTATGAGTTTGCATGTTTTGTTTAAATCTATAATTGCCTTTTTAAATTTAATCTCAATCAAAATTTTTTTTTACATTTTATTTTTTTATAAAATAAAAGTTTTAACAAATTTGATGAGTAAATTGCATTATTTGGTAACACTTTATATTACGACCCGCAAACAACTGCGTAAGTAAACCGAAATTACGGTGTACGTTTCTGTAATTATAGTGTACTTCCGTGTAGGTATAAGGGAACAATGTGTTAAGTTTTGGGTAATAAAGAGGTAACAAGCAGATATACAACCTGCAAAGAACTTCGTAAGTAAACCAAAATTACGGTGTACGTTTCTGTAATTATAGTGAACCTCCGTGTAGGTATAAGTGAACAATATGTTAAGTTTTGGGTTATAAAGGGGTACAACCAGATGTACAAGCAAATTATTTATAATGTAATTTTTTTAAAACTAAAAGGTACCTATTCTGTTAATATATTCCAGGCAAAAATTCCTAAAAGAAGAGCAAGAAAAGAAAGAAGAAGAAAAGCAAGAGAAGCAAATAAAAGGGGGGATATAATGTGTTACTTTGTTGTTTGAGTATACTGTATTATTAAGATGAAAAAGTGTTTTTAATTTTTTTTGTAAAACAAAAGTCAGAAATTAAATGGGATCCTTTATTGTATATTTACTGCACTTACCAAGTAACTACACAGAACAAGGGGGTAACAAGCGCCACTTTAATTTACAGCCCGCAGGAGTTACACTTACCCTGTAAATACACAGTTGAAACGAGTAACAAACACTATTTACTATGTAACAATACGAAACAACACTATTTGCACAGTAATTACAGAGAAAGGTATTCTTATTAAGAAAAAAAAAAAAACGTTTTAATTACACAGTATATTTGCCCTGACATTTAAGTGTCATTGCAATACAATGTGATAAGGTGTCACGGTATACAAGTTCATTGCTTCCTTCTCGTCTCGTGTTTATGTTGTTGTATGAAAGCACGTGTGTAGTGGGCGTGAATGAGTGTCATTCCTTGATCCGCTCCAGCTGATCGTCATCACATCACCAGCTGCAGCCGATCTCATCTCACCATATATTCTCACAGTTCTCTCATCTCCTTTGTCAGATCGTTGGATGTTGTCTCTTGGATGTTGTCTCTCCGTGTGGTGTTCCTGTTGGATTCGTTGGATGTTTGTCTCTCCGTGTGGTGTTCCTGTTGGATTCGTCGTCGTCTCTTCGTTGGATTGTCGTTTGGGTTTTCACTGCACTTCACGGGTTCGTCTTCGACCATCGAGGTCCCTGCGTCACCAGTCCACACCCGTGTTCCTGTCTAGCTTTTCATTGTTCAATAAAGAACTGAGTTTGACCTGCGATTGCTTCCGTCCTGTTTTTGACAACCATGACAGAACGATCTGACCCTGCTATGGAAGCAGCAGGTTCGCCGACCTCGTTGGAGGAATTCCTTCAGCACAGCGCGAGAAGAATGGATTCTCAGGAGAGGAATTTAGGGGACACGGGTCGTGCGGTACAAGCTTTGGTGACGCAGGTGTCCGAGCTCACCCAGCAGATCCAATTACTTCGTGCTCCCGCTGCGCCACCCACACCAGCTGTTCCCCCCACACCACCAGCGATCGCTACGACATCAGAGCCACGCCTACCTGTTCCAGAATCATACGCTGGTGAGTCTGCTTACTGCAGAGCATTTCTGACACGTTGTGCCATGCATTTTGCACTGCAACCGAGAACTTTCAATAATGAGCCAGCCAAGGTGGCATTTGTCATTACTTTGTTGACCGGAAAGGCGGCGTTATGGGGGACAGCGGTGTGGGAAAATCAAGACCCTTGCTGTGCCTCGTTCCAGGCACTCTCCTCAGAGATGAGACGGGTGTTCGATCGGGCCGTCGCGGGGAGAGAGGCTGCCAGGGTGTTGGCCGGCCTCCGTCAGGGTGACAGGTCGGTCTCGGACTATTCGATCGAGTTCCGCACCCTGGCGGCCGAAAGCCAGTGGAACGAGGCGGCGCAGTGGGACATGTTCCTGCATGGGTTGGCTGACCGCGTCCAGAGGGAGATCTACGCCCTGGACCTCCCCACGACGCTGAATGGACTCGTCGAGCTCGCTCTGAGGGTGGACGCTCGCATCACCAGAGTCGGGGGAAGAGCACCGTCCATTTGGTCTCCAGCTGGAGCAGAGGGTCAACGGTCCAGTGGCAGGGACGTGGTCAGCCCAGTCTTCGATCACGAACCCATGCAGGTGGGTCGAGCTCGGCTTTCCCGGGAGGAGAGGGAAAGGCGGAGGTCCCAGGGCCTCTGCCTATACTGTGGAGGTTCGGGACATTTTGCCTACAACTGCCCGGTAAAAGGCCAAGCCCGATAGTAAGTATGAGGCTACTATCGGGTGGGATCTCCGCCGAGAAGACCTCATCCACATCTACCCTCCTTCCGGTAAGACTGAGATGGTCAATTCACCAGCACGACTGTCAAGCACTTCTGGACTCCGGGGCTGAGGGTAATTTTATGGACAGTACTTTTGCACATAGACTTCAGATTCCCCTTAAACCACTCACACAGAGGATTGCAGTACACGCATTAAATGGTCAAGAACTTCCCATCATCTCGCTCATCACCGAAAACATCACACTCATCACCTCAGGCAATCACTCAGAAACTATTTTTTTTTATATACTGGATTCCCCCCTGGCACCTGTAGTTCTTGGACACCCCTGGCTCATTCATCACAACCCTCGTGTGGACTGGCAGCAAAGAGCTATTCTGGAGTGGAGCAAGGAATGTCATAAGTCTTGTCTGATGTCTGCTTGTCCGTCTGTGCCTGTTTTTGTGTTACAGGAGGAGGCAGGGGACTTGTCTAACGTGCCCGAGGAGTACCACGATCTGAAGGAAGTGTTCAGTAAGTCTCGGGCTGCTTCTCTTCCTCCGCATCGTCCCTATGACTGTGCCATAGATTTACTGCCAGGTAAGTCTCCGCCTAAGGGCAAGTTATATTCGCTTTCCAATCCGGAGAGGGAGGCTATGGAGAAATATATTTCTGATTCTCTGGCAACCAGTTTCATCCGTCCTTCCTCTTCTCCGGCGGGGGCGGGGTTCTTTTTTGTGGGAAAGAAGGACGGGTCTCTGCGACCTTGTATTGACTACCGGGGGCTGAATAACATCACGGTAAAGAATACTTATCCTTTGCCGTTAATGTCTTCAGCCTTCGAGAGGTTGCAGGGAGCGTCTGTTTTCACGAAATTGGACTTGCGTAACGCTTATCATCTGGTTCGCATTAGGGAGGGGGATGAATGGAAGACTGCCTTTAACACCCCCAGGGGGCACTTTGAATACTTGGTCATGCCTTTCGGGCTGTCCAACTCCCCAGCAGTCTTCCAGGCACTGGTCAATGACGTGTTGCGAGACATGATAGATCAGTTCATATATGTTTACCTGGATGACATATTGATATTTTCCTCGTCTCTCCAGGAACATGTGCAACACGTTCGACGAGTGCTTCAGAGGTTGCTAGAGAATGGGCTTTTTGTCAAGGCGGAGAAATGCGATTTTCATGCACAGTCTGTTCCTTTTCTAGGATACATCATTTCGTCTGAGGGAATGCGTGTGGACCCTGAGAAGGTTAAGGCTGTGGTAGAGTGGCCAAGTCCAGATTCCCGTAAGGCCCTGCAGAGGTTTCTGGGGTTCGCCAACTTCTATCGGCGTTTCATTCGCAACTTCAGCCAACTAGCCGCACCTCTGACTGCCTTGACCTCCCCCAGAACTCCGTTCAGGTGGTCAGATACAGCCGAGGCTGTGTTTGCCAAACTCAAGAGCCGCTTTGTTTCAGCTCCCATCCTCGTTGCCCCTGATTCTTCACGTCAGTTCGTGGTGGAGGTCGACGCATCAGAGGTGGGGGTAGGAGCAGTCCTGTCCCAGCGTTCGCCCGCAGACGATAAGATGCATCCTTGCGCGTTTTTTTCTCATCGATTATCCCCAGCCGAACGCAATTACGACATTGGTAACAGGGAGTTGTTGGCAGTCAAGTTAGCGTTGGAGGAATGGCGTCATTGGTTAGAAGGTGCGGGGGTTCCTTTTATCGTCTGGACCGATCACAAGAATCTAGAGTACATCAGAACCGCCAAAAGATTGAACTCCAGGCAGGCTCGGTGGGCACTTTTTTTCGGTCGCTTTGATTTTTCTCTCTCGTACCGCCCGGGTTCTAAGAACATCAAACCCGACTCTTTATCTCGCATTTTTGATCGTTCCGAACGCCCGTCTACTCCCGAGTGCATTTTACCGGAAACCCTATTTGTTTCCACACTCGTATGGGAGATCGAATCGAAGGTCAAGACGGCCTTAGAAGGGGTAATGCCTCCGCCCGGTTGCCCACCGAATCGCTTATTTGTGCCGGAGGGATTACGGTCCGACGTTATACAGTGGGGTCATTGCTCCAACGTGGCTTGTCATCCAGGAGTTAATCGTACTAAGTTTTTAGTCAAGCAACGATTTTGGTGGCCACTTATGGCTCGTGACATCCACAGTTTTGTTTTGGCTTGCTCGGTCTGTGCCACTGGTAAGACTTCCAATCGTCCGCCTGATGGGCTCCTTCAACCGCTGCCTGTCCCTTCGAGACCCTGGTCCCATATCGCTCTAGATTTTGTCACCGCCCTCCCGCCCTCCCAGGGCAACACAGTCGTTTTGACTGTGGTGGACCGGTTCTCGAAGGCGGCTCATTTCATTCCCTTACCCAAATTACCCTCAGCTAAGGAGACAGCGTTGACAGTCATTGACCACGTCTTTCGCTTACATGGCCTCCCGATGGACGTGGTCTCTGACAGAGGACCCCAGTTTGTGTCCAAATTTTGGCAAGAATTTTGTAAGTTACTGGGGGCGACAGTTAGTCTGTCCTCAGGGTTCCACCCCCAGAGCAATGGTCAGACCGAAAGAGCCAACCAAGATCTGGAAAGGGTGTTGCGATGTTTGGTTTCTAAGAATCCTTCCTCTTGGAGTCAACAGATTTCCATGGTGGAGTACGCCCACAATACGTTACCAGTGTCGGCTACGGGCCTATCTCCGTTTGAGTGTAGTTTAGGTTACCAGCCACCTATTTTTCCTAGTCTGGAATCCGAGGTCGCGGTCCCCTCCGCTCACGCCTTAATCCAGAGGTGTCACCGCACTTGGACTAGAGCCCGTGAGGCTCTACTCCAAGTGGGGGCGCGCACCAAGGCTAAGGCCGATCGCCACCGGTCGAAGCCTCCCGTATACGTCGTTGGTCAAAAAGTGTGGCTTTCAACTAAGAACATTCCTCTCCGATCCGTCTCTAATAAGCTTGCCCCCAAATTCATTGGCCCGTTCACTGTCACCAAGATCATTAGTCCGGTGACAGTCCGCCTTAGTTTACCTCCAGCGTACAGGAGGGTTCACCCCGTTTTCCATGTTTCAAAAATCAAGCCCGTGTTTCATGCTCGCATTAATCCGCCAGTCCCGGTTCCCCCCCCGCCGCGTCTCGTAGATGGGGAGACCACCTATTCGGTAAATCGCATTCTGGATTCTAGACGGAGGGGACGTGGATTTCAGTACTTGGTGGACTGGGAAGGTTACGGTCCGGAGGAGAGAAGTTGGGTTCCGGCTAGAGACATCCTGGATCACTCTCTGATCGATGATTTCAATCGACAGGTAAGGGAGTCTGGGAACGCCAGGAGGCGTTCCTAGGAGAGGGGGTACTGTCACGGTATACAAGTTCATTGCTTCCTTCTCGTCTCGTGTTTATGTTGTTGTATGAAAGCACGTGTGTAGTGGGCGTGAATGAGTGTCATTCCTTGATCCGCTCCAGCTGATCGTCATCACATCACCAGCTGCAGCCGATCTCATCTCACCATATATTCTCACAGTTCTCTCATCTCCTTTGTCAGATCGTTGGATGTTGTCTCTTGGATGTTGTCTCTCCGTGTGGTGTTCCTGTTGGATTCGTTGGATGTTTGTCTCTCCGTGTGGTGTTCCTGTTGGATTCGTCGTCGTCTCTTCGTTGGATTGTCGTTTGGGTTTTCACTGCACTTCACGGGTTCGTCTTCGACCATCGAGGTCCCTGCGTCACCAGTCCACACCCGTGTTCCTGTCTAGCTTTTCATTGTTCAATAAAGAACTGAGTTTGACCTGCGATTGCTTCCGTCCTGTTTTTGACAACCATGACATAAGGTAAGTACTAAGTACTACATGGTACGTTCTAAATTAAAATCATAGCAGAAACATATTTTTTTTGGCTTAACGTTAAGTAGTTTAGTAAGAAAAGCCAATAAATTCAATTTGTATCATAATGTGCTTACATACAGCCATATATATATATATATATATATATATATATATATATATATATATAGACACGTTTAATTTACAACCCACAGATGTCAAAATTACCCTGTAACTACATTGCACAAGAACATATTTTGCCAGAAATGTGATAAAACCTTTTATATACAACAGACGTAAAATTTTTGCCTGGAATATATTAACAGAATAGGTAACTGTTAGTTTTAAAATAATTACATTATAAATAATTTGCTTGTACATCTGGTTGTACCCCTTTATTACCCAAAACTTAACATATTGTTCCCTTATACCTACACGGAAGTACACTATAATTACAGAAACGACACCGTAATGTCGGTTTACTTACGCAGTTGTTTGCGGGTCGTAATATAAAGTGTTACCCATTATTTCTCAAAATCTAAAATCACCTTTCTCAACTGAAAAAAAAGTGGATTTGTTTTATTTCTTTGCAAAAGGGCTGCTTTTAAAATGTCTTTCTTTCTTTTTAAAATAGTCTATTGTTTGCATTTAATTTCTTGTGTTGTGTCTAGCCAACAACACAACATTGTGAGGAACACAAAAAAATTTCTCTATCCATCTAATTTAACGCAGAAGTAAGCTATTTCCTGTGAACATGTGTTCTGTTTCATCAGCAGTTATAGGTAAATGAGGTTAACAACGTGCAGTAAATGATAAATATAGTGCAATACAAACTAGTGTTGATTATGATGTTTACGGTAATGAATATTATCAAGCAGCATAAAAAACAGTTTGTGCAAAACTGTTAATTGCTGACGCCAGAAGCCTTGCACATACAAGCTTAAAATGGCCCGCTTTTACGTTAAAAATAAGGTAAAGACAAAGTGTGCACTGTGCAGTGACCTTCAAAAACTAACTAAATTACATGATATCACCTTACCTTTGATGCCAAGTTCGAAAGAGAGCAAAACCAAGGCAGTTTATCTACCAGTCAGTGCAGAGCGGACAGCTTTAAGAATGAAAAAAAAAGGAAGCAGAAAGAGAAAAAAGGATTCCATTTCATCTCTGCAGGAACATGACAGAGGAATAAAAGCTATACTAAGGTTCAATGGGGCCTGTAAGTTTCTCTTCTTCTCGCAATTTGTCACAAGCTGAGAGGTCCATCCGATTGGTGCACTCAGGTGTCCAGATGAGGCCTGAGGGGTTTGGTCAGGCGCACAGATATGATTCTGCAACATGGTTCAGCAGGTCGTCATGTGCCATACAGGCTTGTTGTAAGGCCGTGTTATCAGATGTAGGATGCAACCTTTAGTTCCCAAGACTGAACAGCAGGCATAATTGATATTCATCTCTGCTTTACAATTGAAGGTTGAAAACAGAAGGCCACATTCCTTGAGAGTATTTGGCTGGAGTTGGGTCGTTTAAAGCTTTGTGCATGAAAATCTTAAACCTGGTTCTCTTACGAGAGGTTCTCTCGTATTGCGTAAGTTTAGCTTACGGTACGATAAAGATTAATCTTCTCGAGATATTGAAGCAAAAAAATAATCCTTAATTTTGTATTCATTGTCAAAGCATTGCAGCAGCTAGCAGACCTAGAGCAGGCCATCTCGCGTGCTCATTGGCTGCCCTGCGGGCAACTGCTGCAGCCTACCAGTGAACCCGGCATGACGTCACAGCCAATGAAGGGAGCCCGCGCCTTCATAGCGCCACAGCCCGCCAGAATGGGCGTGGCTTAGCGTATAAAATTAGGGGCTGTAGGCTGACTTCCCTGATTTTTCGTCTCTTCAGCGAGCTCTTCGCATCGCTGGATCTGAGAGAAGCCACCGCCGCCGTCGAACAAGCGAAACAGCCAGCTTAGGACAGCGCTGAGACATATCCTTATATCTCTGTATTCTGTGTTCTACACTTCCTAAAAGAGCAGCGAGACGTCTTTTTCAAGATGTCTCGCACTTCCTATGGCTCTTGCAGAGCCGCTCAGCGTTGGAGACCGCCCATCTGCGCTCTCTGCCTGGGCCAGGAACATGCAGCCTTGCCCTCTCGATGGAGGATGCGAGCACTGCGAGGAACTTCCGATGTCGACCCTGCGTGCTCGAATCGAAGTCTTTAACCACAGCGCTGCGGGCCTGGCTCTCTTTACGTTACAAGAGAGTTTCCCCGCCCTCGCGTCCCCGTTTCGCGCGTCATGCAGAGCCCTCTCGAGCACTCTGCATGACCCGGACGGGCATCATCTGTGTCACATGTAGGTCCCGTGCCCACTACTTGTGCGCGCGCCCTCATACAAACACTGTTCCCAGTTCTGCTCGACCAACGAGCACGCGGCTAGCTCTCTTTACGTTACAAGAGAGCTACCCCGCCCTCGCGTCGCCGTTCGCGCTTCATGCAGAGCCCTCTCGAGCTCTCTGCATGACCCGGACGGGCATCAACATACGCGACGTAATGGATGCGTGGTAAGAGCAGAAATTTTTTATACAGTTCTGCTCGACCAACGAGAACGCGGCTAGCTCTCTTTACGTTACAAGAGAGCTACCCCACCCTCGCGTCATGCACAGCCCTCTCGAGCTCTCTGAATGATCCGGACGGGCTTGCGCGCCGCCGACGAAATGTCTCGCCCTGTCAGTCCCCTTAGATAAGGCTACTGCAGCGGTGTATTTGGCAGCCAACGAGCCGGTAATGCACACATCCGTCGTTCTCGCGGCGACCCAGAGAAATCTCAAGTGAGTATAATGTCTGCCCACACCAACACCGGCCCACATCTGGGTGTTCACCCTTACACACAAACATGATACCCCCCGTGTCTCCCGCAGAGCCCACTCTTATAAAGCTGTCAAATGCCGCTCGAGTGCTAGATGTAGGAAACGTGCCCACAACTCTGTGCTCACGCCTATTTTCTGCCCGCTCTGTCACACGGCCAGAACAGCCTCATACATGTCAGGTTAAGAATGTAAGTTGCGTGCCCGCTCAGGAGCGCTCACGCTTACTAACAGACACATCGCCTCCGAAAAGACGCGCGTGTCCCGCTGCGGCCGGACCGCCGTCAAAGTTTATTTCCCTGTCAGTCCCCTTCAAACAGGCTACTGCAGTGGTTCATTTAGCAGCCAACGAGCCGGTTTGATCACCCTCTCGCCTGCACACAAACGCCGTTTTCACGGCGACCCAGAGAAATCTCAAAAATAGAATAATGTCTGGTCCGGCTCACGCTGTCGGTGTTTTAAGTGTAGTGAAAGTGCCCACGCCCCGGTGATCACCCCTACACACAAGCACTTCGAATCTTGTGTCACTCACAGAGCACACTCTCATAAAGCGCAGAAAAGCCGCTCGAGTGTTGAATGTAAGAAATGTGTCCACAGGTCTGTGCCCACTATCTGCCCGCTCTGTTAAACGATCAAAAAAGCAGGTTATGAATGTAAGTCTCGTGCCCGCCAGAGAGCGTTCAGGCTTTTTAACACAAACCTCCCCCCGGGCTCCGCCTGCGCGTTTAAGTGTTATTACAAAACGCAGGGCATTAATAAGACGCTCCCCATCCATTATGATCGGGCGTCAAATGCACTTGTAAGTCTCGTGCCCACGCACACGCGCTCACGCTTACAGGAAGCTTTTCCGCACGGAGTGCTGCTTGCGCGTCAAAAAGTGAAAAAAGAATGTTCCCCATCCCTTATGATTGGGACATCTCACATAAATCAGCCGGTTTCGGCTTTCAGCGAGCAGCCATTGCCAAGAACCGAGAGCGCGCGCGCCGCGCTTTCGGCTCCGGTTCAGTTTCACAAGCCCGCAAATGGCGGTGATCTGAACCCGGCGGCCATTCGCCCCCTAGCGGCTCACATAGGTGCGTGGGAAACTATCCCAGGGATTTCAGAATGGGTGCTGAGCACAATAAAGCAGGGCTATACACTTCAATTAATTCGCCGTCCCCCGCGCTTTCAAGCCCGGACCGCGACGATAGTGAACGCGGAAGTAGCACACCTACTTCACGCAGAAATAGCAAAGCTGCTGTGCAAAGGGGCTATAGAAAAGGTACCGCCTACTCTGAGCGAGTCAGGTTTTTACAGCCGATATTTTCTCGTACCCAAGAAGGACGGAGCCTTCAGACCTATCCTGAGACATTTGAACAAAGTGCTTGCGAAGACCGTTCAAAATGCTTAGAACCAGGAAAATCCTCGCGCACGTTCGCCCGAGGGACTGGTTTATTTCTCTAGATCTGAAAGATGCCTATTTTCAGATTCAGATAATACCCCGTCACAGGCAATTTTTGAGATTCGCCTTCGACGGTCAGGTATATCAATACACCGTCCTGCCGTTCGGCCTGTCCCTAGCACCCCGTACATTTACGAAGTGCATGGAAGCGGTGCCCCCACCCCTGAGAAGTCAGGGGTTGCGAATAATGAACTATCTGGACGATTGGCTGATTTTGGCACAGTCAGAAACAGATCTGCTATCTCACAGAACAGTGCTTCTCAGTCACTTGGAAAGCTTGGGTCTCATGGTCAACTGGACCAAGAGCTCATTAGTGCCCAGCCAGTCAATTTCCTTTTTAGGAATAGAACTGGACTCGGTGACCATGACGGCTCGTTTATCGACACAGCGCTCGCGCCGTGTTCGCCACCTAGCCGCATCTTTCCAGAAGGGCAGCGTTCTCCCTTTGAAAACATTTCAAAGGATGTTGGGCTGTATGGCATCAGCTGCAGCGGTGCTTCAACTGGGCCTACTGCGCATGCGCCCGCTCCAACGCTGGTTGAATGCTTGCGCGTCCCGCTGAGCCTGGGTTTCTGGCGGACAGAATATCAGAGTGACTCAGACCTGCATAGCGGCTCTGCAGCCCTGGTTAGTAGCCGACTGGTACCAGCAGGGAGTGATGATGGGAACCATCTCTTATCGGAAAGTCATTTTGACAGACGCGTCCAACTCGGGTTGGGTAGCGCTGTTTGAGGGCAGACCGGTCTTTCGGCCAGTGGTCAGACCAAGAGAAGTGTTTTCAGATAAACTGTCTGGAAATTATAGCGGTCGAGAACACGCTGAAGCGCTTTCTCCCGTTCATACAGGACCAACATGTTCTTGTCCGCTCGGACAACATGTCTGTGGTATCCTATGTAAACCGTCAGGGCGGTGTCAGATCCAGAAATCTCTGCAATCTGACGGAACGCCTCCTTATTTGGCCTCAGATGCACCTGCGTTCGCTGAGGGTGGCACATGTGCCTGGCCATTTGAACGACGGCCCAGACAAACTGTCCAGGGACAATGTTCCCCCAGGGGAATGGTCCCTGCACCCCCAAACGGTCCAGAAGCTGTGGTGCCTATTCGGCAGAGCAGAAGTCGACCTATTTGCGTCAAAAGACAACGCTCAATGCCCGACGTGGTTCCCGGAACTAGCACGGCGGTCACTTACCGCCCCGTGGCCGATTCCGGTGAGGGCAGATCTCCTCTCTCAGGCTCGTAGCGCGATCTGGCATCCCCATCCAGACCGCTGGTCTCTGCACGCATGGTTGATCAACGGGTACTCGTTGCCCTGCCAGAAGGAGTGATGAACACGATCACGCAGCCCAGAGCTCCTTCCACGAGAAGGCTCAGGATGGTGCACCGACAGAGGTCTGGACCCACGGACATGTGGGGTGGCGCATCTGCTCACCTTCCTACAAGAGGTGTTGGATAAGGGGAGGTCACCATCCACGCTCAAAGTATACGTGGCGGCCGTGGCAGCGTTCGCATAATTGATGCACGGCCAGTCACTGGGAAGACATGAGTTGGTCATCCGCTTCCTTAGAGGAGCTAGAAGGATGAACCCGCCGTGCCCCCCGTCGGTTCCTATGTGGGATCTTTCATTGGTCCTCGAGGCCCTGAAAGCCTTTCCATTTGAACCACTAGACTCCGTGGGGTTGAAATATCTATCACTGGAAACCGTCTTTCTGACTGCACTGTCGTCAGTAAAACGTGTGGGGGACCTGCATGCGCTGTCTGTCAGCGCGTCGTGTCTTGAGTTCAGGCCGAATGACTCTAAAATCATCCTCAGACCTAGACATGGCTATGTTCCTAAAGTGATGGGCACTCCATTCAGAGCGCAAGTTATTTCGCTGTCAGCTCTGCCAGCATCTGACAGCGAAAGTGAAGTGAATCTCCTCTGCCCTGTCAGGGCGCTGAGATTTTACATTACGCGCTCCGCCTCCTTCAGGCGTTCAGAACAGCTTTTTGTTTCGTTTGGTGGGCGCGCCAAGGGTCTCGCCTCCTCGAAACAGAGCCTGTCCAGATGGATAGTGGACGCTATAGCAGCTGCTTACGCGTAAAAAGGTCTGCAATGCCCTCTGGGCATCAGGGATCATTCCACGAGAGGCGTGGCCTCGTCGTGGTTGTGGTCCAGTCGGATTTCTATCCATGACATATGTGTAGCGGCGGGCTGGAGCTCTCCGTCTACCTTTGTCAGGTTTTATAACCTAGAAGTTCCTGCCTTGCAGGCTAAACTTTTGTCAGTTTGAAGGAGAGGTGTATTCTGCCCAGATCTTCCTGCTCAGATCACTCTCACGTGACTCAGCTCTCCTGGTTGAGCTGCACTACTAGGGTATGTGCCATGTGCCTATACAGACCGGCGCGCTGCTCTGTATTCCCTATGTGTGCTTATGTACAAGTGATGGCCCGAGTGGCTGGCCACCTTATTTTTTTCCACTTATGGGGTTCCCCTGAAAGTTCGGGGTCTCATGGTGGATGCTTGGCGCGCACGGCGTTGACAAAGTGTTCCCGTAGCGTAAGCTAAACTTACGCAATACGAGAGAACCTCTCGTAAGAGAATGATACTCGGTTACTAACGTAACCTCGGTTCTCTCTAGAGAGGAAACGAGTATTGCGTAACCGGCCGTGCTCGCGAGCGACTTCGCTTCAGTCGACGAAAAACCAGGGAAGTCAGCCTACAGCCCCTACTTTTATACGCTAAGCCACGCCCATTCTGGCTGGCTGTGACGCTATGAAGTCGCGGGCGCCCTTCATTGGTCGTGACGTCACGCGAGATGGCCTGATCTAGGTCTGCTAGCTGCTGCACTGCGTTGACAGTGAATACAAAATTAAGGATAAGTTTTTGGCTTCAATATCTCGAGAAGATGAGATTTAAGATGAGATTTGAAGCTAAACTTACGCAATACTCGTTTCCTCTCTAGAGAGAACCGAGGTTACGTTAGTAACAGAGTATCGTTTTACAACAACCACAAAAGTATATCTGAAGTGCATTTATTTGGTGGCAAATTATATCTTAATTCATTAATCATAATTGATGATTATGCACGTATAAAACATTATGTGGTGTACTGTGTGCCCCGTGAAGCGATGTTACTGTAGATGATTTTGGGACATTATAATAATAATTTTTAACATAATTACGAATAAAACAAAATGTAAAAGGTAAAACAAACCTACAGTAACACTGTTAATATAGTGAAAATGGTACTTAATCAAGTCCGTTGCCAGCATGAACTCATTACTCAATAGATAAAACACCCTCAGTAACTTAGGGAACTTTGCATGAGAAAATACCAAATGTATAATGCTTGTTCTCCTTCTGTGTTCCCAGGAAGTGCAGAGCATGTGTTTTAGTGAAGGTAGAAAGTTTGTTTCTGTGTCAACCTTGTCTGCACTGTCTGCTATATTTACACACAGCATCCTGACTTCAAATGAACCTCATAAATTACTGATTTGAAATATTCTTCGTAGGTAGCAACATGCTTATTATTGTTAACTTGTTAGCTTAGCTACGAAGTACACATGAATATTGGGTGCAGTGTTGCCGTTATACATCTTTGATGAACTAGAACTACTTTTTGCCTTTCAGTTTTTTTACTCATCTCTGTTCGCCATATTGGTTGAACATTTTTTCCAGAGCTTTTTGAAATGTGTGCCTCAATACCTCAGACACTGCCTGATATTTTGAATGAAAAAAGGTAAGGACGTGACACAATCTAAGGCAGGCTTCACTTTGAGAGTCTGCTTATGATAAGTGTTTATTATGAGTTTCTAAAAAGTGAAAGCCGGTGTGAACCCTTTAAAAGGTATTTTGTCCTTTAGAATGTGTTTTAGTCACTAGTTTTGCTTTATTATTTCATTGTAATAGAAAATATTATTTTGATTGCACAAATTAAGGAAATAAGAAAAAAAAACTCACCTTCCTTGTTGGTAAAAATAAATGTATATTAGAGAATCCTTTACTGAGTTTGCACAAAAGTTAATTTTTTGCATGTGCTTTTAAGCCTTGCCGGTTAAACATTTCATTTGTGTACTTACGCTTTGTACTAACATGCGCTTTTCTTTTCTTTTTTTTCATACACCCCGAAGCACACAGACACTAATGGCTCGTTTCCACTGAGCGGTACGGTACAGTACAGTACGGTTCGGGTCGATAAACCATGATCCGGCTAGCGTTTCCACCGCCAACAGTACCCTTACTTGATAGGCGTGATGTTTGCCGGAAAGAAGCGATCGACGTCATTTTCGCGCGAAGAAGAAAGCGACATAGTAAAAATCAATGGATGACATACAGCAGATATTGTTCTTGCTTTTTGGCATGTTTGTCACAAGAAACAAGCGCCGGCATTAGGCGTTTCCAAATACCAAGTAGCCTACGCAAAGTCCGACTCAGGAAAATTACTCCCGAGGACGCGAGTCCAGTTATTCCGTTAATGGAACAGCACGTTCTTGAAAGCGCCACTCAGCTCGCTCTGCTACTTCGGTTATCTCTGTATCTACATTTTAGGCAACAGTAAAACGAAATATGTTATAAAACACCACTCCGCTTCTTTTCGATTTCATTTAAATACATTTTAAACATTATAAGCACACAAATCGGGTTTAGGCAACGCATAGCCTATTGATTAGGCTATATTCACTGCATGTATACGGTAGCCTATATTTATAACAAAACTAAATATAAAACACAATCCTGCATCTTTTCGTTTAAATTTAAACATATTTCAGGCAATATGTGCATTGGTACAAAGGTTGCAATAAACAACATTACAGATGATCTTGTAATAAAATAAAAAAGGACAAAAATGAACCCCATGTCTTTTTGTTAAATTTCAGTTTTATCAATATTTTGCCATTCTTAAAGTATAAGGTAAAATGTACAAAAAGCTATGCAGTAAAGCTTTAATAACATAAAGCAAACAATTCAGTCAAATATACAAATTCAGCGCTCAAATATATGAAACTTCACTTAGCCTTCTGACAAAACTATTGACCAGGGAACGAATTATAGTTTCACGAGACCAAAGATCACCTGTTAGGTCTATACAAGACGAATTATATCTAATGTTTAACCACTACAGAGACGTCAGAGTCAGCGGCAAACATCAGAACGACTAACTTAGCCGAGGAAAGGCTGTTCCAGGCGGGGTTCATGAGCGCAGAGCGCCCGGTGATTGCTTGGAAAGGATCTCAGTCAAATTATCGTAAATCTATAAATAAACCACAGATTTGAGCTTTAAAAACTACATTCTCGCCTGAAAAACTCTTAAAACTACATTTCGTGACACAATAACAGTAGTATTATATTTCAACTGTATATTAAAAAATGGCGTTTCTAATGCCCTTGTAGCACACGCAAGTGACGATACTCTGTCAACCAATCAACGTTCTGCAGTGAGTCTAGCTCCACCTTTTAGTACCGTACCACTGTGCTAGGTACTCCAACGGAAGGGCACCCAAAAAGTGGTACGGTACGGTTCGGCTTTTTGGTACCTTTCACAACTTTTGACAGTGGAAACGCAAATAATTGCGTACCGTACCGAACTGTACCGTACCGTACTGCTCAGTGGAAACGAGCCATAAAAGTCTGTCAAACAGTGCCTGGTTACTAGACATTATCTTTCAAGTCTTATTGGGTTAATACTGTCTATTACACACAAGGTTTTTATAAACAAAGTTGGTTATGTCTAAATTGAAAGCAAACATTTGAGAGAAAATCGGGTGCGTGTCATATGCGTACATATTAGATGCATGCCGGTCTTAAAGTGACAGTAGCCTAATAGTAAACATGCTGCCGTGAACTAAAGTTCACCCATAAATGAAAGTCATGTTTTTGTTTACTCAGTCTAATGTTGTTCCAAACCTGTATTAATTTCTAAAAAAAAAAAAAAAAAAAAAAGAGAAAATCACTCACTGCTCTGAGAACTTTAAAGGGTTAGAACTTTAAAGGGTTCACCCAAAAATGAAAATTATGTCATTAATGACTCACCCTCATGTCGTTCCAAGCCCATAAGACCTCCGTTCATCTTCGGAACACAGTTTAAGATATTTTAGATTCAGTCCGAGAGCTTTTGTCCCTCCATTGCAAATCTATGTATGGTATACTGTCCTTGTCCAGAAAGGCAATAAAGACATCATCAAAGTAGTCCATGTGACCTCAGTGGGTTAGTTAGAATTTTTTGAAGCATCCAAAATATATTTTGTTCCAAAAATAACAAAAACTACGACTTTATTCAGCATTGTATTCTCTTCCGGTTCTGTTGTCAATCCGCTTTCATGAGTCCCCTGACGTAAGACGAGCTGACGTATTATCCGGTGCGCCCGAGCTTCATTTACAGTCTGAGGGAGCAAGCATGTCTAAGGATTTCGACACAGGGGAAGACTTGCATTTTTTTTAACCAGACATATTTATTTGAACCCGAATACACGGACACACCAGATAACACGTCAGCAGCGTCTTACGTCAGCAGCGCACTGGCCTCGTGAACGCGGATTGACAACAGAACCGGAAGAGAATACAATGCTGAATAAAGTCATCGTTTTTGTTATTTTTGGAACAAAATGTATTTTCGATGCTTCAAAAAAATCTAACTAACCCCCTGAGGTCACGTGGACTACTTTGATGATGTCTTTATTGCATTTCTGGACAAGGACAGTATACCATACATCGATTTTCAATGGAGGGACAAAAAGCTCTTCGACTGAATCTAAAATATCTTAAACTGTGTTCCGAAGATGAACGGAGGTCTTACGGGCTTGGAACGACATGAGGGTGAGTCAATAATGACATAATTTTTGGGTGAACTAACCCTTTAATAGTAGCTTTAAAATGTCTGTGTCCGTGCCGGAGTGTCCGTGCCGGAGTGTCCGTTCCGGAGTGTCCGTTCCGGTGTCCGTGCCGGAGTGTCCGTGTCCGTTCCGGTGTCCGTGCCGGAGGTTCCGTTCTGGTGTCTGTGCCGGATTGTCCGTGTCGGAGTGTCCGTTCCTGTGTACATTCCGTTCCAGTGTCCGTGAATGTATCCGTGCCGGAGTGTCCGTTCCGGTGTCCCTTCCAGTGTCTGTTCCAGTGTCCGTGCTGGTGTCGGTACCAGAGTGTCCGTTCCGGTGTCCGTTCCAGTGTCCGTACCTGTATCCGTGCTGGAGTGTCCGTTCCGGTGTCAGTTCCAGTGTCTGTGCCTGTGTCCGTTTCAGTGTCTGTGTCTGTGCATGGAGTGTCCGTGTCCGTTCCGGAATATCAGTTCCCGTGTCGGTGCCGGAGTGTCCGTCCCAGAGTCCGTGGCGGAGTGTCTGTGCCTCTTTCCGTGCCGGAGTGTCCGTTCCGGGGTCCGTTCCAGTGTCCATGCCAGTATCCGTGCCTGAGAATCTGATCTGGTGTTCGTTTCAGTGTCCGTGCCTGTATCCGTGCCGGATTGTCCGATCTGGTGTTCGTTGCAGTGTTCGTGCCTGTATCCGTGCGAAAGTGTCCAATCTGGTGTTCGTTCCAGTGTCAGTGCTTGTATCCGTGCCGGAGTGTCCGTTCTGGTGTCCGTGCCGGTGCCGACTTACGTGTTAACACCATTCTTCAAAAGGTATTTTATTTTCAACAGAAGAAAGAAACCTATTTGGGTTTAAAACAACTTCAGAAAGTAAATGATGACAATTTTCATTTTTGGGGAACCATCCCTTTATTGTTAATAAAACAACACCAAAAAAAACAAAAAACACTCACTGCTCTGAGAACTTCAATAGTAGCTTTAATAAGTATCAATGTATAATTTATACAGTGAAGTCTATGTAGTGTTTTTTTATATATGTGTTCATTTCATTTCTTTCTTAAATGCTTCTGTTAAATACACCTACTGTAGCTGAAAAAAACAAAGTACTGTTTATTTCATGTGTATATGTTGTGTATGTAATGTGTATCTTTGTTCTTATATTTTAATAACAATGTAGATAATGACAAAGATTTTTATCTTCGCCACTTTGGCATAAAAGGTTGAAAAAAGAAAAAAAATGAATACTTTTTGCCTGTGATTGCAGTTAGTGTACAAATGAAAGAAATGGAAACCCTTGTTATAGCTGTTAACCACTATTGACGTTCTAAGAGCTGTTTATTCAACTAGGTCTTAAAAAACTACGGTGTCTCCAGGCATCTCTCAGTCTCTTTGAACACTCCTAACATTAAAAATGCTTCTATCTCAAAAATAAATCATAACAACAAAATAAAACAACATTAAAGCATTGGAAATGATTGGCAATGTTTTAAAAGAATAGCACAGATTGGATTTCAATTTTTGGGCATAAATGAGAATAT
Organism: Siphateles boraxobius; assembly: GCF_051911475.1. NCBI lineage: Eukaryota > Metazoa > Chordata > Actinopteri > Cypriniformes > Leuciscidae > Siphateles > Siphateles boraxobius. Next base: position 14,990,958 of record NW_027508919.1, read on the forward strand.
TTATATTTTGCAAACATAAACCACTGCTTTACAACAACACTTCATCTTAACCATGATGCATTGTGATGAGCGTTTTATTATTTGGGGCTGGCAACCATTAGAGAACTGATTCGTGTATTGCACTGAACATTTTACAAAGCAATTTCAGAGTTTTGCACAAAGAGTCACGCAAGCCCCTGCTGGTAGTTTACTATATCACTGATTTTAAAAACCATCTTTCTTCATTGACTATTTGACCATTCAAACTTAGCCCTGTATTCTGATAAAATGTTTTTTTTAAAAGAGGCTAGCAATAGCAAACTAGCTTTGAAATCTTGAGATCCCACCCTCCCTTCAGAGAGCTCTCCAAAGCCAAGCCTCCTTCAAAACACATAAACACACACAGCAGAGTCTACAAAACCTCACCAGACAGGCATAAGTTGGACCAATGCCTCATGTCTCAAAGCACATTTTTCAAAGAACATCACAATAATAATTAACATGAAAAACAAAGCTCCTACTTGTTCCACCTGACTGTGAAGAGAGATTCAACCAGCATAACAAAAAGTGTTTAGAAAAATGTTGCCTACACTACCTTTAGTATATTTTAAAATGTAGTTATACTTGTGATGGCAAAGCTGAATTTTCAGCTGTCATTACTCCAGTTTTCACATGAGACTTCAGAAATCATACTAATAATAATCTGATGATTTGATCCTCAAAGAAGATGTTTTATTATTATTATTATTATTATTATTATTATTACATAAACGTTAAAAATGGATGTGCTTCTTAATATTTTTTGTGGATACAGTGAAACAATTTTCTTTTTAACAGAAAAATCAAATGTAGATTATTCTTCTGACTTAAAGGTTTAGAGTCTAATATTTAGAATCATTTTTGAAGGCTTTACCTTGCATATTAAGCTAGGTTAGCGTCCAACAAATTGTGCAAGTCACCTTTAAACAAAAGTGAATTTCTTACAGAATGATTACAGTATTGCAGATAATTGTAAAGGTTTAACAAATGTCCCCTCCCCAGAAGTGAGAACAGCTCTCCTGGATTCTGTTAGCTCAAACTAGCCATTAAACCAAACCCTAGCTCCAGTCATCTCCTACTCTCTAGACACACGCTGGGACTCTGAGTACCCCACACAGCTTGCACTATGCCCAGTGGAGAAAAGACTGGAATGAAGGACCAGTGGAGGGGAAGTGAGCAGGGAACTGGGAAGAAGATTGGAGAGGCTGGAAAGGCAGCTTGCCAGAGTCCATGAGGCTTTGAAAGAAAACTTGAACATAAGACAAACAGAGGAATTGTACAATGCAAGACCCCATTATGACTGCTATAATTTGAAAGTTAATTTATGTGTCCATCAGCTTGCCTATTATTATATTTGGCTATTTATCTCTCTCTTTCCATCCCTCTAATCTACCTCTTCTTAGTCTGTTTTTCACTTCCCATTCTGTGTACCATTGCTGTGTACCATTAGCCCTTTTTTCACTTGTCACCAGATTTGTTACTTAAATGCTGATTAACTCCCTGTGTGGTGGAAAGATGGAGGGGCCGGTTGGGATCTAAAATAAATGCCCTCTCTCCTCTTCTCTCCTTCAGCAATCAGTGCATTCAGCTCCCCACTGTCATAATCTCTGTGGCAAATCTCTTCAAAGTTGCAACATCTCACAATCTTTGGATGGGAACTTCTAAACAAGTTCATCCTTTTGGATTGGGATCTGTACAACAGCTGATGGTCAATTGCACAAAATTACTGTGCTGAATATTTTAAAGTTGTGGTGTTGCACTCACATTTGTTTTATTCATGGTGTGTGACAAACAGACTATAAATGTGAATAAGACTTAGAAACCCTCAGAGTAAAAAAAAAAAAGGTAATTGTGAGCGTTAAAAATTAGAAATTAGAAATAAAGCATTATGAAACACCAGCAATACTGTATAGTGTTTCATTGGTTAAAAAAATATACGGATGTTAAAGGAAAAGAAAATGTATAGAAACTTTTCTGACGTCAGTCATTTCCGATATGCACAATGATATGCACAAGAAAGATATGCATTCATATACCCCCCCACTCCCCCCAACACACACACACACACACACACACACACACACACACACACAAACAGGAAATATTTATATCAATAATATTTCGAGCATCGTGAGCAGTTAGTTTGCTGTGCCTGAAGGGGACACCAATGAGCGCCGCAGCACCCCGTTAACAGGTTAACATAACTGCATTATAACAAAAATTCACCATGTGCGAAATATAAGCAGCTGAATATTAGCATAAGTAAGATATTATTTAGATAACTATTATGTTATTAGAATGACGGCGGCAGAGATATACTAATATTTAGTGTGTGTAGGGTCTGGACCAATCAGACCCACACTACTTATTCATATTCACTATATTTAATGAATATAAAGGTCTATGAAACTCTCCCCCAAAACTAACCTCACAAATGAAGTTACTTTGTCAGCCGGGTGTCCGGTTACAGAACACTTTAAGACTGATAACAGACTTTACGACCTCAAAGGAATGTGGCCACATGCGCCACATGCTTAAGAGAGAGAGACCATCTTTAATTAAATAAACTTTGCGGTGTTACTCTGATCTATGAAGGAACATGCCTCACAGAAACTGTGATGATTTACTGTCTCGTGTACTATTAGGTATAACAACATGGTATGTTTGATTGGGGTGTATGTGGTTGAACAACCACCCAACGGTCAATATAACCTCACCTGTATCATGCTTCCTAGCAAATTAATCCTCATTTAATGACACACACTTTGATGTACATCACCTTCTCTTAGAATGCAATGTGAATTTGTTATGTCTATTTGAGCTTGAATGAACAGTCTAAGCATGCTGGGGACAAAGACCATAAATCAACTAAGAGCCGCTTCCCCTCTCGGACATGTCACCTTACTCATAGGTCCATTCAAACCTTAGGGGTTGGTTCTTTTCTCAGGGTATATCAGAGGCAGGCAACAGTGACCGCCCTCTCTTAGTTTTTTCATCCAGCCGCAACACTGTTCTGGTGAGACTGGGGAGCCCCCTCCCCCTCCACGGGGGCCCCAGGGCCCAGCAGGCCTCGATTCCAACCAGATCCGGCCTCATGGAAAAGAGAGAAGACTCTCTCACAAAGAACCAAGGACAATCTCAGGAGTTTTGGAACAAAGACCCCAACCAACAAAGACTCCAACCAACAACGACTCCAATCACCCATCCTTCCGACTTCCTCACTTCTCCTGGGTGCTCGGCGTGGCCTCAACAGAGTCCCAGGCCTTGCCCAAACCAGCCATGCGGTCCTGGAGAAAGAGAACGCTCAACCAACTTCCACTTGACACTGCCGGAACCATCATCGACTTCAATTTTCAACAACTTCAAGAATTGTTCCCATTACAAATGCAAGTATTCAATTCAATGAAATGTGAAAATGAAATTCTGATGGTTCTTCTCATAGACCCTCTTCCGGTTTCCAATTTCATCCTATCACTAACCTATTTATGTATTCATGTGTGTATGTTGTTTAGTTTATTTATATTCATATAAATATCTATATTTAGTTAATAAAACTTGTACATAATATGTATTTGGTTCTGTTTTGTTTGCAATACAAGTCACTTTACGATCACGGTTTTTGCTACTGGCTCAAAGTACTGTACAGGTGAAGAAATAATTATTCTTCGGTGGCCATGGAAGATACCCTTTATTAGAATAAATTAATAATCAAAATAGTTCGTTGGAAGAACTGATTAATTGATTGTAATATTAATTCAGCCACATCAAGTTAATCCAATTAACTGACCCAAATATTTATAATTAATAATAACAAGATATTATTGATTATTAATATTTCCAAAAAGCTGAGTTCCTTACATAATGGTGGAGAATTTTAAGGCATCGTATTAAACATTGTATGCAAGCAGACAGTAATCAATCATATGTTGTCCCATAAGTTTTATTAACATCTCATACATGCACGTACAAGTTTCTGAGTAAATCAGCAAAACTATAGCTTGAATATGCCTTCCTACGAATGGCAGAAAGTTCACAAATGCTATAATGCATATTTAAATCGTACGATAAGAAACTCCTGATATTAGCGAAGAAAGCCTAATTTCAGATATAAATCGAGCATAAGCCTTCTCTGACGAAGAAATCTCAGATTAGCCGCGCGCATAAATGGTACCAGAACTAATTAACCTGATATGGACGAAGAAATCTCCATTTTCAGCATTTTTGAATGTGATCTGAGCGATGTTCCTCAATCACCGATTAAGGCCTTATTATGCGTTACGTCACTGTATTCATATTAAACCGCTGAAGCGCTCATATGAAACAATCGCGTCGAATTAGTGGTATAAATTCTAGCTTAGCTAACTAGTAATTTGCCATTGTCTGTGAAAGAACGGTGCTGTTTTGATTTGTTAAAAAGAGTCACTCACACGCAACGTCGTGTCTAAGCGAGAGACTCAGTGCAAACTGTCAGCACAGCTCGATCGCTGCTCCGAACGATCTGTGTTGTTGGTTGGCATTGCGTCCGGAACGCGAGCAGGCGTTCCTATCTAGTTTTTCTGACAACAGCACCAATCTCACAGACCCTCGTGTAAACAAGCGACGGTTGTAGCCAATAGCTCCCTCAATCCTAACTTACACGCATGACTTACAAGTAAAACCCTCTACCTCGAGTGATAGTTTTAGCACCGCCTAAAAACTTAGACACGTTAGAGCGTAAAGTGTAACCTTAAACCAAAGACTATAGATTTTGCGTGATTTGAACTGAGTGATTTGAACACGAGTAATGAGAGTCAAAGCTCTTCGAGGCTTTGAATCAAAGGAGTCAACTGAGTCACAAATGACTCTTTGTTTGAAGCGCCCTCGCTGGCGACCCCTGCTGGTCAAAACAGTGGAAGTGTAGCGGAAACTCAAATCAACGGAACACCTTTTACAAACCAATCGCAAAGGTTTTATCAAAAGGTGTAATCAGGTGATGGCAATCCGCGAGCTACCTAATATCGTTTAATATGAGGTGTCTTTCAAGGCATAATATCTTAGTAAACCGTAGGGCTCGTTTTATGAAAGCTTGACTTGAAAGTCAATCAGACCCTTTATCAAATGCGTCATTAAATGTGTACGAATCTATAAAGTGATACGAGATCACATAGAGACCAGATACACAATGGTTCACGAACCGTTGAAATTTAAAACAATTTCGAAACAGCTATGACGCGTAACGAAGCCCAGTTTAATAAAATCACGTGACCTTAGCAGTGATACACTCCGAATGATTTGAGACGAATGATTCCACCCTGGTGTCAGAGCTTCACGAAGCACGTCTCATAAGAGGGTTAAACCACCCTCTTCTCTCTCTCTCTTTCTCTCTCTCGACCCCTTCCTCTTGGTTTCACTTTCAGATTGAAACCCAGATACTTTGGGTTTTTATTTGTGTTTCTTTTATTTTTACTTAAATCTACCCCTATTTTATTTTGTGTATTTACACCTGTTGAGCCTGAATAGTCCTATTCAGTTAAATTGGTTTTAATTAAATTGGGAATTTAATTAAATCAATTTGCTTAGTCAAGTTCCCCTCTAGTTACCAGAGCTATGAGAACACACAATGTTTACATACATTTTTTTTTTTTTTTTTTTTTATTTCAATTTAGTTATTTACGTTTGTTTCAGCCTGAATTCTTATATTCAGCTAAAGAAAAAAAGAAGGGCTTAACTAAATTTGAAATTTAATTAAATTACTTGATACGCTTCCCTTTCCTTTTAGCTTTCTTAGAGCTATAAGGACGTTCTAACTTTACCTTTACCTTATTTTAGATCACTAGTCACTATCCTCATCTTCTCTCTCTCTATAGGATTACAATATCTAGCGACTGTTGTTTCCATAGCGAGTTACACAGGTCATTAATATCCTACTTCCTGTCTGTGTTTTACCCATCCTCACTCCTTAGCACCAAGCTAAGTACATGAAGTACGGCTAAACACAAACGCACAGTAGGCCCCAGACAGAACTGGAAACCCTTCCCATTGTTTCTTCTTCTTCTTTTGGACCTTGAGATGTCTGATGTGTCCCTGGTAGCTTAGTCTAACAGCAGCATAACCCATAAGTGACTCCTGTTTACCTATGTCTCCTAGCTAAACCTAAATAGGTAAAACACTCCTTTCTTATAGGTAAAACACTCCTTTCTTCCTCTTCTTTTCTGGTTTCATCCCATTGTTTTATTTTGGTTTTGCTCTATCTGTTACTCTCGTAGCACAACATGTGAGAAGAACCATCAGCATTTTTTAGTAATAGGTTATGACATGTAAGAGCCCAGTCATCAGTCGATGCTGCTTAAAGCACGTCAACTAAGATACTCAAAACTTTTTTTTTTTGTTGTGTGTGCTCACCAACACTAAATTTTAGCTGCTCCACATAACCATTCTCCCACACAGATAGCTCACCACCTCTGTAGAAACTTGCATTTGCCTTTGCCATTTCTCTCTCGTGTTCCCACAAGTGTTCCAGTAGGCCTCAGACACCCAGCCCTGCCACCAGGACCACCTGAAGACCCGGCAGAGCAGTGTCATGGACATCCTTCAGCCTGAAGCAGGCAACGACCTGCCACAGCAGAGGAAGGAACAGTTAGGCAACAATGAAAGCAGACGCCTGACACCCAGCCTGAGCCACCAAGAGCTGACCAGCATTATCTTCTCCTTGGCCATGCTCCCGCAGGCCTCAAACAGGAGGTAAATGAACTAACGCTGCCAGCCACAGGACTCCACAGAGAACGAACCCTGCTCAACGGGAGAAGGCACAGGACAGATGCAAGGACCCTGACAGAGCAGAGCAACTGAAAGAGATCATCAGTTTTCAGGCGGACGACAGCTCTGAGCACCTGCAAACCGACGGGTAAAGAACTGTTTCACTCAAAGAACTTAAAGAAATGGTTGAACTCAAAGAGAGCTAAAGCCATCAATGTGCAGCGGAAGTCCGAACACTGACTTAGCGATGCTGTAACATTATTGACGCACTCCATGTGGTCCAAAGAGAGCTGCAACAGTCCAACCCACTGCAAATGGACCACACAAGAAAGATGGACCCTGCTGACATTCACATTAGCAGCGTAAGCTTCCCCAGCCCTGCACAAAGGGGGGAGGAGCCAAAGCCCTCGGCTTAACACTTCACCAGACAGTGCCCTGAGAGCCCCTGCAGCTGCAGGAGGAAAAGGTAAATCAGACAAACCCTGAAATGGCACATGAAGTGACACTCAACAATCTCAAGTGAAAGGTCAGAAACATCCCTGCCAATCTACGAGACATTGATTTTCACCTGCAGTCTCCAACCGGTATGGCACACCGAGACAGACTCCATCTGATCTGGACACATCCAGCCCAGCTGGGCCCTGCCCAAACACCAAGCAGGACAGACCTAGAAGGCCCTGTGCTACCACCACCAACTCCGAACGAGTTGTCTGTGGAACTTACAACGAACCTGTGACGGAGGAGGACACCAGCTTCAAGAAACTTTTCCTCCAAAACCAGTTAGTCACCATATTTTCACCTGCCCCCACGCAATGCCCACTCAACGATGTGTGACCTGATGCGGAAGGCCTCTAACACAGAAGGCCTCCCCAGAAAGGGTTCCTAAGACCCCGTTGATCCTGAACTGCAAAACCAGAAGCCTCACAGCATGAACACAATGCAAGACTCTGCTAAAAAGTCCCTGGTCAGCATAGGACATAAAACTTTTAAAGTAGATGAAAATGGGTGCTCAAAGAGCAGCAAGACTCTGCATTAGTAAAAATAGAATTTTACTGATATAAAGAAAATCTTGAATGGACGTGTAAGCCTCACCTGCCAACAGACTATGCACAACTCTTTTGAAACAAACATTTGCTACATGCTGGTTGAATTGGCACTGCTACATTAGTTTCCATGACAATGAAGGGTTACAGGAAACACTAGCTCCAAATAGGGCATACCTTGACGCCATAGTGTAGGTAAACCACCTGAGTTTTAAACTACTGTTAACCTACAGGCGTGCATTTGACCATTGCGGTCCAACTAGAACACAACATGCGATACGGATTTTGATCACTGGTTGCTGGCTTGTCTAAATGCAGATAAAACGATAGCGGGAATTGACATCTCTACTGTAAGTGAAAGAGTCTTAGATTTCCAACTGGTATCAGTAAGTTCAGCATTAAAGCGTAAGTCTGTTTGACAAAGGAATCTCATCTCAGCAGCTTGTAAACTGTACCGATATCTATCCTGCTTTGGTTAAAGAAATCCAAATTGCAGTATTGCTAAACCTGTTTCTGAAAAAGAAGGCTCAGGACAGTGTTATATATACGTAGACCTGGGTGATGCTCCCCTTTCTACAATGTAAAGGCCTTACAAATTATTGTTAGATTGATGTAATTCACCTAAATTTTTAGCTGCATCCACAAGCAGAGAGCTACCTAGCGATCAAAACTGTTCACTCGCTGAAAAGTCAGCATTTATGCATGAGAGGGACGTAACTATATAGGCTTAGACAAGCTTTGACTTACAGCAAATCTATTTCCTTACTTTGTAAACGAATAGAATAAGTTGTGTAAAGTAAAGAGAAGAGTTCCATGAGTAAAATTAGCAAATGCCAAAACACATTAGCATTTTACTGAAACGTCCCCTTGGAATTATAAGGTTCTATCTGCGTTCTGAGCAGTTTTGAGATATTGAGCTTCAAAGTTTTTGCATTACATATAGGAAAATTTATATGGGGAACAAGTTTCTTTCAAACATGAAAATAACAGGGACCCTAAATGTATTCTAAATGTACAATATCAAAATCCTCTCAAATTTGTAAATGTTTTTTTTTGGAATGGGTCAAACGCAGATAGAACCTTCTAATTCTAAAAAAACACTTTTTGCTTAGAATTATAAGGTTCTATCTGCCAAAACATTATTTGAACATTAAATATAAAATTAATGTTGTAACAATGTCTCAACATGTGTTAGAAAGTAAAATTGTATCCTTTCTATGACATTTATTTCATATTTTTTAGCACTTCCATGTATTTAGGACATTTCAAATTAAGCAAGGTAGGTCTAAATATTTTGTCCAGTGCAGAATCTTAATTTTCGTTACCAATTTGGTGGGTAATTAAACACATTATTGCAGAAATTGTTACTTTAATCTTTCTTTTGTTTAGACAGAAAGCAGCTACTGTAATACATCTGAGCAGGACTTTATTCCAGCTAAAGTGGGCCAGGTGAAATGGCTTTCTCTCTAGACATCAGTATGGCTGAAATAACATGCTAACGTTTATTGTTGTAATTAAGACCCCATCAATGAAATTGTTAACTATTTGACCTTTAAGGCTTAAAATTGTAAAAATTAAGACATTTTAAGACTTTAAAAACTACAAGAAAATCGACATGCTTCAGCAAATTAATTCATAAAGTTAAATAATCATTGAAAAATGATTCACTGACTATATGATCACAAAAAATGTCAGACTATTTTTTTAATCACACACACATACACACACACACACTCTCTCTCACTCACACACACACAGTCACACACAGTCACACACTTTCACACACACACACACACACACACACACACACACACACCAACACACTTTCACACACACACACACACACACACACACACACACACACACACACACACACACACACACACACACACACACCAACACACTTTCACACACACACACACACACACACACACACACACACACACGCACACACACACACACTCGCACACACACACACACACACACACACTCGCACACACACACACACACACACTCGCACACACACACACACACACACACACACACTCGCACACACACACACACACACACACACACACACACACGCACACACACACTCGCACACACACACACACACACACACACACACACACACACACTCACACACACACACACACACACACACACACACTTTCACACACTCACACACACACACACACACACTTTCACACACTCGCGCACACACACACACTTGTATGTTAAATGTTTTTTTTTTTAAATATTCAATTTACTCACTGCATATTTGTATAATTCAGATAATAATAACTATAATAATAATAGTTATTAATAATAACCTCATTCATAATTAATAATAATAATAACCAATACACTATAAAGAAAATGGCCAAATTGAAGCCACTTCATAACACTACACAATTTAGTGAATATTTAATTTACTGTAAATGTATAGCATTCTGCCTTTATGGGGTTTCTTTTTGTCTTCAAGGAAAAAGCCGGCGACATGACATATAAAGTTGATTCTGATTGGTCCTCTTCTGTGCATTCGAAGTGCTGATTGGCTCACGCAGATAGAACCTTATAGAGCCAAGTTAGAGTTCGATTTTGTAGATAGAACCTTTTTGTTTTTTCAATAAAAAGTCCCACAATGTACACAACTTAAAAAAAACACATCACATAATGTAAATAAGTTGTCACAGAATAAGAATATGTGAATAACTCAATTTTGACAAAAATGTCAGATAGAACCTTATAATTCCAAGGGGACGGAATGTAACATCAAGTTCTTGAAAGACTTAAAGTATAGGCGCCCCCTTTTAACCCGTTTAAACATGCATAACTCAGTAAAATGTGTAGACATTCTTCAGGTACTGTTGAATTGTTCTGACATGCACTGGTTCCCATGACAACGACTTGTCACAGGAAGTGCTAACTCGTGACGTCATTTTGTAATCAAACCAGCCTAGGTGGCTAAGCTAACTTAACCTAGCGTCCATCCAGCTTAGGCTAAGCTAAGCTAACCTAGCATCCATCCAGCTTAGGCTAAGCTACATAATTACTTCTACAGTTATCGGTTAGCATCATTTACTTGAAGCCTTAATTACAGCTTTTATGTATACAGCGCAAAGTATTCTAAAATACTTTCTTTAACCCCATTTAGGGTTTCTAATTTTTCTCTTTCCTTACTTTCAATTCTTCTCAGCTGAATTTCACCTTCACTAGTTTAGGCATAGTCCTTGCTGAGCGCTGTAGGCTAAATTTGCAGATGCCCTGGCAATTAAACCCAAGTTGAATTACATGTAGGCTGTGTAGCTAGAGAAGAATTATTATAGTTATGAGAATTTTCATCAGCATATTGACTAAACCTTTGGAGGGACACACACGGTGTGGTCTTAAACACGCAACAGCTGTGACCCACTAGGGAGTGTTGGTCCAGGCAAATCTAAAGGTTAGTCACTAGTGCTATTGATTATTCTCAATTTCAGATCAATACCGCTGTTTTGATTACTTACTTTATTTTTTATTTTTTATTCTTTTATTTCCACTTTGATAATAATAGCAGTCAGCTATTCCCTTGTCTATTCGGTCATCTATATGATTTAATTCCATTTCCTCTCTTGTTCGAATGTGGTTCTATTTCCCATTGGGCCCAGAAAGGAAACAGAGACACCTTTATTTGTGATTGTGTTTATTTTCAACAAGTGCACTCATTTTTGTGACCCTGCGACACAAGTAATTTCAACAATTACTAGGGCATAACTATAGTCCTGAGGATTGATAATAAGCATAATTTGAATAGGAAAGCTGTCCCTTTTCCTCCTATCCTTCACTTCGTCAAGCCGCAGTGAACCACCATTTAAGTCCAGAGAAATAATTTAGTCATAAGAACCATCTTAAGTCATTTATTTCATCCCGGCTATGCCCTTTCCAGGAAATACTCTAGGAACCACACAAGTCTTAGCCTCTTAACATCCACAGCTAAGATGATAAAGATACAAGAGACACATCACTAGCTAGATACACATGAAACACCTAACTTTATGCTATATATCTAGCGAACCCATTAAACAGTGGCTCTGAACTTTTAGGGTCATGAATTAGTCTCTCACCACAAGTGTGCCAAAATGTCACAGAGCCTCTGCTTAACCTGACCCCAACCTTCCAGCTTACCAAAGACTATGACAAACCAATGGACACTATGAGAAACCACCTCTAACCCCTCCAACCACCCACGAACGCCGTCTGCACCCACCGACAACCGGTGCCCCAGACAACTGAAATCAACAAGCACACGCTGCGTGCACAGGACAACACTCTGTGTTATGCACCTGATGACATCGCTGCGCCAAAGCTTGTGGTGCCACAGTGCAAAAGGGGGGTTCATGCCAGTGTATGCCCATGACGCAGCATGTGCTGCACACCGCAGCACCAGAACACCGAAGCAATTGGCATACCGCCGTCCTCGAAGCGGAAAGACTGTCCTAGCCAACAAAGGACGACAGTCGCTGAGATCTTTCCTCCCTTTCTCTCTCCCTCTCCCCTTTGTCTGTTCCAGGATGCTGCTGTGGTTAGTCTTCCTGTGCCTCCAGCCAACCAGAGGACAGCCGCAGTCGGTCATCTCACCAGGTCCGGTATCAGGCAGCGTCCCGAAGGAACAACCGGGACTCCTTATCACCAACTGCAGGACCCACACCCAGAGAGTGTATGTTCGACTCCACTCCCTCGCCCACGCTGAGGCCAATGTCGAACACATGCTCAACCAACTTGAAAAAAAAATGTCACACAAGCAGAGCCAGATGGACACAACCGCCACTGCCGTCGGAACTCTGTTACCATTGGCATGTCCAGTGTCAACGCACTGAACCTAGCCACCGTGAGACAACGTGTGGCTGAAATTCAAACTGAAATCCCACAGCTAAAAGGGCAACTCACAACACAGAGTGCCTCCCTGCCGTCCATCGGCAAGACATCGAAGGGAACTGTGGTAATTCTCAACACCCACAGCGTTCGGCTGAACCAGACAGTGAACTCCATGAAACAGCTGTTTACTGTCTTCCAGAATGACTTTACTCAAACTCAGCTGGTCTGCAGTCTCTGATCCAAGACACACGCTGCCCTGCTGAGGCCAAACCTGAATCAAAGCTGGAAACCTCATCCTTATTCAAGAACCACAATTTCACCCTAACTCCAGAATGACAGGTGATACCCAGTCAAGGCACCTTCTGCCCCAACACCTGCTGCAGAGACCTGTACTGGGCTACTGTCCACATCAACCGCCGTGGAACGACCACCACTCCAGAAGACGCGAGCAACCAGAGGCCACCAGGGCCTTCCAGCCTTCTATGACAAAGGTGTGTCTGATCTGTCGGCACTTTCAACTTCGATCATGGTTGTCCTTGAGGGGGACAACAACGGTCGAAAGGGGGGGATGTAGGGTCTGGACCAATCAGACCCACACTAATTATTCATATTCACTATATTTAATGAATATAAAGGTCTATGAAACTCTCCCCCAAAACTAACCTCACAAATGAAGTTACTTTGTCAGCCGGGTGTCCGGTTACAGAACACTTTAAGACTGATAACAGACTTTACGACCTCAAAGGAATGTGGCCACATGCGCCACATGCTTAAGAGAGAGAGACCATCTTTAATTAAATAAACTTTGCGGTGTTACTCTGATCTATGAAGGAACATGCCTCACAGAAACTGTGATGATTTACTGTCTCGTGTACTATTAGGTATAACAACATGGTATGTTTGATTGGGGTGTATGTGGTTGAACAACCATCCAACGGTCAATATAACCTCACCTGTATCATGCTTCCTAGCAAATTAATCCTCATTTAATGACACACACTTTGATGTACATCACCTTCTCTTAGAATGCAATGTGAATTTGTTATGTCTATTTGAGCTTGAATGAACAGTCTAAGCATGCTGGGGACAAAGACCATAAATCAACTAAGAGCCGCTTCCCCTCTCGGACATGTCACCTTACTCATAGGTCCATTCAAACCTTAGGGGTTGGTTCTTTTCTCAGGGTATATCAGAGGCAGGCAACAGTGACCGCCCTCTCTTAGTTTTTTCATCCAGCCGCAACACTGTTCTGGTGAGACTGGGGAGCCCCCTCCACCTCTACGGGGGCCCCAGGGCCCAGCAGGCCTCGATTCCAACCAGATCCGGCCTCATGGAAAAGAGAGAAGACTCTCTCACAAAGAACCAAGGACAATCTCAGGAGTTTTGGAACAAAGACCCCAACCAACAAAGACTCCAACCAACAACGACTCCAATCACCCATCCTTCCGACTTCCTCACTTCTCCTGGGTGCTCGGCGTGGCCTCAACAGAGTCCCAGGCCTTGCCCAAACCAGCCATGCGGTCCTGGAGAAAGAGAACGCTCAACCAACTTCCACTTGACACTGCCGGAACCATCATCGACTTCAATTTTCAACAACTTCAAGAATTGTTCCCATTACAAATGCAAGTATTCAATTCAATGAAATGTGAAAATGAAATTCTGATGGTTCTTCTCATAGACCCTCTTCCGGTTTCCAATTTCATCCTATCACTAACCTATTTATGTATTCATGTGTGTATGTTGTTTAGTTTATTTATATTCATATAAATATCTATATTTAGTTAATAAAACTTGTACATAATATGTATTTGGTTCTGTTTTGTTTGCAATACAAGTCACTTTACGATCACGGTTTTTGCTACTGGCTCAAAGTACTGTACAGGCGAAGAAATAATTATTCTTCGGTGGCCATGGAAGATACCCTTTATTAGAATAAATTAATAATCAAAATAGTTCGTTGGAAGAACTGATTAATTGATTGTAATATTAATTCAGCCACATCAAGTTAATCCAATTAACTGACCCAAATATTTATAATTAATAATAACAAGATATTATTGATTATTAATATTTCCAAAAAGCTGAGTTCCTTACATGTGTATTGAAATATATTAAAAAATGATAATAATGACAGCAACAGAAAATAAGTGTTGGGATGTTTAAAAAAAAAAAGAAAGAAAATGAGAGTGTTCCATTCACATGTGGAAATCAAATTTAAAGATCAGTGATATACCAACATCAGTTTCATATGAAATATTTTAAATAAGTCATTATCCTAATCAAATGCATCAATAGCCATCTTAGCAGCCGAGGAAATGTTCCAGAGACAGAGGAGCTTATTAAAAGTGCCTTTATGATCAAATTAACAACACATAATGCCGCTAAAATTGTAATTTAATTTTGATCGTCTCATCTGAATATACCGAAACCCATAATTGTCCTGTTACATAAACAACAAATTGGTGCCAAATTTAGTTGATGCCACCAACAGTTTTATATGTCTGGCCCAGGGGCGGCTGGCCAATAGAGGGCGCTAGGGCGCAGCCATGTGACAGCAAGCTCATAATGTATTATCAAAGATGAGGCTTAACTTAAGAATTTGAGCTAAAATCAGTATTCTTATGATTGCTCTGAACATTTCAGACTGAATTCAATAAACATTTTTTTTTCAAAAGCGTAAAAAAAAATGAATAAAAATGTAGGTGCGATGGGTTTGAGACTAGTGTAACAGGGTTGAAGATGGTAACGGGGTTGAAGAGACAAATACAGCTTAACATATAAATAGTTGTTTTTTACTCAAATTCACTGTAAGATTTTCTATATGCACTCTATTTCATTATGTAACCAAGATATACAAAAGATATAAATTGCAACTCAGTTTTATTAACCTGACAGCAGGAAAAACAACAATAACGTAGTATACATTAGAACATTATAAAATGACTGAATAGGTCATCAAAATAAAAAATATAACTTGTGTGCTTTTTTGACAATGTCTGTGTGTGTACGAACGTGTATTTGTGTGTTTTTTTGGGTTGTTTTTTTTGCATGTGCGCGCGCTTTGGGGCAAAGAAGTAACGGGGTTGAGTGTGACGTGGGGGGGTTGTGATTTTTTGCTCAAAATGGCCACTACTCTACATGTAGTGAATAACAGGAGAGCACATGGCATGCATGATATTAAGAAATCATGTATATTGTTGAAATAACAAAGATCACTTTCACAAGTAATAGAATTCTATCTTTATTTGATGTAACGGGGTTGAGTCGTTGAGCTTGACAAATATCACAATTCTAAATAAGTTATAAAAGAAGTTATAAAAGTACACAAACAAAATGCTGAATTTTGCCGTTCATTCGAGTCTACTCCACCTTAAAATAACATTAAAACTTGGCATATATTTCTAGCAGGTAAAATCCCATAAATAGGCTATGTGACATCCAATCAAATTTCATGTTTTTTGTTGTTGTTTTTTTGGGGGGGAGGGGGGGGGGGGGTTTGACTACATTCACACAAGCAGCGTGTAAGCCTATATGATAGTCTATGTTTCGTGCAGATTATGCTGTCTTGGCAAATCGCGCTACTGCCGTTCTCGACAATTTATATGTAAAAGTGAGGATTTAGCGCTTACTAGCACAAAGAACAATATAGACACAGACACAGATCTCTGTGCATAGGGATCGATTGAAGAGTCAAACTCCTTTCAATATAAAAACATACCCTGTGTGAGTTCCTGTGTTGAATGTTGATCACATTATACGAATATCCACACGATTTTAAATGTGACTTTGATTTTATACAGTTCAACAAATGATATGTAGCCTATTAATATTAAGTGATGTTCATTTTAAACACAGTATTGTCCGTATTTTTTGCAACAAAAAAATAGCTCCAATGAGAGCCACAACAGTGTTTGTGAACGAATCTGCGGATTTGAACAAATCGTGAGAGTCAATGATTCATTCATAATTACAGCCAGTTGCTTCGTTACTGATGAATAAATGACTCGATGACTCACTCATAAAGACAGTGACTTACCGCCACCTACTGGCGGATTTAATTTAAATATTTAAAAGCGTCACTTCATTTTTACAATCATTGCACATTTCTACAATCATTGCACATCTATAAATTTATTATTTATTTAAAGCATTATTTATTTTAATAAAGGTAAAAAATGCACTGGAAATATCGATTTAAGGGGGCAAATATTGTGCCTTACTGAAAAAGGTGTGACTGCGGAGAGCGGGTACGCAGCAGGAGGATGTTAAAAGCCTCATGGGGTACAACACTCTAAAAATTTGAGAATCACTGGGTTAAGGAATAGAACAAAATCAACATCAAAGCACATACACATACCAAGGGTAAAAAGTAATATACAGAGGTCAGTTATAAAGTTAGGTTAAAGATACAAACATAGAGGGATTCAAACAAACAACATATAATAAGGTAGAATTTACTGACTGTGAGCTGAAGAGTTTATCAGAGAAAAAAAATGTTTTAAGAGGTTTTTGAATGACAGAAGGGTAGATGCTTGACGGATGTCTTGAGGAAGAGCCACAACGCTAAAAGACCTGATGGCTCCTATGGTTACCAGACTATTGAAACTAACTGAATAAGGCACAGCCCCACCTAAGATATTTTTCACCAGCTGCCACTGGTCTGGCCCCATCAACATTTTTAAAATGTTATTTTATTTTGCTGTGTAATCAGCCACAAACTCTGTCTGAAATGCTGAAAAAGTTGTTTCAGGTTCAAATTATCCCTTTTAGACCTAAACAAACTCCAATGTGCCAGAAGGACAAGAGCAATGTGATTTGAACACTTTGAAATCATAAATGCGTCATTAGTTGTTTTTAAACTGCAGGTTTCATTGAATGGACAGTAATGCTCCCAGACAGACAAATGCAGACATACCCAATACAAGAGCAATTTAAAAATGCATGTAATGTTTGAATTCAAACGGCTTTGATTGGTATGCAAGGTCACACGCTCACTCTTTTTCTCTCTTTCATTACCGCAGACTCAGAAAAAGATGGCTAAGAGTGGGAATATATTGCTAGATACTGTATGCATGCATATACAGAGGCTTTCGGCAAATCGCTACAGCAAACACACTTTAATGGCATTGCACTCCTGAGAGAGGCTGTTGGTGGTGATAAGCATGGTGCTTTGTCTATTGCTCTCTCTCTCTCTCTCTCTCTCTCTCTCTCTCTCTTTCTCTCTTTGGAGGAGTTGGAGGCAGGAAAGTTTGTTTCTACTGTTTGCTTATACCTATTAATTTCATATTTTTTTCATCACTCCCCAAATTTTGGAATATTGCATTTGTTACCATGTGCTCTTGACCATTGGGAAACAATGGCTGTGAAAATACAGCCTGGGCAGGATTTCAGATTTATGGGGTTTGAGTTCCTGCTTGACTGACAGTTTTTAAATGTGAAACTTTTTTATTTATTACAAAATAGGGATGCACCGATCATGAATATGTAGCGACTGACCGAATCCTGTTTTCCTTTCACTACTGAACAAATATGAACACATATATGTTTAATTCACAAATCCTTGAATCATGTGAAATGGTGCCCCAATGTCTGCCAGCAGGTCATTGATTAACCATTAATGACGCATTGCGCAACCAAGAAACAGGTCCCCGTTGTTCTCGAAACCCTCACGTGGTGCACACCACGGATGGACAGTATGCCCTAAGGATACACACACACACACACCACACATACCCGCACACAAACGCCCTTTGCGTGCAACTTAGGATAGGAATGTCCTTAATGTATATAACACAGAATCGTATCTAACCTTCCTGTATGCATGCATATCTAATTAGTTTTGTCTTATTCTATAGATGTAATTGGAGACTGGTCTGTAACTTCAAATCTTAAGTGTATTTCTAAAGAAAGATTACCTAACAGGATCATCTTCTGTAACTCTCCCTCTTGCTAGGTCATAAAACTTTATGACCCCCAAAAGGAATTCCAAGGGAATCACAGCTCCCACTTGAATTCTGATAAAGAAAGAGGAATAGACTCTGCAATCTTATATTTTCTATAAGTATAACCCCTTAAGAAATGTATAAACATGAATTTGATTTTTCCTAGGTCATGGTAGCCGGTATTATGGCTTTATAGTCATGTGAGTGAACATTAAATGTGTGTAATTCTGCATATGAATGTAACTTTGTTTCTTCTACTCTTTCCGGCCATTCTTGGTACCTGTTTGACCGTCTTGTTATGACTAAACAAGTCATACATAGGATATTACAGTAAAATGTATTGTTCTGTGGGTACAATCTTTCTGGCTAGAAATGACAAAATGTTATACCATCGTAAATTATCCTGACAAGACAAAGAAGAACTTTTCCCGCTCGAGATGCTCTAAGATGATTGGTTCACATACGCGAAGCAGGCGTGAACCCCTCCTCTCTATAAGAGACTGACACAGAAGTTTCTCAAAGAGCACTTTCCCTGTGAGAGGTTTCCGGTCCCATGGCTCCTTAGGGAGCTTTACACCGTGTTTCTTTTCTTTTTCTTTCTTTACTAAGTTTTATTTTCATTTTTCGTCTCTCCCTCCCGAGGGAGATGAACTCTGAACTATTTCCTTGGTAACTTCACGTTCGGTGAACCTTTAAAACTTCCCGCGAGTCTGCTCGCCCCGGAAGACACGAGAGAACAAGCCTATAGCACCGAAGGACAAACACGCATACGACTCTGCGTTCTTCAGCTCACACAAGGAGAACCATACGCAAGTATAGGTTATTGATTTGATTGATGTGATTTCTTGTTGCCTCTCTAAGGGTTATTGTCTGTGATTTTTGCCATGCTGCGATCACCCCGGTGATCTCTCTCATCCTGACCGTTAGTTTCACTTTCTCATCCTCTATCTCTCTCTCTCTCTAAATATATATATATATATATTTCACTCTCTCTCTCTCTCACTCAATCTCTCTCTCTCTCACTCCCGTTGTTATTCGTTTGTCTCTTTAGTTTTACTGTTTATTGTACATACATGTATCCCGGGTTTAAATGTAGAATTCTGTATCCGTAGTTTCATTTTATTAAAACCATTATATTCTTGATTGCTAATTGTCTAAAGTGCTCATATTTACAAAGTCAATGAAATGTTCAACCCTTTAGCTACAAAGCTTTACAATTCGTTACTATTTCAGTAACCTAAATTTTATAATAACAAGAAGGTGATTTTTCATGGCCAGAAAATAGCTTTTTTGGAATTATAAGAAAGAGATAATTTTTGTTGAAAATTGATAAGTTAATCTTACGGCCGTTTGCTGGAAAAACAGATTGTTCGATAACTAAATTAATTCCATTTAAGGTTATCTCATATAATCGATCTGTAATAAGACTATTGATATTTTAGTGACGAACCATAACCCATTATGGTGATCATTCATATATACAATCGATCTATTTTCAGCTTCGATAATTTAACTGTAATATGCAATATATTAATCATTCATGATTCATTATTAAATTCCCTATATATAATTTGAGCTAGTTTAATGTAAGACTCATTGTCGCTACAGTTTGGTGGAGAATGCGGGCATTTCAAACTTTGTTTTATGAGCAAATTCAGTTTCAATCTATGAGTATATTGTGTATTAATTTTTTTTTGTATGCGTGCTCCAGTGAAAGTCGCGCAACGCGAACCCACTGAAGAACTGATCGGCTGGAAGCCGATCTCAGTTAAGCAAATCGACTCTGTAAAATTTGTCTAACATGTGAACACTGTTAATTGCTAAATTAAACTGCAGTTCATAATACCTGTCCCTGTAAAGACGAAGCAAACTCTTTGCAGCTGGTACATGTTAATATTATTTAAACGCCTGATTAAGACGAGAATCTCTTTATCAGAGCAAGACGTAAATCTGATCGAGAGCGAGTTTCCTCTCTTCAGTGGTAAAAGGCCTTCCATAATGTCGTTATTGAATTCGTGGTTAACCCAGTGATATTCAACAAAAACGGTAAACTCCTGGTCAAAATTGGTTTAGCTACCCAATTAAAGATCTGATACATTTAAATGTAAATCTAATACATAAAAATGTTTATGTGAGTAACAACAGATGGAAATTCCTGTTGTTTCACATCTGCGTGTTTTCACAGCGAAAAAATCCTATTTTACGCTCTTGTGCAGTACAGCACCGAAAGATCCACAGAGATCTGCTTGTTTATTTGTGATTTATTGCAGGAAATCAGCGCACGACGCGAGCTGAAAGCTCTTAGTTTGAATCACATTAAAGTCGGTTGTAATTCCGCTTGCTAAACACCAGAGGGCGTCCTTTAAGTGTTTTGAAGTCTCGAATTACGCCCCGCCTTCTGACTTCAGCCTGCATGAGCGCAATTACGCCATCTTGTGGCCGTTTCAGATAATGCTCTCTTTACTGCTGAATTCATTTCCCTGTGAATTAAGGGAATTCATTTCCCTGTCTAAATTCTCAATAATTATTTGCATTTAGAGCTTTGCTCGTGCGAATATTATTTTGTGTTTTTCTGCTTTTGACTGGTACATTTACTTTGAGTTTGGTTCAAAACAAGATTTGAATTAAAGCTTAAACTAAATACCAGCACAGCCAGAGAGAGCCCACTTAGAAGTATCCCATCTAGTGGCCACCACTCTAGAAGTCGGCTCACTCAACTCTCCTTGTCTCTCTGTCCAATTCTGTTTGAATTGCCTATTTCTACTTTTCTCTTTTGACTATTTTATAATTATTGACGATACTTTACTGTTGTCGTTAATTATTATAAAAGTTAATCCTGGTTTCTCAATCTCCTTTCACACTTATTTTAATTTGGTTTTAAACCAGTTTAAATTTACGTCGTGTTTGCCTGTCAGCCACTAATATCCATGTGGAGGAAACAGGGCCACCCTGTGGCCTTCCTCACTAAGTCGGTATCACGTTTTTCCTCCTTTCACTCTGTTTTGAATTGTGCATCTATCTCATCTTCCCCTTTTTGATTATTTTATAGTTATTAATGATACTTTACGGTGTTATTAGCTATTATAGGATATCATTCTGATTTCCCTTTTAATTCTTTCCTGCTTGTTTTAAATGTTAAATTTAAACAAGTTTTGAATTTTGAATTTGAATCAAGTGTTCTGTTTACCCAGGCAAAGCACAGAGAAGGAATACGCCCCCTTGTGGTGAAAACCCACTACTGCGGCCTGCTTCTTCTAGAGTGTTTCAATCCTGTCTCTTCATATTTTGATTTCGATTATTTTTCCTCTCTTTTGGGTTTGGTTATTTTGATAATTACCAACATTATCATAATTACCTCTTTTTATTATTATTTAGTAAAACCTTCGACTCTTATAGCTACATAAATAAATAACAAGCCTTAACCCTTTAGGCGCCAGAGGTTTTTTCCTAAAACGTTTGATTTTGACATCTTAATTTCAAAAGGCTATATCTTAAAAATGATAAAAGATATGGACTTTCTGTAAATTAGAGAAATATTAAGGATGACCCAAAGTTTATGTAGGGATTACACTTTCCCATCTAATTTGCATATTATGATGTCATATGGTGGCGGCCATCTTGGATTATAGAATTTTCATGAAAAGTCACATATTTAAATGATAAAATGCAGCACTTCTTTCCCCCCAAAATGTCCCTCACCTTCTGTATGCTATATTGCACAATACTGAATGCTCATGTAAATAGTAAGTAGTAAATAAACAGTGTAAATCATTACTAATAAATGGTAGAAACAAACCGAATGCATGGTTGGCCTTTTGCTGTAGAGATTTTCCATTTACTATATACAGTAGGCACTCTGATTCCATGTATGGGGCACATATATAATTCATATGACACACAAACACAAGTAGACAAGACCTGTTTAGTTCAAAAGCTCACTCGCCACGGCAAGGCACAGATCATGAGTGAGATGACGAGACAAGACGAGAGACAGTTGAGACAAGACAAGAGACAATGTTAGTATTTTTTTTTTCTTTTTGTGGTTTTTGTTGATGTTTTTGTTTGTTTGTTTTTTTTAGCTGACAAAGACGCACACATCACAAGGACATGAACACACAAAAAAGAACACATATTGTACACTACTAAATGGTCAGGGAAATAGATAGTAAATCAACAGTGTAAATCATTACTAATAAATGGCAGACAAAAAAAAAAAGAATTTATGTAGCAGGCCTTTTGCTGTAGAGATAATGACTCTCTATCCATCCAGGTGACATTTCTTGTAGTGTTTCATGGTGTGGTACCTCTCATTGCAAGGCACAACACAAAGACCCACCCCACACTGCCTGCACATGTATTTTGTCTGACGGCGGCCTTTAGGGCGGGTCCGATCAGAACAAACTACACAATCTGGGTAACCATCAGCCTGGCAGATAAAGTGGCGCTCAGTGAGTCTCTGTGGCAAGTCTCCCAGTGAGGACGACTTTCGGCCTTTGTTGCTCTCTTTCTTAGAGAAGCCTTCCAGTAAAGCAATGATGACATCCTGCACGAAGACTTTCAGGGGCTTGTGAGGAGCAGCAGTGCAGCTGCAGTAAATGATGTGGGCATTCACCAGGCTTACACTGAGAATGGCATTGAAAATTCTGTGATACCATTTCCTTGACCGATGGGGAAAGAGGTAGGTCTTCATTCTCTGGTCTGCTGTGTCGACACCCCCCATGAACGAATTGTAGTCATCAACACAAACAGGCCTATTTATCTCCCTATAGCCACTATCAGTGTGTTTGGTCCTGATGCGCTTTCTGACACATGTGTTGGAATGCAGTGTAGAGAGCATTGTGAGGCGCTTTGTATCATGCCACGCACAAGCTAGCATTTTCCCCTTCCTCATGAACACTGGGTCATCTCCCTTGCTCAACGGTAACTGTTCACTAGTGAGGCCCTTTGGCATCCCCTTCCTCTTACTGCTGACAGTCCCACACAAACCCGAATCATTGCTTGCCAGCTCATCTGCTATGGCTGGCGAGGTGTAATAGCTGTCCATGTACACCTCATGCCCTTTCCCTGTATACGGGGCCATCAGCTCACGCACAATAAGGTGTGTAGCACCGAAATCGCATGCATTAGGCCTACTTTGTCCAGTGTACATGGACCACTGCAGCACATAGCCTGACTTGGCTTCACTCAGAACAAATACTTTGTAGCCATATTTGTCTGGTTTGTTTGGGTTGTACATTTTTAGTGTTGATTTCCCTTTGAACGCAATGGTCATTTCATCCAATGACAGCTGCTTAGATGGACCATACATTTCTGAAAACCGGGGGATGACCAAATTGATGATTGGGCGGATTTTGAATAGCCTGTCATACCCTGGCTGACCCCTGTCAACACACTCCTCATTATTGGTGAAGTGAAGGAAAGACAAAATCATCTCAAATCTATTCCTAGACATCACCTTGCCAAATCCAGGTGTTGCTGTTGGCCAATATTCAGCCCAATAATCCTCCAACTCTGACTTCTCTATCAGACCCATACTCAAATGCAGAGAAAAGAAGGCTTTCATTTCACTAACAGTTACGTCAGACCATTGATGAAATCTGGAGTGTGGATGGAGTTGATGGGAGGCTAAAAACTGATGGGCGTAGCGATTTGTCTCATTTACAAGTAAATTCCAGAAATCATCAGAGAGAAAGAGTGATAGAAAATCTAGGGGCGAATTGGCATTGGAGAGTTCTCTTTCCCCCAGATATCCATTTGGCTGATCAAAGGGCGTGATCCAACTTTGGTACTCATCCTCACTGGCCAAGTACTCAAAGCCGGCATTCCCATCAGCTTGCGATAGACTATGCATAATAGCCCCTCTGCCCCGTGTCACACCGCCTCTGCTCCTGCTACGAGCAGCGCGGGCAGATCTGCCTCGCGCGCGCGCCGAGTGTGCACAGCTCGGACTACTGTCATTGTCATTTCTACTTCCCACCCTGCCTCCACGTTGCCCCCTAACTGTCCTATGGATACTTCGACCTCGTCTAACATACCCAGTGGCATTAGACAAAGTCTCCACCACAATACTGTCGCCGCGATTGCGGGGAGGCACACAGTCAGAAGACAAAGCTACATGGCTAGCGCGGTAAAAATCTCCCGCCTCATTCCCCACAACACTAACACGGCTGCTGACTTTGCGATGAACACTCCGACCCCGGGAAACATTGTTCCCACCGCTGACATTGGGCAAAGGACCATCTAAATTGGGCAAAGGATTCACCGTTTGTGCTTGGTGTAGGGCTATAGTTTCACTTTCAGAATCACCGTCATCTTCTGAAGGCAAATATTCCCCTTCAGAATCAGGGTCCGCGAATAAAAGACCCAACACATCATTGCGGGTAAGCTTTATTGATGCCATTAGATAATAATAATTATAATAATAATAATAATAATTATAATAATAATAATAATCTAATGCAAATACTCGCTGACTTTGACAATATTGCTCTGATAAAATGTCTCACTCTCACACTAGCTCCGCTTTTTTTCGCACTGATTCAATGAGCTCTAGCTCGAAGATTTTGTATAGAAGCATGACGTTTTTTTGAGTCTGGGAGGAAGTATGACATGTCTGCCATCTAGTGCAGGGGAGGTCGAACGAAATTTGACACCCTATTTGACAAAATCGGCCGTTTTATTCAGTGCCGCATCTTGTCGAGTAAACTCGACCGTGGCGCCTAGAGGGTTAATTCCCTTTAAGCTTCCCTTGTTCATCCTTTTGTGTATCTATTGTAGTACTCCCTTGGTGATTTGAAGTCATCTCTGGTGGTGTTCCGGCCAGCAAGGTTGTCCGACCAGCGTTACCAACACTGGTTGTGTGTGAATCTCGGTTTCTTTTATCTCTGTCCGTCGTTGCGGCCCGCAGTGCTGACATCAGTAATTTGGCACTCCAAAGGTAGTCAACCAGCCCAGCCGACACAAAAGGCAATTTCTGGGACCAGTACCTAAACCGGGGCCTAAAAAGAGGCCACTCCTTCTGGAGGGTTCTGGGGAACAGCCCAATTTTGTAGTGTTGTCTGGCGGTTGACATCTTGGCGTTGCCGAGTTGTGTTTAAAGTCACAAAGGCTGTTTGGGAGGGCGCAACGCGCAACAGAGTAATGGAGGGCCGAGGACACCGCGGTTGAGTGTTTGGGAAGCGCCAGGGAGGTTGACCATGCCACTGGTTCTCACCGGAGTGGATTCAATTCACCGCAGGTAAACTAAATTTAATATAACCCATTCCACCTACTATGAGCCACAAAATACTAGATATCTCCCGGATATTTTAAGTGTTTGGCCCATCTCTTCTCCAAGCCACACCTTCTTAGGTTGCTATCCCGACAACCCCACTCACCCGTAGGCCCTATCTTAAACCCAATCAGCGGTAGTAGGCTTAGGCCTCCTTATTCTCCCTAACACTTCCAGTGTTAGTATTTATTCCAGTTCATTTCAGACCTATTCATTTTCATTGTTTCCTTTCACTCTGATCTCTTCTATCTCTGTGTGATTTGTTTCTTTCATTTCACTTAGAGACAGAAACCTGTGAGAGCCACCAAGGAAGCTAAATAATAGAATAGAGTGACAATTACGCAGCCGGTGTCATCACGTGACTCGCTAGGCTACTGCCTGTCAAATCTCTAGATCGGGTCCTTCGTCGACCCAAGTTAATTGGCTCCGCTAACTGTTTACATCAGTTAGCCCCAAAATTCTCATGAACGGCATAGCCCGTATGAGTATAGCTTGTTAAGCTTAGAATGAACTTGCATTAGTCTCTTTGTTTGTGTATGTTGTGTTTCATCACGTATCCACTTTAAGGTATTGCTTTTAACATATAAGGCATTAAACGGTCTTGCACCCCCATATTTGTCTGATCTACTTTTCACCTACCGTCCTGCACGCTCTCTCAGATCAACTGAACTTGGTTTACTGTCCATCCCTCGTTTTCGATTATCTACAGTAGGTGGAAGGTCATTCAGTGTTAATGCGCCAACATTATGGAATTCACTGCCCCTTTCACTTCGAAATATCTCATCAGTGACTGCTTTCAAGACACAGTTAAAAACATATCTGTTTAACATGTACTTCGCCTAAATGTGATTATATGTGTCCTTTGTGATTGTAAGTTGTGCGTCAGTGTTAAATGTATTATAAAGGTACCATGTAAAGCGACCTTTAGCTTTGGAAAGGCGCTATATAAATAAAACTTCTTCTTCTTCTTCTTCTTCTTCTTCTTCCTCTCGCCCACAGTGAGCCAGTATGTTCCTGTCCTACAGTCATGGTCGAGAGCCATGACGACCCCCTTCCTGCCCAAGGACGCCAGTGACCTGGGGACCACTGGACCAAGGACCAGACCCGAACCCAGAGTCGTCTTGATCAGCTCCTCCTCGAGACCCAGAACCAGCACGGGAAAAAGGACGACACAGATCCAGAGCTACAGAAAGAAGTAGAAAGACTTCAAAATGCCCTGCAAGATCTTTGCCTCGACACAGACTACCGAGAACAGTTGGAAAGAGAAGCCAGAGTGGAATTCGAGGCAAAACTCCAACAAAATGATGCCCTCCTAGAGAGAGCAGAGACTGAACTCAAAGAAAGTGGCATTAAATCCAGTGCCTGCGAAAAACACTTACAAGCGGCCCGAGCTAAAATCCATGAGCTTACTCAGCAGAGACACGATCTAAAAAAAACTAACTTGACATTGTTCACAGAGAGCTGAAACACTCTTATAGACTGCAGAATGACCGGGAAGGGGAAACGCACACCACAAAGTTTCCCCTAACTTAAGCTGAAAGGGGGGTTAAAAGCCCATTGCTCAAGATGCCACCAGCCAGCTTCCAGACAACCCCTGCCGCTAACCACGGCATGGCCCCCAAAGAACTCGACAAGCTGGCCAGAAACATCCCTGCGTTCAATCCAGACCCTGCAGGAGGTGATGACATTCACTCTTATCTACAGGACATTGACTTTCACTTGCAAACTGTCGCCAACTTGACAGCTTTGTACAATTTGTATCTGTTAAGAATCACATCCAGCGGTGATGTGCGCAGCTTCCTAGACCGTCAAACAAAGACTGTCAAAACCGACTACCAGCAGCTGCGACAAGCTTTGATCCGAGCATTCTCTGATCCAGAATCAGACCAAGGGCTCATCATCGCCATGGACCTCAAGCAGACATGACTTGAAACCCCACAGACCTACTACGGCCGATTCCGACAAGCCTACTTCGGAGCACGGAACAAGCCAGGTATGGAAGAGGATTTCAACTGCAGAACTCTGTTTCTCCGAAATCTGCATCCCACAGTGAGTCATCACCTGGCCTGTTCACGGACCATGTTTGCCCAACAGCTACGAGACTTGGCCCACAAAGCTTATGTCAAGCAAAAGACTCTGTCCAAAAATACTGTAAAAAAAACCCCACACCATCTTCCCTGTCTCCGAACACTATTCAGAGCTGACTCTAGAGGGCGCCCCACAACACCACAGACCTTTGTACAGAGAGTCAAGACAGTTCAAAGCCAGCAGAGGGCAGCACCACCCCAATGGTGCTCGTCCGAAGCACCAGAGCGGGCGCTCTGAACGATTCTGGGACCAGCAACACCCATCCAACAACCCAAAGGGTGGAGCCACCTGGGAAGCCAGCCGGCGTCCCAGAAATAGCCGATCCCCATTGTCCGGAGCATCAAGCCCAGAAAGCCGGCATCGGAACCCCTCTCAACGTGCCACTGGTAAGCCCAAGTCTGAGCCCACATCAGATCAAAACAGTGCAGCCACGTCAGAGAGGGCAGAGATCCTGAAGGTGCTTAAAGTGCTTCTTTACAGAAAACCCGCAAGAAAGACAAACCACACATCTTATGTCTAAGCATAAGAAATGAAACCAACGCCCTGACTACCAACTGACTGAGCCAAGCACCCCAAACACTGCTCGTCAGCCAAAGACCACAGAGCTAACTGTCACATCACAAGGTGACAGCATCACCCAAGCTCCACAGCTGACAGCTGCACACCCTGAATGAGACCGCACACTTCCTCACATCAGGTACCACTATCCCAAGGTACCAGAAAATGCTGTTTTGGCTATCTGCACCCGCAGACAGCCACACAAAACCGGTCCTAACCACCCATTGATCGTCACACCTGCCCCAATGACAACATTCCTGGGCAACCTGGTCGAAAAGGGGGTGGGCCGGTTACTCCTCCTGAACATCACGTTGAAAAAGGAAGTGAGCAGGGAACACACAGCATCACATCTTACGGTGATCTCTTCTCAACTTGGCAAAAAAACTCCAATTTCAAGCTAAGAAACAAGATCGAACTCTGACACCTCAAACTTGTGAACTGAATGTGCAATCCCACAGCCAGAACGACATCCGGCTCAAACCGGTAGCTCCCATCCACCTGACAATTGATTCTATGAGTCTGATCTACCCAGTGCACACCTAAAAAATGAACAC
This sequence comes from Siphateles boraxobius, assembly GCF_051911475.1. Classification (NCBI taxonomy): domain Eukaryota; kingdom Metazoa; phylum Chordata; class Actinopteri; order Cypriniformes; family Leuciscidae; genus Siphateles; species Siphateles boraxobius. The sequence continues at coordinate 15,020,023 of NW_027508919.1, forward strand.
TTACCCACTTCTAATTGGCAAAGACCTGCTAGATCGCTTTGAAGCTTTACAGGACTTCAAACAACTGAAAGTTTGGGCTCAAGTGCGGGAACCCCTCCCCCTCCAGTCACACAGGCCAACCGAGCCAGACTGTCAGGTCACAGAGTTCACGGAAACTCTCACAGCCAGCCATGGGGACACAGTTCCAGCACCAGACCAAGATTCAAGTTCACCACTATGCACCTTACAGCTCACTAAAGACTCTGATTCCTTCTGCCCCAAGGTCACAACTGACCTGCAGTTGAATGATGTAACCACTACTGACATTGTACTTGCACTATGGGCAGACAACTCAGCCATCAGTGTCTCACTTTTCAATGTTCTCATTAAGACACACCAGACCTTCCTTCTGCCAGCAAGCGCACCCGTTTTCCTTTAAACACGTACCCATCAACCATGATGACGGCCAAAGGTGTCTGCGCTTTGAACCTGAACTGGAACCACCGGTGTCTGACCCATTACTTCCTGGTCCTTACGGACCCGCCCCATGATGTCTACATTGGAGTAGATATCCTGACTCACCTCAAGGCTCATGTGGACATGTAGTGTGGGCCCCATTGACTTCAAAGGCCCCTGTTGTTCCAACCAACACTGAGAACCTCCTGTTAGGTCAGACCATTCCTGAGGTTGGCACCCTAATCAACGAACAGGACACTGTGATACCAGCTTACACCAAAGGGGTCGCCGTACGGCTCAACATGTGTTGTGGTCAAACCCTAAACCACACGCTGGGCTTCTTTCAACCTTCACCCGAATGTGTTGAACTTGGACTCACGCTGGAAGCCACACCCCTTACTGAAGTGTCATCGCGTGTAGTCTACATCCTTTTCAACAACTGCGTGGCAATGGACACCACCATTCCAAAAGCCTATCGGGTGGGATGGCTAGTGAGCCACAACTTCCATGACTTTGAACTCACACTACCAATCATTGGGCCCAACCCAATCTAAACGATACCTGAAGGGAGCACAAACCACACAGTGTTCACAGCACCCTTCAAACTCATCTCCATCACTTCAGTCATGCCAATGGACAAAGACCAGGTATGCAGAACAGCACTGACAGAGGACCAACTCCTTGCAGTATACAAAGTCTCCAGACAGCTTGCTTGCGAGACTGACGACACTGCTGCACCTCTGCCTGCCAACACGACAGACGACACACCAACAGAGGAGCCGTACCCAGGATTTGAGTCTCAAGTTCAGCAAATTCTAAAAGACGCTGACGCAATTAAAAATGATGCAGATCTACAAAGACTCAGACAAGTCCTTTACAAGTTCAAAGCATCCTTTGCCAAAGACTCTTTAGATTGTGGTCTCACCGAACTCCACACTGTGCGCATCCCAACGCACCCTAATGCTCCTCCCACTTTTGTCAGGCAGTACAAGATCCCCATCGCTTCACACGAACCGATGCGAGAGATCATTGAATCCAGGCTTGAAAAAGGTGTCATCCGTCCATGCAACAGCACCCATTCAGCCCCCATCTGGCCCGTCCTCAAACCAAACTGCAAGTGGCGACCCACCATTGACTGCAGGAAACTGAATCAACAGGTGCCACTGTCCCGATGGCCCATGACCCAGCTGGAGCAAGAAATACCCAGAATCAGAGGAGCCACAATCTTCTCAACACTTGATGTGGCCTCTGGATTCTGGACCATACCTGTGCATCCAGAAGACCAGCACAAGCTAGCATTCTCGTTCGGCAACAGACAATTCACTTTCACCAGGTACCCGTTAGGCTATGCCAACTCACCTGCTGAGTTCAACATCTTCCCGAACAAAGCATGCCCAGATACCAAAATGAGAGGTAACCTTATCTACGTTGATGATGTTCTCATGAAAAGCACAACAGTGGCTGACCACCTGAAAGAGATAGACTATGTTTTGAACCAATTATCCACTGCCGGCGCCAAGAACGCCCTCCACAAAGGACAGTGGCGTCGAACCAAAGTCGACTATGTGGCCCCACTCATCGGATCACAAGGCATCGAACCGCAGTCCAGCCGTATTCAAGCTGTTCAAAACATCAAGCCACCCACCAACATCTCAAGCTACAAGCTTTCTATGGGTGCGCAATTACTCACGGCAGTTCAGCGAAAGCAACTCAGACATTGCGAATCCTCTAACTGCCCTTCTGAAAAAAGACTGCCCATTTGTATGGACAGAAGTTAAAGAAAATGCCATCAATGAGCTAAAACGACACTTATGCACATCTCCATGTCTGGCTTACTCTGACCCACAAAAAGAGTTCTATCTAGAAGCTGGGGTTCTCCAACCACTGTCTCAGTGCTGGCCTGTAACAAAGGCATGTTCAAGACAAAGGAGTCGTTACATATGCCAGCAGGACACTTCTCCCACCAGAGACTAAATTCTCAGACTGTGAAAAAGCCCTGCTCTGCACTGTATGGGCCATCCAGAGATTCTCCAACTACATTGGAGCCCATTGGAGCCAGTGCATCCGAGATGGCGTGGTCACCAATTCACGCATAGCTACATGGTTAATGGCCCTCCAGGGGCGCAATGTTGAGGCATGTTATGCTCAAAATCACAAGTCTGCGCTAGGCCACGGCCTGGCAGCCTGCCAAAACTACTCTGATAACACACCAGCTGCGACGGTGGATGTAGAAGAACCCCAACAACAACAACTGACCTGTCACAGGTACTTTAAAGAGAATGCGTGTCAAGGTATGCCCACAGCATACATCGATGGATGTTCCTACCACCATGAGGGCACCCGTCAATCAGGTGCGGGCATGCTGTAGGTAAAAGACATACCGTGCCCACCACAATACTTCAAGTTGGGCCCGCAGTCATCACAATATGCTGAGGTAGCAGCCATCCTCATAACGCTGCACATCGCGTTGATGCATAACATCAAAGAACTCCTTATGTGCACAGACTTTAACTATGCCAGACTCAGTTTCCCATACCAACTTCCAGGCCGGAAACAAAATTGCTGTAAGACTTCAAACCACATACCTGTCACACACCAACACCAGTTCCAGGCATGCAATGACATCACAAGAACAAAAAACATGATTGTCTACTGGAAAAAAGTGAAAGGACACTCAAGGCAACCGGGCCTTGACAAAGACTTGAATGACCAAACCCATACCCTCACCAAGCCTGGCGCACTAAACGACTAGCTGTGGTCACTTCAAACCCGCCCACCCACCCTGAAGTTTGAAGTGATTACACACAGCATAAGAACTTTACAACCTAAACTGTCTACCTCAGAGCAGTTTACGCTAGCTCCGCTGTTTACTAGACAAACATAACAAACCTGCGGGCTTCTGACACAATAAAGAGTTTGCTTCACCACCTCTCAGACCCCTCCAACCAACCCTTGCATGCCGTCTACACTCACTGACACACAGTTACTCAGAACACTGCATGACACCAAGCACATGCTGCGTGCACAGAGCTACATTCTATGTGTGCACCGTCTGACACCACAACGCAAAGACGTGTAATGCAACGGCGCAAAGGGGGGATACGGCCAATGTACGTCCATGACGCATCATGCGCTGCAAACCACAGCACCAGAGCCACTGACAATACACTGAAGCAAGCAACATTCCAGCAGCAAGATGTGACAAAACATGGGCCAAGGCAAGCTAAACCTAGTTGCCACCCATGAAATAAAAAGACTGCCCTGTCCAACCAAAGACAACCCTCGCTGGCTTTTTCCTCCCCTTTCTTTCTCTCTCTCCCTGTTGTCTGTACCAGGTTGCTGCTGTGGTTCGCCATGCCGTGCTGTCACCCATCCAGAGGACAGCTGCCACCGAGATAATAACTGAGACTCCTGATCACCGACTGCAGGACCTACACCCATCAAGTGCATGTTCGACTCATCCAGCCCCACAAGGCCTACAGAGCACACTACCCCAGCACCGTAGCCCAATACGGCTGGGCAAGTGCCCGATGGACAGAGGACTCCCTCTCTCACGCCAAGGCCAAGGTCGAACACATGTCCAACCAACTTGGGAAAGTGACTGATACACAATCAGGACTCTTAAGCACCAACTAACACTCAAAACGGTTCCTGGGAGCGTTGCTCGGAGCCGTAGCTGCCGCCAGAACTCTGTTCGACACTGGTATGCCAAGTGTCCACGCAGCAAACATAGCCACTGTGAACAGCATGTGGTTGAAATTCAGACTGAACTTTCACAGCTAAAAGAGCAACTCACCATGCAGAGTGCATCTTTGCAAACCATCGGCAAGACATTGAGAGGAATGTGGTCATTCTCAACACTCACAGCATCCTGCTGAATCAGACCATGAACTGCATGAAACCGCTGTTTACTGTCTTCCAGAATGACTTTGCCCGAACTCAGCTGGTTACAGCCCTGATAAGAGACATGCTTTGGGAGGTTAACTCCTCAAAAGACAGCCCAGCCACGGGTAGAATCCCACCGTACTTGAAACCCTTAAGCCTTGTGCTAACTATGCTGGTCTCCGCGATCACCAGGCCAACTGATCCTCTTACAAATACACCTGGCCTACTCTCTGGGTAGCGCCATCCCACTCTACGTCGATCACAAGCAGAGGGAAGTGGATGTGCTCTTGAACCAATCCATCAGCGAGTCAAACCAAGTCTACAGACTTAAAAAAATTGCCAATGTCAGGTTTTTGAAAAGCAACACCCATATTAAGACACACATTCGAGATGTGGTGGCCTACCACAAAAGCGACACACAGCTGCACCTGGCCCCAAACCTGCACACGTGTACCTCACCAAAGACATTCACTATCTCTGCCAAGGCAAACCCTTCCTCAGAGACAACAATGAAGGAACCTGCGGGTTGCAACCCCTGGTCAGCGACACACGCTGCCCTGCCAAAGCTAAGCCTCGAGCAAAAGTCACAGAGACGCAAGCAGAGATTGTAGGTGACAGGTGGCTCGTTAACACAACTGTGCGTACAGCTACTCTCGCTTACGACCAGCATGACACAACCAGCCGTGTCAACATGCTCAACCACAGTACGTGGATTCAAGCCCCGAAAGGCAGCCATATTCCACCTGAATGATCTGGCATTGTACCATCTTCCGAGCAAAGAGTACCAGACAGCACTGGAACTCCCATCCTTCAAGAACTGCAACTTCACCTTAGATCCAGGACTGGAACTCTGGATCGAGGAAAGGGGGTCCCAATTCATTGACATTGCTCCGGTCAACACAGCCATTCAAGCACTGTCTCGACTGCCCGTTCTGAACACTTCATCTGCGGTCCTAGGCTGGACCTCAGCCGACATTGTGCTGTGCATCTCTACAGGTAATCAGCCACACTCTGACACTATGCGTGGCATTCATTCTGTACAGAAGACTCCACCAGATGCGACACAGCCGAGCTCACGAAAGCCGTGCCTGAAGGTCTCAGACGGAATCCCCGGAAAGGGGGTGCCAAGTCAGAGACCACGCCAAACCTCATCGAGCTGAATCCTCAGCTTTAAGATCCAACTGCCATCCTACCGTCAGGTTCCACCTGCCATCCTACCATCAGGTTCCACCTGCTACCCTACTACCATGGTCCACCTGCTACATGACCATCAGGATTCACCTGCCAGTCGGCCATTGTGATGATTGTCGTCCGATGATGTTCACACAGAGACTTCATCCGACGAAAAGGGGGAATATGTAGCGACTGACCAAATCCTGTTTTCCTTTCACTACTGAACAAATATGAACACATATATGTTTAATTCACAAATCCTTGAATCATGTGAAATGGTGCCCCAATGTCTGCCAGCAGGTCATTGATTAACCATTAATGACGCATTGCGCAATCAAGAAACAGGTCCCCGTTGTTCTCAAAACCCTCACGTGGTGCACACCACAGATGGACAGTATGCCCTAAGGATACACACACACACACACCACACACCACACATACCCGCACACAAACGTCCTTTGTGTGCAACTTAGGATAGGAATGTCCTTAATGTATATAACACAGAATTGTATCTAACCTTCCTGTATGCATGCATATCTAATTAGTTTTGTCTTATTCTATAGATGTAATTGGAGACTGGTCTGTAAATTCAAATCTTAAGTGTATTTCTAAAGAAAGATTACCTAACAGGATCATCTTCTGTAACTCTCCCTCTTGCTAGGTCATAAAACTTTATGACCCCCAAAAGGAATTCCAAGGGAATCACAGCTCCCACTTGAATTCTGATAAAGAAAGAGGAATAGAGTCTGCAATCTTATATTTTCTATAAGTATAACCCCTTAAGGCGAGACACTACAGGTGAATAGGGTATTTTTTTTAACTAGCAGATATCACCATGAAACTTTGCCAGTTGATTACCTACATTAAGATGAGAAAAAAATGTATTACAAGTTTTCTGTAATTTAATGTTTAAATATGCAAATTAGACATTATCTAATTAAATATGCGCTAATCTGCATATATTTTAAAAAACGAAATCTGAGTATTGGATAAAGCCAGGTTCAAAATTATTTTTTCATTGTGTTCACATATTAGATGGGAAAAAAATTACAGAGGGATTTATGGATATCTACTTTTGTTATCCTGTAAATCAGAATATACTGCCAATAGCCTTAAAAAAATGATTTTCGACATGTTTTTTGGAATAAAATGTTATGTAAATCAGGCTAGGAATAATATATTTACAAATCCCTCTGTAAATGTCTTCATAATATTACTAGGTACAAGACTGGAAAGTTTGGTGTATATAGGTGCTACTGACGTGGAGATTTCGGACTTGGAGTATGAGAGAAAAGTCATTTTGAGAAAATGGGCTTTAAAGATTTAGCATCAGCCAATGAGATCGCGCATTTAGAGTAAAATCCCCCCTTTTACTTTCACGATTGGTTGCTGATAAAAAGGAAATTACCATATTTGGATCCGGCAGTATTGTACAACAGAGAGCGAGCTTTCTAACGGTGCGTGTGATGACAGGGTGCAGATCGCGATCGCGGAGCAGAAGGATGATTTATAACGACAACTTTTGATGAATTTATGAGAAATCTACAGACGCAAACAGACAAAGTGTAGTAAAATAAAGACCTAACTGTGTATTTCGGACTTTTTTTCACCACAAGTCTGAAAGAAGACAATTAATTGAAGACAAATATCCTAAAATCTCAAAATTGACCAGTGAAAAAAAAACGATGTTTTTGCCTGCCGTGTCTCGCCTTAAGAAATGTATAAACATGAATTTGATCTTTCCTAGGTCATGGTAGCCGGTATTATGGCTTTATAGTCATGTGAGTGAACATTAAATGTGTGTAATTCTGCATATGAATGTAACTTTATGTTTCTTCTACTCTTTCCGGCCATTCTTGGTACCTGTTTGACCGTCTTGTTTTGACTAAACAAGTCATACATAGGATATTACAGTAAAATGTATTGTTCTGTGTGTACAATCTTTCTGGCTAGAAATGACAAAATGTTATACCATCGTAAATTATCCTGACAAGACAAAGAAGAACTTTTCCCGCTCGAGATGCTCTAAGATGATTGGTTCACATACGCGAAGCAGTCGGAACCCCTCCTCTCTATAAGAGACTGACACAGAAGTTTCTCAAAGAGCACTTTCCCTGTTAGAGGTTTCCGGTCCCATGGCTCCTTAGGGAGCTTTACACCGCGTTTCTTTTCTTTTTCTTTCTTTACTAAGTTTTATTTTCATTTTTTGCCTCTCGCTCCCGAGGGAGATGAACTCTGAACTATTTCCTTGCTGAACTTCCTTCCTATTTACTTCACGTTCGGTGAACCTTTAAAACTTCCCGCGAGTCTGCTCGCCCCGGAAGACACGAGAGAACAAGCCTATAGCGCCAAAGGACAAACACGCATGCGACTCTGCGTTCTTCAGCTCACACAAGGAGAACCATACGCAAGTATAGGTTACTGATTTGATTTGATTGATGTGATTTCTTGTTGCCTCTCTAAGGGTTATTGTCTGTGATTTTTGCCATGCTGCGATCACCCCGGTGATCTCTCTCATCCTGACCGTTAGTTTCACTTTCTCATCCTCTATCTCTCTCTCTCTATATATATATATATTTATATATATATTTCACTCTCTCTCTCTCTCTCACTCAATCTCTCTCTCTCTCTCACTCCCGTTGTTATTCGTTTGTCTCTTTAGTTTTACTGTTTATTGTACATACATGTATCCCGGGTTTAAATGTAGAATTCTGTATCCGTAGTTTCATTTTATTAAAACCATTATATTCTTGATTGCTAATTGTCTAAAGTGCTCATATTTACAAAGTCAATAAAATGTTCAACCCTTTAGCTACAAAGCTTTACAATTCGTTACTATTTCAGTAACCTAAATTTTATAATAACAAGAAGGTGATTTTTCATGGCCAGAAAATAGCTTTTTTGGAATTATAAGAAAGAGATAATTTTTGTTGAAAATTGATAAGTTAATCTTACGGCCGTTTGCTGGACAAACAGATTGTTCGATAACTAAATTAATTCCATTTAAGGTTATCTCATATAATCGATCTGTAATAAGACTATTGATATATTAATGACGAACCATAACCCATTATGGTGATCGTTCATATATACAATCGATCTATTTTCAGCTTCGATAATTTAACTGTAATATGCAATATATTAATCATTCATGATTAATTATTAAATTCCCTATATATAATTTGAGCTAGTTTAATGTAAGACTCATTGTCGCTACAATTTTTAATTTCCGTTGTTCATTTGTTCATATTAAAGGCCAAACTGACTAAAAAATTATAGGTAGCCATTTGAAATTAGAGGGAACTACTGCAATTAATCATGATCCAAACAAAGATGTTACATATATCAACCCATTCTCACTCCCAAGGCGTCAACAACTGAAGCATGGTCAAGCACCCGAGGCGTCACATAGCAGACGCCGAAGGCACCCCTTGGCGTCACTCTGTGGCGCATTAGGAACTCCATTGCTTTCAATGGGAAACCTGTGGCGGCAATAACAGACGCGAATTTTATCAGTAGGATATAGCGTTGAAGAAGTCTCATTCCTAACACATTGCGATGTTTGGCATCAGGTCACATGTGCCAGATGTTGGTAAGTAGTCGTAAATACACTGTCCAAATAATGTTTGTTATAATGTATTTTCTGTCTGTCGATATTAATCAGATTAGCTCTCTCATGTTCAGTCACTGCATTATATCTGTCATCTCCACGGAGGCTTTGCGTTTCATTGGTTTCTAATTCAAAACACATTACTAAACTAAAGTGATTAAACACTGTCTGTCATGTGACGTGCTATAACTTAGGCCTAGACCTTCAATCAGTTAATCATATATGAAATATAATATATTCATATCAGGTTCAAAGTAGTAATTAGCTCCAAAGTGGTATTTGTAGTAGAAGCGCAGTAAGCACAACACTTGTTAGTTGCTTTATTCACTTGTTTAAGATAGCTTTATTAATCCCCAAAGGGCAATTCAGTTTCTCCAGTACACCGTCTATACATACAACCATTCACACAGCCATAGCATAAAGTGTATAACAAGGGTAACATGATAAGGTCCGGGTCCAAAGACAGTTTATAAATAAAAAACATCAAAAGTTCCGATCCGTAGCTCCCAAAGTGCATAGTGCCAAGAACAGATCAGTCCATAATTATTTCCTCAGCTCAAAATTTAGCAGACTGATTCCTGAGGGAATAAATGATCTTCCATAGCGGTTAGTCTTTCTAGGGGGCTGCAAGTAACCCCGATCTGATGGCATAAGAACAAATTCATCCCCCAGAATATGATGTTGATTCATCAGATTTTTTACTTTTTGAAATACCCGTTTCTCCTAAAGAGAATGTAAGGCGCACATTTGAATTCCAATAATTTTGGAGCAGACTTTCACAATATTATTTAAACAGTTTCGATCCTTCACTGAGATGTTACCAAACCAACAAATGAAAGAAAAAGTAAGAAGGCTCTCAATATACGACAAATACACAGTACACAGTATAAGTTTAGAAACCCCGAAATAATTTATCCTACGTAATAAATGTACTCTCTGCTGGGCCCGTTTGACCACTAATTCAGAGTTCCTTTCAAACTGCAGTTGAGAATCGAAAATCGTGCCCAAATATTTATAATGATTTACGATCTCTACATCCTCACCATGAATCCTGCATACTGAAGTATTTGTCCCTTTTTTCCTAAAGTTGATAATGAGTTCTTTGTTTTAAAAACATTAAGGTCTAAAAGACTATCATCACACCATCAAACCCTCTGTGTCCTGTCAGTCAAAAAATTTAAGAATAAAGCTAAAAGCTGGTCGGACAAATTAAAATAATAAGCAAGCCTCTCAATCAAAATTCGAGGCTGCATTTTGTTAAAAGCTGATGAAAAGTCAGCAAATAAGAGCCTGGCATGAGATTGGGGTTTCTCCAGATGCTTATAAAGTGTGTCCAGAATAAAAAGCTTAGCATCATCCACACCTTTGTTCCTCTGATAGGCAAATTGAAAAGAATCAAGTTTGCCCTCAACCGCTGTGAGAACCTCTTCTTTTAGGATTTTCTCTAGGGTTTTTACCACAAGAGAAGCGCCGCAGGTCTAAAATCTTTTAATTTCCTAGCTCTATTTATTTTAGGGCTAGGAATGACAATGGAAGATTTCCAACTATTTGGGAGCTTGCAGTTATCAACACACATTTGAAAAAGATGGGAAAAGACACCACTGAGTTGTCCAGCACAGTGGTGTTATGTGCGAACACAAATAAGGTCCGGGCCCGTGGCTTTCCTCTTTTTTGTTTTCTTAAATAAAACCTCAACTTGATCTTGAGACATTTTAATATCACTACATGGTGTCAAGGAGTTTTTCAGCCTGGAGACATCATGCATAAAATCAAACGGTTCAAATCGTAAAAAAAGTATTAAAAACATCAGGCAAAAAGTCATCCTGAACACTGTTAAGGCTAACATGCTGCTTAGGTTCATTACCGTACTGATTAATTGTAGCCATAGTTTTAATCCCACGCCATGCTGACCTAAGGTCGCCATTTACAAATTGTTTTTCTATAATTTCCCTATACTTACTTTTGGCTTTTACTATTTCAGCCCTAACCTCCCTAGATACAGACTTTCTCTCCAAAAAATATCTTTTTTTTTCCTATTAACCCTCTGGGGTCGGCGGTATCGCCGGCGATACCAGCTCACTTTTTTCCTTATCAGTGCAAAAGAGACTCAAATTACTCATTTGATTTTGATCTTACATATAAGTGCTGTACATCATTACATCCTGTTAAGTGTCTATTTTTTTGTGGGTACTCACAATAAAAACAAAGTGTTGTGCTTTTCGTCAAATAAAGAAAAATAAACATGATGCGCGTTTTACCTTCTCTCGTCAGTGAGGTCGATTCTGAAACGCGTCCGAAAAATGAACTGTAACTCTGTCAGTACTTGTCACAGAGATACGAGAGATTTCTCTTTATGAAGCTGAAATTCTCTTCTGTTAAATGAAGTAATTTATATTAAAAAAAAAAGATGATCTCTTGGCAATAGCTGAACACTTCCAAATCTCAGTTCGTCGGCAGTCATTGAAAAAAGAGATTAGAACTGTCGTTTTAGACGGTCTTTCGGAGTTAAATGTTTTGAGTTTGTCAGAGTCGGTTAGAGAAGCAGATCAAATCAGTGAGGGAATGACGACACGTGAACGCGCAGAGGCTACTGACGAGGAGGTTAGGCTTGTTGAGGCCGACGCAGAGGCTAAAACGGGTTTACCCCCGTTTGAGCCATTTTCCCCGCCTACACCGGGTTCTCGTGAGAGCGCGAACGTAAAGGTTCGTCTTGCTCGAATACGCATGGAGGCGGAAGATAGAGCACAAGCTCGACGAGCTGAATTTGATCTGCGGCTTGAAATCCGGCGGCTAGAGATTCAGGCTGATAAAGAGGTAAAATTGCGTCGGTTGGATTTGGAGGAGGGGAAACTGTCATCTAAATCCACTGGCCTGCCTGGTTCTGATTCAGTTGGCAATGATTCAACGGAGCGTGGTTTGTCTGCCACGGTTTTTGATGTGAGTAAAAACATTTCATTGGTCCCGTTATTCAGGGAGATGGAAGTGGACAGCTATTTTGGTGCATTTGAGAGAATTGCTGTTTCGTTAAATTGGCCAAAGGATGTATGGACATTGCTGTTGCAGTGTAGGCTTGTGGGAAAAGCCATGGAAGTTTTTTCTACTTTGTCTATAGAAGATAGTCTGAAATATGAGATCGTGAAAGCAGCTATTCTGCGCGCATACGAATTGGTGCCGGAAGCTTACCGACAGAAGTTTCGGAATCATAGGAAGAGTAGTAATCAGACCTTTGTCGAATTCGCACGTGAGAAGGGGGTTCTGTTTGACAAGTGGTGCGCTTCGAGTCATGTTAATGATTTTCCTTCCTTGCGTGAATTAGCGCTCCTTGAAGATTTTAAAAAGTGTTTGCCTGAACGCATTGTTTTGTACTTGAATGAACAGAAGGTGATGAAACTGTCTGCGGCTGCTGTACTAGCGGACGAGTTTGCGTTGACTCATAAAAATGTGTTTAGTACCATGCGTTGTGATAGAAGTGGTTCTACATTTCCGCCGCATACGGCAGCAACTAAAACAAGGGTAGAACCAGCTAAAGAAAAGCGCGAGTGTTTTTATTGTCACAAAATGGGTCATGTAATTGCCGATTGTATAGTACTTAAAAGGAAACAGCAGAATTCTTCCAGTGCACAGCCTGTTGGCTTGGTTAAAACAATTCCAGTATCTGTTGACTCTGTTTACCAACCATTTTTGTTGGAAGGTTTTGTATCTTTCAGTGGCCAACCAGATGATCAAGTTGTGATTCGGGTTTTACGAGACACTGGAGCTGCACGCTCATTCATACGTGGGGACGTGCTGCCGTTTTCAGAGAAGTCCTGTTTAGATTCCAGTATCCTGGTGCAAGGTATTAGCATGAACATATTGAAAGTGCCATTGCATCGTGTGTATTTGCAGACTGAGTTGGTTGCAGGTTTTGTGGACGTCGGTGTGCGACCTGCGTTGCCAGTGGCTGGTGTTGAGTTTATTTTGGGCAATGACTTGGCTGGGGGTAGAGTGCTGCCAGTGTTGGAAGTGTTGGATAAACCTGTGGTTACTTCTGTTACAGAAGATATAACTCTGAAGTATCCTGAGGCTTTTCCGGCCTGTGTATTTACCCGTGCTCAGATTAAGAAGATGGGGACGGAGTTTACATTGGACGACACGTTTATGTGTACAGATGGTGATGTGGTGGGAGATCACGTGCCTCAGGAAATAGGGAAAGAAAAGGTTAGTGATCTGTTGATATCTTCGTTACCTGTTAGTCATGAAAAGTTAATCAAAGCTCAACGGGATGATAAAACTTTAATGAAGTGCTTTGACGCGGTGTCTGATATTAAAGGGGATACATCATACTTCATCGAAAATGGTTTGTTATTGCGGAAATGGCGGCCTAGAGTAGTTGATGATGTGGAGTGTTCTACTGTTTGTCAGGTAGTTGTGCCTGTAGAGTATCGTGCACATGTGCTGTCACTCGCCCATGACCATGTTATGTCAGGACATTTAGGGGTGACCAAGACATACAATCGTGTGTTGCGTCATTTTTTTTGGCCTGGGTTGAAAGGGGATGTTGCTGATTATTGCCGAACGTGCTCTACTTGTCAGGTTATGGGGAAGCCAAACCAAGTAATTCCTCCCGCGCCATTAGTTCCAATTCCGGAGCTTGGTGAACCTTTTGAGCATGTGATCGTGGATTGTGTCGGCCCATTGCCGAAAACAAAGACTGGACATCAGTTTTTGCTCACGATGATGTGCGTGGCGACTCGCTACCCAGAAGCAGTGCCTTTGCGGAAAATTACGGCCAAAGCGGTTGTTAAGGCATTAGTAAAATTCTTTTCTACTTTTGGTCTGCCTAAGTTAGTACAAACAGATCAAGGCACAAATTTTATCTCGAAGTTGTTCACACAAACTCTTAGTTCACTGGGTGTCCGTCACCGTACTTCCAGTCCTTACCATCCAGAGAGTCAAGGTGTGCTCGAGAGATTCCACCAGACTCTTAAGTCTATGTTGAAGAAATATTGTTGGGAGACAGGGAATGAGTGGGATGAGGGTGTGCCACTTGTTCTTTTTGCTGTTCGTGAAACCACTCAGGAGTCCTTGCGGTTCAGTCCAACTGAACTGGTTTTTGGACATAGTGTCCGAGGACCACTGAAAGTACTTAAGGAGCAAATGCTGGGTCTGGATGACAGGTTGAGTCCTACAAAGAACATTCTTGATTATGTGGCTCGTGTTCGTGAACGAGTTCATGAAGCCTGTGTTCGTGCCAAGGAAGCTCTTTCTGAAGCTCAGTCTAGCATGAAACAGCATTTTGATAAAGCAGCAGTGTCACGATCATTTTCAGTTGGTGATAAGGTGCTTGTGTTGTTACCAATTATGGGGTCTGCATTGTCTGCACGTTTTGTTGGTCCTTACGAGGTAGTGGGTAAACAAAATGACACGAATTACATCATTAAAACACCTGATCGTAAGAGGCAGAAACGTGTGTGTCACATTAATATGCTCAAAGCTTATCATTCCAGGAAGGAAGCATCTCACTGTTCAGAGGAGAACACAGGGCCCGTGATTTCATCTGTTGCCGTGAGTTGTAAGACAGATCCATCATTTCCTGTTGATGCGGAGTTTGATGTTGATGAGGTGAGATTACAGATTGGCCCGTTACCCTTCACACCATTGTCTAATTCTGAGATTTTAGCTGATCCTTCTAAGTTGCTGTGTCATTTGACAGATGATCAGTATGTAGACATTGTGACATTGATTCAAAGTTTTCCTCAGATTTTCAGGGACGTACCGAGGCAAACTGATGTGCTTTATCATGACATTAATGTCCGCGATGCTGTTCCCATTAAGAAGCATTCGTATCGGATGAATGCTGCAAAGAGGGCTGCAATGAGGAAAGAGGTTGAGTATTTGTTACATGAGGATCTTGCAAAGTCCAGCGTGAGTCCGTGGAGCTCTCCATGTATCCTAGTTCCTAAAGCTGACGGAACAGTTCGATTTTGTACGGATTATCGTAGAGTCAATTCTGTAACAGTCCCAGATTGTTTTCCATTGCCAAGGATGGAGGACTGCATTGACAATGTGGGTTCGGCTAAATTTGTTACAAAATTAGATATGCTTAAAGGTTATTGGCAGGTGCCATTGACACCAAGGGCATCAGACATCTCTGCTTTTGTAACTCCAGACTCGTTCCTGCAATATAATGTTATGGCGTTCGGACTCAGAAATGCACCTGCGACTTTTCAGAGGTTAGTGAATACAGTATTGGCAAATGTGCCCAATTGTAGCTCATATCTAGACGATTTGGTTGTCTATACGTCTACTTGGCCTGAACACCTGTCAGTGTTGTCTATGGTATTTCAACGACTTGCTGATGCTTCATTAACTTTGAATTTGGCTAAGTGTGAGTTCTGCAAAGCTACTGTAACATACTTGGGTAAGCAAGTGGGGAGAGGTCAAGTTCGTCCAGTAGAGGCTAAAGTTGATGCCATTAAAGAATTCCCTGCACCTACTACTTGTCGGGAGCTGAGAAGATTCTTAGGAATGGCAGGGTATTACAGAAGTTTTTGTAGGAATTTTTCTTCTGTTGCAAAACCCCTGACAGACTTGCTCAGTCCCGCAAAAGGATTCGTTTGGTCAGTTGAGAGCCAGTGTGCTTTTGAAACTATTAAGCATTTGCTATGTAGCTCTCCTGTGTTGTCTGCCCCTGATTTTTCTGTACCCTTCAAGTTAGAGGTGGACGCAAGCGCAGCTGGAGCAGGCGCTGTGTTGTTGCAGGAGGACGAGGAAGGTATCGATCACCCAATTTGTTTTTTCTCTAAGAAATTTAACAAACATCAGTGTAACTACTCCACAATTGAGAAAGAGGCTTTGGCTTTGTTGTTGTCATTACAGCATTTCGAAGTATATGTTGGGTCGACTTCGTATCCTGTAGTTGTGTACACCGATCACAACCCTCTTACGTTTTTGTGTCGAATGTATAATCAAAACCAAAGGCTGATGTGATGGGCTCTGGTAGTTCAAAATTATAATATTGAGATTCGGCACAAAAGGGGAGTGGAAAATGTGGTCGCCGATGCTCTTTCTAGAGCTTAACTTGTGTGTCGGGTTTTGTGTATATTATATAAACATATGTATAATGTTTAATTTTAAGGGTGGGGGTGTTACGTGCTAGCGTTTTCTTCCCTCCCCTTTTTGTTTATTGGTTGCTGCGTTTCTTCCCTCTGCTGTTGGTTTCTTCCTGTTTTCCCGCTCTCTGCTATCCTTGAGTTTTAGGTGCTGCTATTGGTCGGAGACAACCAATCATCGGCTGTGGTTCTGATATAAGGCACTCGGGAGGATGGACCAGGAGAAGCTTGGAGTGTTTGTTGGCTTGTGCTATTGTTGTTGCTGAGAAGTACTGACTTTGTGGTGGTTCGCTTGCTTGTTTTCCTAGTAGGAGTGTGTTTGCTCATTGAGGATTGTCTTACCTGATCTCAAACTACGCCAGCCCGGAGAGAAGAGAAAAGGGAAGTACGTCACGTGACCTACATTGTACATACATGTAGAAGTGCCATTGTTAGACACACTAGGGAAGGAGCGTGTGCAACTATATGTAACTTTTGTTTGGTTAGTTAGTGAAGTTTAAGTTATGGCGTTTTGGCGCTGAAGAATCCTTTATTTTCTGTTTTGTTTTCAGTGAGTTTAGAGAGTGGGGATTAGTAATTGAGTGTTTTGGTTTTGTTATTTTGTTTGTTTAGCACCGCTCATTTTCTTTCTCTCTGTGGCTTATTCTTAATATCATTTTATTATTATTATTATTTTTCCTAAGTTGTATATAGCTATAAATGAGTTGATTTGTTTGTTTCCAATTATTCATTGTATGTATTGAAAATAAAGCGAACCACCTGTTTGCAGTAACTTGCTGTCATTGATTCATTCGCCCAAAATACTCCCCAGAGATCAAAACTGTAGGAAAGTGTTTAACTTTTATTACGTACGTCTTCCTTATATCTCTAACCATCCGGAGACGTAACACAAATATTCTCAGTTTATGTAATCTGTATGAAAAGAGAGAGATGTCAGTATTTCTCTTTCCAGCTCATTATACCTCATTACGCGTTAATGTGCCACGCCCACGGAGAGCGCGCGGTATTCAAACGCAAATGATCTAAGGCAAGCCATGCAAACATGCCAACGCCCACCAGCTGGATTATAAAATCATGTTTAGTAAGTTTCTTACTACCGCTGTGTACATAGCGTATCCCTACCCTGTGAGGAATAATACTATCTAATAACCCTGGAAAATGTATCAGAAGTGCTGGTAGTTTCATGTCGAGGAGCAACGGATCCAGCTGATGTAGTAAGTCATTTATTCTTAAGTGCTTTGTTCTAATCACGATATTGAATAGTGTCTATAAACCGCAAAAAGACTGTTTTAATAATGAATTGCTTGTCTGTGTGACACATAACGCGTAATGAGGTATAATGAGCTGGAAAGAAAAATACTGACATCTCTCTCTTTTCATACAGATTACATAAACTGAGAATATTTGTTTTTTTATATAAATTACTTAATTTAAAAAAGGAGAATTTCAGCTTCATAAAGAGAAATCTCTCGTATCTCTTTGACAAGTATTGTCAGAGTTATAGTTCATTTTTCCGACGCGGTCCCGAGTCCCGACAACTGCATTTAAAAATCCATTTCTTTAAAATTATTCAGTTGATAAATAGACAGCATAGGCCAATTATTAACAGATTACATATTGATAATGTAAACAACCTTGTGTATTCGTTTACGGTAGCAGTTCAAATGTTAATGTAGTGCTAGTCATTTATCCTGCATTGGTTATTGATTAGTTTTGTATGAATTATGAAAATTTTCAGTAGTTCTCTGGGAAGCATAAAATAATATAGTAGTTATTGAAGTACCACTTTTATCTGTGCACTATTACTTCCTAATTCGTTAATCAGAGTTTCTTTTTAGTTAATAGTAGTTACTAGATTGTTAATAAACTTTTTCAGTAGTTCTCTGGGAAGCATAAAATAAATAGTAGTTATTGATTAGTTAATAGTGAATTACCACTTTCATCTGTGCGCTATTACTTACTAGTTCGTTAATCAGAGTTTCTTGTTAGTTAATAATAGTTAGTAGATTGTTAATATTGTGTTACTCATTGGTTCTTGTGTAGTTATTCATTAACGAAGGAACCGTATTCTAAAGGCTTACCAATGTTTCTATAAAATACATTCACGGGTATATTACATTTACATTAACCAGGCAGTGATATAATGATCCCATAGATGCAATTATGGTGGGTATTTACTATAGTAACCACTGTAATAAAATGTTTAATGAAGCTAAATGCAAGGCATTAAGTCCATCTAAATGCAAAGGTAGCAAACTCACAGAATAATGTCCAGTTGTTAAGTGTCTCATTTCTGTAATACTCTTTCAGCACCAAACAGAATTCCATAAATATTTATTATTTTCAAAAGGTTTTCCTGAACACTCTCAATATCTTCAATTGTTCAGACAAACACCTGCTATATACACTTGTAGAAATATACATTTCACTATTGCACCATGAAATTGCTGCATGACTAGAACTAATGGATGTCAATGAATATGTCCTTTACCAAAACTCCTGATGAGCACTGACGCTTATTTGATAAAGGCATTAGGCAGATATCAAGTACACATCCTACGCATGCCCAAACAGCACCGCACAAAGACAGTAATGAAGTGGACACCAACAGGAGGATCAGGAGACAGGGAAGACCAAGGAAGACATGGAGACAGATGTTTCACGAACACCTGAAGAATGTCAGTGTCCCATGGGAAGATGTGGAGGACTAGTCCACGAAACGAATACGTTTGAGAACACTTGTTGCCCAATGTGCCCAGCGCAGGACTTGATGATGATGTTGTGAGTTTATCCATAACTGTGGGATATTTTTCTGTAAAGAGGTTGGATAATTAAATGTTAAATGCATTTATGTAATAAGTTTACTGATATTTTGGACATGATTAAAAGTATGTCATTAATAGCAAGCAAAAATAACACGATTTACATGCAAATGGGACAGTTATCAGCAGTGTAACTGATCTGATCATGACAAAATAATCAAGTATCTGATGTCGTGTGACAAGTCAGATTAGCTTTTCCACTCTTGCAAACAGACAGAGGTAGGTCATGAGGTGTGGAGAGAAATCATGTATCATTGGAACATGAACAGACAGGGTCCAAATTGTAATAATTTTAAATAATACAATGCAATTAATATAAACTTTCTGACAGTGTGTGGGGCATCCGCAACTGATTTGCAAATATCGCGATAAAATATGTACAGGAATTGAGGCAGTAGCCAATGACAGCACTAGGAGTAAAAGCTGCAGGATTATGTACGAGTATACAAATATGTATGAGCATTGTATGAATTTGAGAACTTGTTAAATCTTGTGAATTATTAAGACTTAGAGACTATGTTTGTACTGACTGGGCTATGGGTTTTGTAAGAAAAGGTTTAAGAAACAACAAATGATTGATAAAATGTTTGATTAAAGGTTAAAACCAACACATACATACCATTGTGAATATTTGCCTTTGTAGCTTTTCGTATCCCGTTTACTTCTCCTCAAAACAATAATGAGCTGACTGAGTCCGAAAGGCCCTTTTGGTCTTTTCAGCTGAAAAAAGAGAAAATAAAATATCATTATGTATAATATATAGGATTATTTAAAGAAAAAATTACAGATTTACCTTACAATTTTTGGATTTTAAATTATTAGGCATTAAAAGCATGGTAAGTGTTGTGGTTACTATGCATTTACAACAAATATTACTATAAAACTACCAATACTGAGGTAAAAGTATGGTAAGTTTTGTGGTTACTGTGCATTTACAACAAATGACACATTAAAACTGTGTCCAGAGGCGGCACCTCTGGACAAGGCGTGAGAGGAGGGGACCGCGACCTCGGATTCCAGACTCGGAAAAATCGGTGGCTGGTATCCTAAACTACACTCAAACGGAGAGAGGCCCGTGGATGACACTGGTAACGAGTTATGTGTGTACTCAACCATAGAAAGTTGTTGGCTCCAGGATGAAGGATTCTTGGATACAAAACATCGCAACATTCTCTCCAAATCCTTGTTGGCTCGCTCGGTCTGACCATTGCTCTGGGGATGATAACCCGAAGTTCAAAATCTAGCGCAATGTGGGACCAGGGTCTCGAAGGGACAGACCACCACGAAGGGCCACCAGAATCGTTGCTTTACTAAACAGCTAGTGCGGCTTACCCCTGGGTGACAAGCCACGTTGGAGCAGTGACCCCATCGAATGACGTCGGACCGTAACCCCTCCGGAACAAACAATCAATTCGGTGGGCAACCGGGCGGAGTCGTTACCCATTCTAAGGCCGTTTTGACCTTCGATTCGACCTCCCATTCGAGTGTGGAGATAACTACTTTCTCGGGTAAAATGCACTCGGGAGTAACCGGGCGTTCGGATGGATCAAAAATATGAGATAAGGAATCAGGTTTGATGTTCTTAGAATCTGGGCGGTACGAGAGTGAAAAGTCAAAACGTCCGAAAAAAAGAGTCTTTTAGCAGACCTGATATATTTAAGGTTCTTATGATCGGTCCAAACAATAAAAGGTACCCCCAACCCCTCTAACCAATGACGGTACTCCTCCAACGCTAACTTGACGGCCAACAATTCTCTGTTACCAATGTCATAGTTACGTTCGGCAGGTGATAAATGATGGGAGAAAAACGCGCAAGGATGCATTTTGTCGTCTGAGGAAGCGCGTTGGGAAAGAACTGCACCTACCCCCATCTCTGACGCGTCGACCTCCACCACGAACTGACGTGTGGGATCAGGGGCAACTAAGATGGGAGAAGAAACAAAGCGGCTCTTTAGGCTGGTGAATACAGCCTTGGCTGTATCGGAACGCCTGAACGTCGTTCTGGGGGAGGTCAAGGCGGTCAGAGGTGGGGCTAGTTGGCTGAAATTGCGAATGAACCGCCGATAGAAATTGGTGAACCCCAGAAACCGCTGTAGGGCCTTACGGGAATCTGGGCTTGGCCAATCTTTCACAGCCTTAACCTTGTCAGGATCCATACGCACTCCCTCAGAAGAGACGAAACAGACTGTGTATGAAAAGCGCATTTCTCCTCCTTGACAAAAGCCCATTCTCTAGCAACCTCTGAAGCACTTATCTGACATGTTGAACATGTTCCTGGAGAGACGAAAAAAAAACTCAATATGTCATCCAGGTAAGCATATATGAACTGATCAACCATGTCTCTCAACACGTCATTGACGAGTGCCTGGAAAACCGCTGGGGAGTTGGAAAGACCGAACGGCATAACCAAGTATTTAAAATGCCCCCTGGGGGTGTTAAACGCGGTTTTCCATTCATCCCCCTTCCTGATGTGAACCAAATGATAGGCGTTACGTAAATCCAATTTTGTGAAAATGGATGCTCCCTGCAACCTCTCGAAAGCTGAGGACATCAATGGCAAAGGATAAGTATTCTTTACCGTGATTTTGTTCAGCTCTCGGTAATCAATACAAGGTCGCAGAGAACCATCTTTCTTTCCCACAAAAAGAACCCCGTCCCCGCAGGAGAAGAGGAAGGTTGGATGAACCCCACCTCTAGAGAATCAGAAATATATTTCTCCATGGCCTCCCTCTCAGGGACAGAAAGAGAGTAAAGCTTGCCTTTAGACGGAGACTTACCTGGCAGTAAATCTATAGCACAGTCATAGGGACGATGCGGAGGGAGAGAAGCAGCAAAAGACTTACTGAACACTTCCTTCAGATGCTCCGCGGGCACGTTTGACAGATCCGCTGCCTTCTCCTGAAACACAGAACTAGAAACAGAAGGACAAGCAGACACAAGACAAGACTCGTGGCAAGACTCGCTCCACATGGAAATGGAGTTGGAACCCCAATCCACCCGGGGATTGTGCTCAACAAGCCACGAGTGACCCAATACAATGGGTGCGACAGGGGAGTCCATGAGGAGGAAAGTGATGGTCTCTGTGTGGTTACCGGAGGTGACGAGGGTTATAGAGTCAGTAGTGACTGAGTTATTGGGGAGCTTTTGGCCATTAAGAGCACTGACAGAGATCTGGTGAGAGAGAGACGTGATGGGGAGGTGTAATTCGTGTGCAAGATGTAGGTCCATGAAATTAGCCTCCGCTCCAGAGTCCAGAAGTGCCTGACAGGTGTACATGCTGTTGGCCCATCTCAGTCTAACCGGAAGGAGAGTTGATGGTGAGGACTTCCCGGGAGCAATCCCACCTCAACTTGGAGAGGATAGTAGGCTTAACTTTACTATCGGGCTTGCTCTTTTACCGGACAAGAGCGAAGAAAATGTCCAGAGCCACAGCAGTAGAGACAGAGTCCAAGGGACCGCCGCCTTTCTCTCTCCTCCCGGGAAAGCTGAGCTCCCCCCACCTGCATGGGCTCATGATCTAGGACGGGACTAATCGAGTTCTCCTCCCCGCTGTCTCGAAGTCTAGCATCTCTGGGAGATCGAGTGGGATGGAAAGCATCTACCCGCAGCGCCAGGTCGATGAGACCGTTGCGTCTGGGAGGCAGGTCCAGTAGATAAATCTCCCTTTGAACCCAGTCGGCCAGCCCATGTAGGAACATATCCCACTAAGCCTCCTCGTTCCACTTTCACTCGGCCGCCAGCATGCGCAACTCAATGGAATAGTCAGCTACTTGTTTGAGATCCGCAAGTCTTCTGGCGGCCTCCTTGCCGGCTACAGCTCGGTCGGAGACCCTCTTCATTTCGGCGGATAGTGCGTGGAACGAGGTGCAGCATTGGTCCTGGTTCCCCCACACCGCCGTTCCCCACAAGGCCGCTCGTCCTGTCAGCAACGTCAGTATGAAGGCCACTTTGGACTCCTCCATCTCAAACGTTCTGGGCTGCAGAGAGAAATGCATCGAACATCTGGTGAGAAATGCTCTACAGAAACTGGGCTCACCGGCATAACTCTCAGGAACAGGCAGGCGAGGCTCCAGTCGGGGGAAACAGGTGGTGTGGGCGGCGCAGCGGGAATGCTAAGCTGTTGGATCTTCTAGGTGAGCTCGTACACCTGCGTCACGAGCGCTTGGACAGCGCGTCCTGTGTTAGAGATGTTCTTCTGCTGCTGATCCATCCGGGAAACGCTGTGATTGATAAACTCTGCAAACGATGTTGTACTTGCTGCTTCCATGGTTGGTCAGATCGTTCTGTAATGATAAACAGGCTGGAAGCAATAGCAAGTGCAAAGGTGTTTATTAACAATGGTTCACTCAGGAATCTCAGGACAGTCAAATGTCAGAAAGTAGAACTCAGCGCAAGCAGGCAGTCACTCAAAGGCAGAGAGAAGCAGACCAGGAATACAGACAGCAGGAGAGTGTGACGCAGTGACTGAGATGGGCAATCCGGAGATGACTGGAGATGGTGACGGTTAACCAGAGGTGAGAACGGGAGTGAGGTAATCCGTATCCATTGAAACAGGAAACACGAGGAACACAGGAACAAGCACGAACACGGGAGAACCTCGAACAACGACCTGACAAACAAGAGACGAAAGACAGGGAATTAAATAGGCTGGTAGATGATCTGCAGCTGCCGCTGATAATGACAATCAGCGGTAACGCCCACATGAAACAACCAGCGTAACGAGACCCACACACATACACAAACACATCAGACCAGAATGAGACAGCGGATCTTCCAACCGTGACAATCGTACTCCAGGGACGTCTGACGGCAGCCAAGCAACTGACATTGAGATTAATGTGAATGCTATGGCTTTCTGCAGGTATTAGAGACCTACCTCCCTTACACAGTAAGAACCTGAAAAGAGAGGGACTTTAGATTGTGGCATAAGCTTTCAGGAGCTTACAGATGCAGCTAAGTAGATCTCGTTGGGATGTTCACCTGGGATTGAGAGGTTGTCTGCTGAGTTTTAGCATAATTTTTGGACAACTTCCTTGAGGGCTCCTGAATCCCTAATGAGCATCTGCCAACATGCAGTATTGTACAAGCTACCAAAAAGGGATTTGGGGACTTTTATCAAGCTAAATGTCTGCCTCTTTATTGTGCATTTAATATTATCAGATTGCATAGCAAATAGACTTAAATGTTATTAGTATACAATTATTAGAGACCAGACATTCTAGTTTTGTTGTAACATGGACAATCATTTAATGTTTTTATAGGGTGAAACATTTAAACTTCTGATCATTCTGTTTCTGAACATTTTTTATCAAGGATGTCATGTTTACTTTCTGGGCACATACTATTGCCATTGACCCACTTTTATAAGTGATGCTGAACTGTAGATTAATTATACTGACTATATATCTTATGGATATAACATGCCAGAATTTATAAATTAACACACATATGTAAGTATTGTAAAGATCCTAGAGTTATATGAAACAACATCTTCAGCAAAAGTAAATTAGGCTAAAAGTGTAGGTTATGTAGGAAAAGTATTTATTTAAAGTTGAGTTTATTTTTTAACCCTCTTATAGGTCTAAGGTGTTTTTGGGGTCCTTGAGATGTTTTGACATGCCCTGACATTTGTGCTTTTTTCAGTTGCTTATAAACATATTAATTGCAAAGGTGTAATTACACTCTATTTAGCACAAACAGGGCTACCATAATATGTGAGCAAGATGTATGTACATGTTTGTATTTTTGAGAGAATATTGTTTATGCATGGTTATTGAAAAAACTAAAACTTAAAGTGTCTGAAATAAGGCCACAAAACACATACTAAATATGTGTCCACAAGACTTTTGACTAATGGATGTTGTTGCCTAGAATTTTTGCTTCAAAATGATCTGAAAATCATCATGCCTAATCATTTACACAAAACAATACATTGATTTAAATTTTATAAGACACCTTTTGTTTGGAAAGGCAATATCCGTGGAGGTGTGTTGACACCTGAGAAGACAAAGGCCGGATAATGTGCCACATACATAATGAGCTGCATATTAATTAGCCTTTCACACAGCTGTGTCACAGGGTCCCAAAGAATGCGACCTCGGACGAAAGAAATATATATATATATATATATATATATATATATATATATATATATATATATATATATATATATATTACAATTAGAAATTGTAACCAATTATAAATAGGTTACAATTACAACAACAATTACAATTTTAACAATATTTCAAGTGTATTCTTTCTTCGTAAAAAGTATACATTTTATCATACGTATTAAAAAAGGTAAGGATTCATTGGTTTGAATATTGGAACAAACACTAAATAACATCTTTGTTGGTAATTCAATATACCTACTTTATTTTTGACAAAACATCCCATACTATAGTATATTTAACATATGAGCAGAAATTGGCGAACAAAAGCCTATTTAATGTGACAGTAATCTTTTTTTACAGTCAAAACTTTATAATCTATCCAAAACTAATCACGAAATCTTGTCTAAACATTCATATTTAGTCTGTAACATATAGTTATGATATTATATTAGCATGTTAATTTGCAGTTTGTTGCTTATAC
The DNA here is from genome assembly GCF_051911475.1 of Siphateles boraxobius. Classification (NCBI taxonomy): domain Eukaryota; kingdom Metazoa; phylum Chordata; class Actinopteri; order Cypriniformes; family Leuciscidae; genus Siphateles; species Siphateles boraxobius. The sequence goes on from NW_027508919.1 coordinate 15,045,633, forward strand.
AGACATTTTATTTCAACATATTTCAGTCTATTTTTACTCATCTTAGTAGGATAGCAATATAATTTGGATTTGTTCATGTACATGTTTACTAATGTAGGTGCTAATGTAGAGTGAATGAACGGCACAGACACGCGCTGTATAACTGTAGTAAACAATGTGCACGCGCCTGTGTCGTTCATTCATCATTTAGCCTACACACAGACACGCAATTCATATTTAAACAGTCTTTTTGCGGTTTACAGACACTATTCAATATCGCGATTAGAACAAAGCACTTAAGAATAAATGACTTACTACATCAGCTGGATCCGTTGCTCCTCGAAATTAAACTACCAGCACTTCTGGTACATTTTCCAGGGTTATTAGATACTAGATGTATTTATTAGATGTAGTTATTAGATGTACACAGCGGTAGTAAGATACTTACTAAACTTGATCTGTTTTATAATCCAGATGGTGGGCGTTGGCATGTTTGAATGGCTTGCCTTAGATAATTTGCGTTTGAATACCGCGCGCTCTCCGTGGGCATGGCACATTAACGCGTAATTAGGTATAATGAGCTGGAAAGAAAAAGACTGACATCTCTCTCTTTTCATACAGATTACATAAACTGAGGATATTTGTTTTTTTATATAAATTAATTCATTTAAAAGAAGAGAGTTCAAGCTTCATTATGGAAAAACACTCGTGTCTGTATGACAAGTATTCACGGAATTACAGTTAATTTTCGGACGCGTTTCAGAATGGACTTCACTGACATAGAGAAGGCAAAACTAGCATCATGTTTATTTTTCTTTATTTGACTAAAAGCACAATACTTTGTTTATATTGTGAGTATACACAAAACAAATACACACTTAACAGGATCGAATGATGTATAACACTAACACATCAACAGAGTATTTTGAGTCTCTTTTGCACTGATAAGAAAAAAATCGAGACTATCGCGCAGACCTCAGAAGGATAAACTAATGAAGTGAGGTTTGAAATGTGAAAGCTATTGATATATTAGCATGCGATTTTGTTCTTAATAAAAGTTAGTCTCCCTGGTGCATGCTGGAAGTGCATTGGTGAGTGAGATGGCTTTGTCGGTCTGTTTTGTGAGATATATTTAATTAAAGTATTTTCCCCCTCAGTGTAATACAATACCTAAGCCCAGTGTGAGTGACCTGTTTTTCGTGCTAGGAGAATGTGCTATCCGTCTGTACAAAGCAGTCATGTGTTTTTTGAAAACAGAAGCTTTTTAACTGGTAAGTAGACGCCATTGCTTTGGCATACCAGCAGCAAGGTTGACCATGTCCCCTTGGTGTGAAGGCACACTCCACCCGGATGATGATGCTGTCACCAGAGTGCATGAGGAGGTGCCTGGGTTGGTCAGCCATCGTGATTGACTAGGTATTCCATGTGCATGATTCCCCCGTCGGGTGACCCTCACATGTGTATTTCCACGGTAAGTCTCCATCGAGCTTGTGTCTATCCCTCTCTCTCGAAGTTAAAACATTCCACCCACCAGCCTGGATACCTCTGAGTTTTCCATCCCGTGCATCCCGTACTTGGGTTATATGTGTATTCCTAAGTTCTCCCTTCGTGCAGGCATTATCTTGCATATTTCCACTGAGATATGGTTCCCATTGTACCTTGGTAATCCTGTGTTAAGTAGGAGTCCTTCGTCTGTGCTAGTTCCACGACAGGGAGCTCAGACTTACGTAGGGCACTGGAAGACAGCCGATGTGGCGTGATTAGATTGGGACCCCCATTTTGTCATTCACTGACGTAACTCGCAGTGACTGAACATAAGGGAACGTCTCGGTTACGTATGTAACCCTCGTTCCCTGAGGAACGTTACGTCCCTCTGCCACAACCGCTGTACTGCTGGAACGGCCTGGAATTCAGTCTGGGCTCCTCAGCATGAAAACATAATGCGAGATTGCCAGCGCTCCTCCTATTATACCTTTGCGGTGGGGCGGAGTCGCGGCATGCAAATTACACAGACCCAAGGCATTTCCATGCCATTGGCTCGTTTTCTAAAACTCAAAGGTGATAGGCTTCTAAGCGAAACCTCCATTTTGTTAGTCACTGACATAACGTCTCCTTTCCCTCCTCAGGGCAAAGAGGGTTACATACGTAACCGAGACATTATTAGTAGTGGAGAAAAAATGGTTTTAAATAAGATAAGATTCAGAGGGATAATAATAATAAAAAAAACAATAAGATCCAGAGTGAAAGCTTTCAGACTGGGGAGAATGTGAGTTTGTCTGAAGTGACTTATGCCCGCTTGAGGAGAGTGAACAGCATGGGAATTTTGCCTCATGGAAATGTAGTGACCCTTAAGTATTTATATAGGTTGATTTTGAAAGAATGGACAACTTTAAGCTAAATTGTGCTCAGGGAAAATTGAAATATAAACCACTTTTTTTTTTTTTTAAGACTGCAGGTATAACGTCTAGGTAACTGATGTAACAACCATTACCTGAAGGAGGTAACGGTGACTGACGAATTGGGATCTCGTCTGAGAGCCCAATCACCTTCAAATGGTAACAGAACAAAGCAATGCTCATTGGCGAGGGAGATTTGCATCGCAAACTGGGTATTTAAGGCAGCGTGTGCAGCGTCAATACTCTTAAGTTTTAAGTATTACATTTTTTGTTGAGGAGCCGAGGCGGGGTCCTGTCCGCCAGCGGAGGTACGTCAGTCATGTTCGACGTTAATGTCAGTGACTGACCTTAAAGATGTCACAACTGCTGTAGTACAGGTAGTAGGACAGGACTGTTCACAGAGAATGTCAATCCCTGATGTTTCATTCACCCTGAACAGTGAGACTATTGGATAACACTGGGAAAGCGTGCCTATTCCAACTGGAAAGTTCTCGCATCCGGTCCAGATACCACACATGGAGGTTTCAGAGGTCTGGACGCAGGTGCCAGATGGTGCTAGAAAGCAGGTCCTTCCTCGAGAAGGGGAGAGTTTGCTCTTGTAAAGCCCGCCCAATCGGCCCAACGACAGTTTCCGATAAGCGGGTAAAGGTTTCTGCGTGTTCGTTTTTTTCAGCGTGGCAAAGTAGTTTAATTCCAATTTTCTTTTATCTGATTCTGTAGTATCTGTACCTGTAGTAGTGGTCATGACCTCTGACTAGAGATAGTATTACTTTTATTAAAGTGAATACAGATCTATGGGGACTAAACAAAACTCTTTTAGAGAGGGTTGCTCAGGATGGTCGAATGAGTAAAAACCAGGTCCACTCGGCTCCGAAGCAAAAGCATAATGTGTGTATTCCCACGCTGCCTTATATACCCAGAAGCGGGGGAGCAGCTTGCGATACAAATCTCACTCGGGAACCAAAGTTGGCCATTTAGTGAGCGAGGATGGATGAATATCTGCAGATAATTGGGCTTCTAGGCTTGGCATCGGGTCAGTTAATTTGGCACAGAGTTAATTTCAAAGTCAATTTCACTTACGTTGTGTTTCAGTCAGTGCGTGTACAGCATTGAGCTCCTTTTTACTGCTTAATGTGCTTAATAGCACTTCTTAACATCGATCACGTACCAAATTCGCGATCACCTTCCGAGAGTGGCATCTTTCTGTGCGTGCACTTTTGCAGTGTGCCAGTCAGCAGTTCCTTTTCAGGATATATTGCGCTTATAACTTTTTAAAATCAAGCACGTCCTGCTCTTTATATTCTTATTCATGTATTTCATCACTCTTGAAGTGTCAATAGTGCTATATATTTACATACCACGATACACGATATGGCAAAATCTCTAACGTCCTGGCTCTTCCAAGCTTTAAAATGCCAGTGAATGGCCGGTTTCTGATTTAGTCCATAAAATCCGTAAAGTGCATCCATCCATGATAAAACATATCTCTTTAAAAATTCTCGTTTTAGACTTCTAATTTGTGAATGTTTTTTGTTTTGCTCCTGCATTCATCAATGAGTCAGGTCAGAGTTCACTTTCGCCGTAAATCGATGCGTATGGCCACCTGCCAGAAGCTAGTTATTTTAGTCGATAAAATTTTAAATATAAATATAAATATGTTTCTTACACGAACGTATCGCTTCGCTTCAGAAGGCCTTTATTAACCCCCCAGAGCCGTGTGGAGCACTTTAATCATGGATGGATGCACTTTATGGACTTCAAAACAGAAACCAGCCATTCACTGCCATTATAAAGCTTGGATCTGATTGTATTCGTCTGAAAGAAGAATGTCATATACACCTAGGATTGATTGAGGGTGAGTAAATCATGGGCTAATTTTAATTTTTGGGTGAACTATCCCTTTAAGGGAAATTGATTGGCTGGGTGCCCAAGTATAGTTGTATCATTTTTAAAAAAATAGATTAATAATATCTAATGTAAAGAGATTTTGCACAGCTATTATCAACTAGTTTAGGACATGCAGAACTTATATACATTAGGGATAAATAATTTTATTTGCATTTTTGTGGTTCATGTTATGGACTTTATAAAGAAAAAATCAGAAGTTTGTGTTTACTTAATGCTCAGTGTGAATATACAATTCCTTTAAAAGTTTGGGGTCAGGAAGATGTTTAAAATGTTTTTGAAAGAATCTCTTTTTCTTATCAAGGCTGAGTTTATTTGATCAAAAATATAGTAAAACGGTACTATTGTGGAATAGTATTCCAATTTAAAATAGCTCAGCATGAAATGAGCAAGCATTAAAATGTAAGTTTTTCAAAGTTCAAATGTAAGCAGTCACACATTTTTTTACGATTCTTTGATAAATAGAATGTTAAGAATGTTAATATATATGAAAGTATATTGTTACAAAAAAATTTAACGCACATTTTTTTTAAATCATTTTTTTCTTAAAACTCTCTCTCTCTCTCTCTCTCTGTATCTCTCTCTCTCTCTCTCTCTGAAAATAGATTCCCATTGGAAACATGTACATTTCATAAATACTCCCATATATCGCAAAACAAAATTTACGCTCGCATGAGGTGGTTTTTCAGGCAATTCGAAAAGAATATTCCACATTTACAGGTCACCTGACGAACGTAAACGTCGCTCATTATTTGGTATGTTTGGACAGAAGACGAGACAGAGTTCTTTATTAAACTCATAAAAGACAAAAGAATTACAGGAATAATGGATTCTAAACAACAAAGAAATGCCAAAGTAGAGGGAGAAACTATAAGGTTCTTTCATTGCCTCGGATAACACGCCGCCTTCTCCTTTGATTAAAAATAATGTCTAGTGCGGTGGCTGCGATTGATTTAAACCTACCAACATCTGTTGCCACGATTTTTGGAATGACTTATCACGAAAAAAAAGTTGTAGTTGCATAACATTGGTTGATGGTGTGGCCCAAATCTGTATTGGAAACAAGGCTTCTGTCTCCCTCTCTCTCAACCTCCCTTTCCTGTCCTTCTCTCTTCATCATTATTCTTCCTTGGCTCTCCTCCCCAGCTGCTACCTGTGCGGCTGCAGATTGGCACTTATGAAGAGAGTCTCGCTAAGTCTGACATCTATTACAGTTAAAGATCTCTCTGTCAGACTCTCTCGCTCCAGGGCCAGGAATGGCTAATGATTCCAGCCCTGCATGCATTTAAGAGAGAAGAATTGACAGCATACAATTGATCTGCTCTGTGTGTGGGTGTGTTTTTTTTTTTTTTTTTGGGGGGGGGGGGGGGGTTGGGGTAGGGGGGCTTGGGGGTATGGGTGTGACTGATGGGAGGTTTATAATTTAATGCACTGCCTTCAGTACTTAATATCACCCTCTTTCCTGTCGCAGAGTTTAAATTTCCACTGTACCTGTCACTTGAGTGGGGAGCCAATTAACTGCCTTGTCTGCCGTTCCCATCACAATATGCATGAAAGGATTATTAGGTTTCAGTAAAATATGTGTACTTGGCAGTGTGTCTTTGTGTTTGAGTGTGTGATAAGAGAGATGGAGAGAGAGACACACAAATAACCAAGCAGGGACAAGCTGGGGCTTAAAAACAGCCCAGGACCTATACGAGCACAATTTATTTCCTGCTGTATTAGCTAGTTAATATATTTGGATTTTCACTGATGTCAGAAATGAGTACATTAGTAAACAGTAAATCTATTAATATATCAAATGTGGTGATTAATTAGTACGATTATTACTTTGAGTGTGTATATATATATATACACTCACCTAAAGGATTATTAGGAACACCTGTTCAATTTCTCATTAATGCAATCATCTAATCAACAAATCACATGGCAGTTGCTTCAATGCATTTAGGGGTGTGTTCCTGGTCAAGACAATCTCCTGAACTTCAAACTGAATGTCAGAATGGGAAAGAAAGGTGATTTAATTTTGAGCGTGGCATGGTTGTTGGTGCCAGACGGGCCGGTCTGAGTATTTCACAATCTGCTCAGTTACTGGGATTTTCACGCACAACCATTTCTAGGGTTTACAAAGAATGGTGTGAAAAGGGAAAAACATCCAGTATGCGGCAGTCCTGTGGGCGAAAATGCCTTGTTGATGCTAGAGGTCAGAGGAGAATGGGCCGACTGATTCAAGCTGATAGAAGAGCAACTTTGACTGCAATAACCACTCGTTACAACCGAGGTATGCAGCAAAGCATTTGTGAAGCCACAACACGAACAACCTTGAGGCGGATGGGCTACAACAGCAGAAGACCCCACCGGGTACCACTCATCTCCACTACAAATAGGAAAAAGAGGCTACAATTTGCAAGAGCTCACCAAAATTGGACAGTTGAAGACTGGAAAAATTTTGCTTGGTCTGATGAATCTCGATTTCTGTTGAGACATTCAGATGGTAGAGTCAGAATTTGGTGTAAACCGAATGAGAACATGGATCAATCATGCCTTGTTACCACTGTGCAGGCTGGTGGTGGTGGTGTGATGGTGTGGGGGATGTTTTCTTGGCACACTTTAGGCCCCTTAGTGCCAATTGGGCATCGTTTAAATGCCACGGCCTACCTGAGCATTGTTTCTGACCATGTCCATCCCTTTATGGCCACCATGTACCCATCCTCTGATGGCTACTTCCAGCAGGATAATGCACAATGTCACAAAGCTTGAATCATTTCAAATTGGTTTCTTGAACATGACAATGAGTTTACTGTACTAAAATGCCCCCCACAGTCACCAGATCTCAACCCAATAGAGCATCTTTGGGATGTGGTGGAATGGGAGCTTTGTGCCCTGGATGTGCAACCCACAAATCTCCATCAACTGCAAGATGCTATCCTATTGTCACGGCACGCACACTAAAGGGTGATAGTCCAAGTGCAGTTTATTTAGGGTAATCCGTAATCATAAATCCAGGAACAGGCAAAGGGTCAAGATCCATGTAAGCAGTCCAAAAACAAGAAATAAACACTTAACCAAACCAAGACAGACTCTGGGAAGCGGGTGACAAAATACAAGGATTCCAGAACAAGTGATAAAACAGACAGGGTATAAGTAGACAGACACTAACAAGGTAGGTGGGAACAGCTGAGTGTGATAATGAATAATGAGTGGCAGAACAGAATGCTGGGAAATGTAATCTATTGTGAATGACACCATGACAACGAGGACCTCTGGTGAACCCCAGGGAAAAACAACCAGACTATGTGACACCTATGGGCCAACATTTCTAAAGAATGCTTTCAGCACCTTGTTGAATCAATGCCACGTAGAATTAAGGCAGTTCTGAAGGCGAAAGGGGGTCAAACACAGTATTAGTATGGTGTTCCTAATAATCCTTTAGGTGAGTGTATACACAGGCGTAATTTCCTATGGGGACAGGGGGGACATGTCCCCCCCGCTTTTCAAAATCCCTTTTGTGTCCCCCCCACTTTCAAATTCGTTTGTTATGATTTTTTTAACTGCATGCCGTCATCGCCACGGAGGAACAGGAGATAGCCTATGCCGATGCGCGCGTCCGCGTCCAGGTACGTTGCGTCCACATAGTCCACACTCTAAAAAGAGCTCACTGAAAGTTCTAATTAGCAGGTATCACACTTATTCAAGCATGAAAGAGAACTGGATTCTGGCGCGCTGTCTGTGCGTCGTGTGCGTGTGCGTGTGCGTCAGGACATTCACAGACAGTGCGCCAGAATCCAGTTATCTTTCGCGCTAGAATAATAACTCACACATTAATGACAAAATGTCAGTTTTGTCAATTGTATCCTCACAAGAACAGTCTTAAATGAGTTAAATAAAGTCTTAAATGAAAGTCAAGAGTAAATGAGAAAATTAAATGCATAAGATCCTGTCATCAACGGCAGATCTTAAAGGGACAGCAGCCAATTCTCTCTGTCAGTAAAGTTAACCAAAGAACAAAGGGGAACAGAGCAAATTACTCACTGATCTTGTCTAAAGAACGTTTGTAGCTTTAATGAGGATTAATCTATATTTAATTTATAATTTATACAGTGCAGACTATTTGGTAACCTTATTCAATTTCTGTATATTTCGTACCTGTTCGACAGGAAGGGCACAGGTAAATATGACATATTATGGGTTTATGTGAGGATTGTTTACCTTTCACTTAAATTAATAGCTGATATATTTTTGAAGCCTAATGAATGTTTCAAATTTGGGGGGGAAAATACTTTTCATGGAGACATCAGTAGCTATATTAATATCAGTGATAATAGCCTTCATTCAAAAAAAGATGCTATTAAACAATTATTTAAAATATACTGTCTTTATGTTGTTTTTACATCACAGTGGAAATTGGGTCTCACATAATTTCAATTCCCTATCGAGAGAACTCGCGATGCGTCGAACGCTTTGGGGAACGCCCCTGGAGTGAATGCGTCTGAAGCATCTATGTCAACTAGTCGAATGGAAAGAATGAGCGTCACGGGCGGGTGACGTCATCACCAGGAAGGGATAAAAGCACATCCGGTGCAAACCGGCATTAGCTTCTGTTGCCTCAGGAAGCGATCTGTGTTATACTGTCTCTGTCTATTTATTGTTGTCTGTTGCAATATATCTCGGAAACGTTATGGCGAAACAAATGTACAAGCAGTGTGCTTCTCCCTGCCCGCGTTATTTAACGGGTGGGACACACGCGAGCTTTGTGTCATTTGTTTGGGAGTGGAGCATGCGGTCTCAGCCTTCGAGGGGGCTGAGTGCCAACACTGTTAAATGCTTCCGCTTCGCATGCTCCGCTCTCGCCTGTCACTCTTTGACGAGAGTGGGCAGGCTCGCGATCCTCAGGGTACAGGACCCGCGTCTGCCGAGGCGGTGCGGAGAATGCATTCCCGGGGATCGCAAAAGGATCTTTCGGAGGGGTTGGAGACGGGTCCGAGGGCCTTTTCTCCTACCTTACCCGGAAGATCCAGTGCTCTCCTCCCGGTGTCGGAAGCCCGCTCTGCGGCTTCTTCCGCCTGGGGAGAGAGCCCTCCATTACTTCAGTGCTCTTCCTCCGAGGAGGTTGATTTTATGAGTATGGAGAGTGAAAGCACACACACTGTCGAAGTAGATTCGCCATCTATTTCCCCAGCATATGATGAGCTGGTGGATGTGATGTCTCGCGCTGTTGATAGATTAAATATTCTATGGCCAGCTGAGAAAAAGGACACTCGTCCCAAAAGCAATTTAGACGAGCGTTTCCTTTCTTCTACCACATCATCTCCACCACGAGGCCTCCCCTTTTTTCCCGATTTGCACAATGAAATCTCTAAATCGTGGAATAAGCCGTATTCATCACGTCTTTTCAGCCCTCAAGTTAATGTGTATTCTAAATAAGAGGGTTGAAAGAGTGCTGTTATGAGGCGATGCCCCAGGCTGAACAGACATTAGCCAGCTATCTGTCACCTGGTCCAGCATCATCACTAAAGGCCTCACCCCTGCCCACTAAACCACTTAAAGCAAAATCGGTTTTAGTGGGTAAAGCTTATACGGCAGCAGGTCAAGCTGGAGCATGTCTACACACTATGGCATTGCTCCAGGCTTACCTGCTGGGGGAGCTGGATAACAGCGAGGGAGTTGGTCCTGACGAGGTTCGAGAACTTCGATTTGTCGAGGTTCGATTTGTCTCTCAGAGCTACTAAGGAGACCGCCAGGGCAATTGGGCGGTCTATGGTAGCCCTGGTAGCTACTGGAGACATCTATGGTTAAATCTGGCTGATTTAAAAGAGAGAGATCGTACCTTTTTATTAGATGCTCCGCTTGAGCCTTCGGGTCTCTTCGCTGACGCAGTTCATGCGGTCGTCGAGAGATTTCAGGAATCTAAGAAGCAATCCGATGCTTTTAAAAGTCTCTCCCTCGCCGTGTCCAGCCCCCTGGAGTTGCTGGGCGTGAGCTGCCCCAGCCATCGAGCTCATCATATCGTGTGCAACATTAAGAGAGTGTTGCGTCTCGTGCACCTCCACAGAAACACTGGAAAAAGGCGCAGCACTCTCAGTCGAAGTCTTCTACGTCAAAGCCGGAACTGAGGACTGTTCTTCAGGCGAAGAAGACTTCGGCTCAAAAAAATAGGTCCTGATGCTAATGGCGTCAGGCCTGTGAGGACAGCCCAGGCCGAAGTGAAGCAGTGTACACCTCAGTATACGGTGCCCGTTCCACTTCGGGGTCCTCACGAGACCGTTCTGCCAACCCTGCCACCCACGGTGCTTCAGGGCGCAGCAGTCTCCAGCGAGTCGCTGATGCGATGCTGCGGCACTGCATCAGTTTCGCACCCTCTGAGGGGGGTTCTAGAGCAGCCAGTTCAGGTAGTTCCTGACATTATGTTTCAAGCTCCAGAACTGGCCATCTCGTTAACACCAGAGACCAGCCTCGAGAGGCTGGTTCCCTTAGTAGATTTTCTGGCATCGTCGAAGCTACTGCCAAATATTTCTCGGTGGGTTCTGCGGATATTTAGAGAAAGGATACAGAATCCAATTTGGTTCTTGTCCTCCTCGATACCATGGGGTGTTGCTCACAGTGGTGCATCCCGAGCAGGCTCTGGTAATGGAGCAAGAGGTAAAGGCCCTGTTAGCGAAGGAAGCTATAGAACAGGTGTACTCACTCGACCGAGAGTCTGGTTTTTACAGCCGTTATTTCATTGTTCCAAAAAAAGGATGGAGGGTTGCGTCCCATTTTAGATCTTCGTCTGTTAAATCGGTCAGTACAGAAGCTCAAGTTCAAGATGCTGACACTCAAACAGATCGTGACTCAAATCAGATCCGAGGAGTGGTTTGTCACGATAGATCTGAAGGACGCTTACTTCCATGTCTCCATCCTCCCTCAGCACAGGAAGTTCCTAAGGTTTTCTTTCGGGGGCAAAGAATACCAGTATCGGGTTCTTCCTTTCGGTCTAGCTTTATCACCCCGCACGTTCACGAAATGCGTAGATGCAGCTCTAGCCCCGCTCAGGCTACAGGGCATACGTATTCTGAACTACATCGACGACTGGCTGATTCTAGCGGAATCAGAGCAGTTGGCGGTTCCGCACCGAGGTGTCGTTCTCACTCATATGCAGATGTTGGGGTTGAGGCTCAATACCAAGAAGAGTGTGCTTTCTCCAGTACAGAGGACCACTTTCCTGGGTGTAGTATGGGATTCAGTGAGAATGCGGGCCACTCTATCGCCCGCTCGTGTAGCTGCTATCCTGACTGCCACAACAGGGCTGAGGCTAGGCCAGTCACGCACTGGAAAACAGATCGAGAGATTGTTGGGTCTTTTGGCAGCAGCGTCCAACGTGATACCTTTTGGCCTGCTGTACATGAGACCTTTACAGTGGTGGCTCAGGACCAGAGGCTTATCTCCAAGGGGAAACGCACTTCGTATGATCAAGATCATGCGGCGGTGTCTCCGCGCCTTGGTTATGTGGAGGAAGCACTGGTTCTTAACCCAGGGTCCGGTGTTGGGAGCTCTTTACCATCGAGTTACTATCGCGGCAGATGCGTCCCTCACCGGCTGGGGAGCGGTTATGGAAGGCCGCTCGGTTCAGGGTCTGTGGAAGAGTCATCATCTTTCTTGGCACATAAATTGCCTGGAGATGATGGCTGTCTTCAATGCGTTGAGGCAGTTCCTCCCAGACCTGAGGGACCATCATGTGCTCGTCCGTACAGACAACACATCGGTGGTCTCTTATCTGAACCGCCAGGGGGGTCTGCATTCGCGTCCGCTTTGCAAACTGGCGCACCAGATCCTCCTGTGGTCTCTGGGGAAGGTACTCTCCCTGAGGGCAGTATATATTCCTGGGGACCAGAATATTGGAGCAGACATCCTGTCGAGGCAGGAGCTGAGGCCAGGGGACTGGAGACTCCACCCCGAGGCAGTGGAGAAAATTTGGGAGTTTTACAGCCGAGGTGGATCTGTTTGCGTCTCAGCACACGACGCACTGTCCACTGTGGTTCTCCCTTACTCACCCAGCCCCCCTGGGGCTGGATGCTATGGTGCAGACGTGGCCGAGGCTACGTCTGTACGCGTTTCCCCCTGTTGCTCTGCTCCCAGGAGTTCTGGAGCGAGTCCGCCGGTACGGAATAAGCCTACTGCTAGTAGCACCACTCTGGCCAAGTCGGATCTGCTTTACGGACCTGATCCATCTCTTGGACGGTCCTCCCTTGGAGATCCCGATCAGGAGAGACTTTCTGTCTCAGGCCGGGGTCACAATATTTCACCCTCGACCAGAGATGTGGAACCTGTGGGTTTGGCCTTTGAGGGGGCCCAACTAATAGAGAGTGGTCTTTCAACTGAGGTGGTTGAGACCATTCTAAGCTCCAGAGCTCTAGCTTCTAGGAAATTTTATGCGCTTAAGTGGAGAGTTTTTTCTGTATGGTGTCACCGACATCAGTGGGATCCGGTTAACTGTTCTGTGTTAACTGTTTCCTGCAGGAGCGCTTTACGTCAGGTCTATGTCCTTCCACGCTCAAGGTCTACATGGCGGCCATTGCGGCTTACCACGCTCTTGTGGGGGGTACATCTTTGGGTCGAGACCCCCTGATTACACGTTTCCTTCGTGGCACACTGAGGCTGAGGCCTGCAATTCGCACTAAGGTGCCAGCTTGGGATCTTGCTATAGTACTAGAAGGCCTGTCTAGGGCTCCATTCGAGCCCTTAGATTTGGTTTCAGAGAAGTTTCTTACCCTTAAGACTATCTTTCTGCTAGCTATTTCGTCCCTAAAGAGAGTTGGAGATCTTCAGGCCCTTTCGGTTTCCCCCACCTGCCTTGAGTTTGCACCTGGGATGGTCAAGGCTTTCCTATATCCAAAACAGGGATACGTCCCTAAGGTGCCGACCTTGATTCTGAGGCCTATTGTGCTGCAGGCTTTCTGTCCTCCTCCTTTTACTTCTGCGGACCAGGAAAGGCTGAACCTCTTGTGTCCAGTGCGAGCCAGCTATTTATTTTCTTTGGATCTCCTAAGAAAGGTCTTCCTGCTTCTAAACAGACGGTTAGTAAGTGGATAGTTGAGGCTATTTCACTTGCATATGAGTATTCTGACCAGCCGTGTCCTTTGGCGGTCATAGCTCACTCTACTAGGGGTATGGCGGCTTCTAAAGCCTTATTATTTGGGGTTTCTCTTCAAGACGTTTGTGATGCGGCAGGCTGGTCCTCACCGCTCACATTCATTAGGTTTTACAGCTTAGACCTGGATGCTGCCCCAGGTTCTCAGGTGCTTAGTGCTTAGCTACAACAGTCTGACACTCAGTTACAGTAAGTCTGGCGTTTTGGGTATTCTCGTTCCTAAAGCGTTCGACGCATCGCGAGTTCCCTCGATAGGGAACGTCTCAGGTTACGTCTGTAACCATAGTTCCCTGAGAAAGGGAACGAGACGATGCGTCACCCTGCCATACTTCCTGCATCCCTGTGATCGGCTTGCTTCGGCAAATTTTTCGATGCTAATGCCGGTTTGCACCGGATTTGCTTTTATCCCTTCCTGGTCATGACGTCACCCGCCCATGATGCTCATTCTTTCCATTGGACTAGTTGACATAGATGCTTCAGACGCATTCACTCCGGGGGCGTTCCCCAAAGCGTTTGATGCATCGTTTCATTCCCTTTCTCAGGGAACTATGGTTACAGACGTAACCTGAGACGTTTTATTAATGATTTTTTTTTATGAATGTTTTATTAACAAAACATTAATGGTGAACATTTTTGTGTTTTTGTTATACATAGTTTAGGAGCCTATTTTTATTTTTGGCAGAATTTATCATTATAAACAACTTAAATATTTCCTGGATTTTGTATCACCATAGTCCCTAAATGTATATGTTCCCCCATACATATACATGACAGCAAAAGCAGGGAAATTCCACACATTTGATTGCATTTGTTTTATGGTTTCCCCATTTGAGTTGATTCACTGTTTTTAATAAATTTAATTTTTTAATAGCATAGTCAATGTTCTAAAGTGAGAGATTAATGTGCTGACAGAGCGGCTTATACAAAGTTACATGTTAAGACACAAATCATTTTAATTGAATGTGCAGAACTGTGTGGTGTATGTGTGATAAGTGCAGAGCCCTGCTGGGGCCTATTTGTACGCCAGGATCCGCCGTCTAAAATAACTGGGTTGACGATGGCACACATTTTTGTCTCTTAAATTGCTGTATGTTAACTTTATGTGCTAATTTGGTTTCAATAGCCAGCTTGCAAATCTACCAGCCCACTAGGAAAAAACAATCCCATGATGCACAGCTGTCAGGGAGTGAGCAGTTGCAATGAAGAAAGTAAAGGACATTCATGAGTGTCTTGCTGACTGTATCTATTCTGCCAGCATTATACTTGTGATGTGAGAGCCACTGTTCACCTGACTAGGAAAGCTTTTTGTCCTCTCCCATGATTAGCTTTCATTGCTGACAGGTGTCATTGATTATTCCATCCAGCTCATCCATATGACTGCCCAGGGCAATGCTGACAGCTGCACAGAAACCTTGCTCACACAACTTCCCTCCAAAAACTGAAGTAGTATTCAATGAACTCCCAATCACTTTATTGGCAATTCAGTTTGACAGTTAGGAAACCAGTTTGCTTTTAGTTTTATTTAGGTCTGTTTGATCAAGGAAAATGGCAGGATGGTTGCTGTTCCAGTTTTAAAAAAAATGCATTTCAGAGATGAATCAGGTGTCAATAGTACACATACGCATTAAGTAAGCCTCACCAGATAAAATGAAAAATACAAGACACCACAGAAGCCATTTTTTTTATTCCTGACCACACTATACTGCTTTCTTTAATGTGCTGTAATTGCTGTTAGCACTCGGTTCACGTTTGGATTCTTTTGTTCCGAAATATTGTGTTTCCTTGTGGGTGTTTGCAAATGAGTCATGTACCTGGCCTTTTGTTGGAAACCGCACATTAAAATAAGATTTAAAAGGCAAAGCTACACGTAACCTTGGCACCGTTTTATGCAATCGCATATTCACGCTGCATGTCTCCGGAGTACAGGATTTGCAGGATAAGGCATTTGCGAGTATGTGTTGTTCTTTCGTTTCCTTTGTAATGTTTATGCTAATGATTTCAACATCTGAGACACAAGTTTCCCTATGAGAAAGCAAAGGAGGTGAGATGTATGTAAAAATATAAAAGACTATTCATGTTCTCTCTCACCCTTTCGCTCTATTTCCTAGTTGTACATAGCTCCTACCTGGAGAGAAAAGAACATAGCACACACCTACATCCCACCTACGCTCGGCTGCCCGGGCCGCCCTGGAGTATTACATCAGCTGCCTCAACCTTAACCCCCGCACTCTTTTTGTTGATATATTCAAAGCTCCATGTTTTTGTTTTTGAGCTGATAAGCACAGAGATACCCACATTGCTCTGAGACTGCTAGGCCCATTAGTAGCATAATGGGTTAGATGGCCAGAAGGGTTTGCTTGTAGGGTGCTAATAGAACACTATCAGGATGCTAACAGGATGTTTAGCGTGGGTTCAACATAGTGACCCAGGAAGGAGCCATGTGGCCTTCATGAACATTGTGTGGGAAGATGATTTTGTGCGTCAAGACAACATGAGCACATACGAATCGCAAGCACAGACATTGAATACACATATGCACAAATGCGGCTGTGGTCTTGAAAATACAGCTTGTGTAAGATCATTCCTAAAGATCTCTTCATGTACTTGTTAATTGCGTTTTTTTTAAAAACAGTTCAGCATTCATTAATAGGGAAAATTAGTGAAAAAGTGGAAAAAGGCTGAAAATATGCCGGCTTGAAATGCCGAAAAACGTGCAGCATCACTGGACTTGTTTCTGTTTGCAATAGCCCTACTGTGCTGTAATATGGTGTATATAGCCGTGCTGGTAAAATGACACTGGTAAAATGACACTACCCTCTCGTTCTCTGATCCACTCCCTGCTATCTGCTCACATGCTCTGATAATAATCGCTTTGTAAGGTCTACTTTATTTTGATAATTGGTCAAAAAATAAATCTGTTAAATTTGATTTTGTTGCATAAAACTGAATGAAGAATAATATATTGATATTAATATATTGATAATATTATTTTAATATTATCTGTCCAATTTTTGTGTTACTTTAAATAAAAGTGTGGTTATTTAATTGGCTTGTATTTGTAAAATTCAGATTCATTTAGGGGGTGGTTGATTATGATTTCACTTTTCTAACTTTAGTTAGTGTGTAATGTTGCTGTTTGAGCATAAACAACATCCGCAAAGTTACGACGCTCAAAGTTCAAAGCAAAGGGAGATATTTTCTTTTAAAGAAATTGCTTTTTAAGGAATGGCTGGTAGGGACTACTTGAGCTTCCTCCCAGGTAAGTGACATCACAAACCCTCAAATTAACGCGATTTATAGATTATCATGACAGAATATGCTAATCAATCTCTATAGGACAATGACACATAAGATATACACATACAGTAAGCTACATAAATTAATCAACTAACCATTAAGAAATGTTGTCTACATGTTGTCACTTCTCCTTGAGTCTCTCCATCTTTGTCTGACTCCGGTTTTGAACATAAAAGAAATTTTAAAATGGCCATAGGTGAAGCCAAATTACGCACCTGATAGGCCAGGGAAATAGTCTGAACGATCCAGTTGCTGATGGTCTGCTTAGAGGCGGGAAGCCCCTTCTTGGGCAAACCAAAACACACCAGCAACTGGTCCGACTTCCGCCATGAGGAGGACTTCTGGATATAACACTGCAGTGCTCTGACAGGGCAGAGCAGATGAAGTCTCTCCTCATCCTCCGTCACATGAGGTGGAGGATTAAATGCCTGCAGAACCATAGGCCGTGCCACATTAGATGGCACCCTGGGCAAATAGCCGGGCCTGGGATGTAAGGTGGCCTTAATGTTGCCTGGAGCGAACTCCAGGCACCCATTGGATATAGAGAGTGCCTGGATATCTCCTACCCTCAAGCTCGGGCCGAGGGTGGAGAACTGAGCCCTCCGCCTGTGACAACAGGTCCCTCCTCAGAGGGATCTGCCATGGCGGGCCTGCCAGAAGAAGGATGATGTCCGAGAACCATACTCGGGTCGGCCAAAACGGGGCTACTGACACCGTCTCGACGAACCCTCTCCAGAACTGCTGGGAGCAGAGCGATCGGGGGAAAGGCATACAGACGTAGCCTCGGCCACGTCTGTACCATCGCATCCAACCCCAATGGGGCTGGATGCGTGAGGGAGAACCACAGTGGACAGTGTGTCGTCTCTCGAGACGCAAATAGGTCCACATACACTGGGCCGAACCTCTCGCATATCAACTCCACCGCCTCGGAGTGGAGTCTCCATTCCCCGGGCCTCAGCCCCTGCCTCGACTGTACGTCTGCTCCCTGGTTCTGGTCCCCCGGGACATACATCGCCCTGAGAGACGACAGTCTCCGCTGGGACCACAGGAGGATCTGATGCGCCAGTCTGCACAGCGGGGGCGACCTCAAACCCCCCTGGCGGTTTAGATAAGACACCACCGACGTATTGTCGGTTATTACGAGGATATGGCGCCCAAGGAGGTCTGGTAGGAAGCTCCTCAGAGCCCAGAACACTGCCAACATTTCCAGGCAATTTATGTGCCAAAAGGAATGATGGTCCTGCCAGAGACCTCTCGTAAAGTGGCCGTGACCATGACCGCGCCCCAGCCCGTGAGAAAGGCGTCTGTCGAAATCGTTATTCGGCGACATGACGCTCCCAACCTGGGACCTTGGGACGGAAACCAAGGCTTCTTCCATATTGATAGGGAACGAAGGCACCTGCGCGTAACCCTTATCAAGCGGAACGGATTTCCCCTCGGGGAAAACCCTTTGGCTTTCAACCACCACTGCAAGGCTCTCATATGTAGCAGGCCAGAAGGTATCACGCTGGACGCTGCTGCGATGAGACCCAACACTCTCTGGAAGTGTTTGACAGTGACGGCCTGGCCTAGCTTTATCCTGGACACTGTGGTCAGGATAGACTCAATCCGAGCAGTTGACAACTGTGCCCGCATCGTTACCGAGTCCCACACCACTCCCAGGAACATGGGTCTCTGGGCTGGTGTCAACACGCATTTCTTCGTGTTGAGTCTCAACCCCAGGCTCTGGATGTGGGCGAGGACGACATCTCGATGCCGAATCGCCAGCTCTCTCGACCAGAGGTGGGAGTAAGTCACACATGTGCAAGTCACAAGCAAGTCTCAAGTCTTAACAATTCACAATTCAAGTATAATTCCTATGCGACCAAAGGCATTCTTCAAACTGGCATCCCCTTAATACAAGTTATATATTTTTAATTATGAAGTTAAAACCACCAATAGGTGGCGCCAAATTACCGTATTAATGTACGAGTCATAGAAGCATTCATTTAACTTATGTTCAAAACGGCAGATTCGTTCTGGAACTAAGCAACTAGGTCACTGAATCACATATACGCCTAACTCTTTCTGTGGCTTGTTTGGAACTATTGTCATTGGAGAAATCGAGCAAAAACAGAACATATTTGGAATATTAGGCTATGTCTAAATGTCACATCACAATATTCACTCTTTGTTTACTGAACTGTTTTATAAAATCATTATCACATTTGCAATCGCGTCAATATTCTGGAAATATTTTTTTAATATCATATGTTATAATTATGAAAATAACTCATACTAGGGCAATTTTTTCTACCACATTTTGAATTGTGGGTGCAATATTAATTCTGCTGGCATTTTGATAACATCTAGCTAATAGATGTAACCCCTGATAACATCTAACCCTGCTTTAAGAGAAACATAAAACACGACAAAACATTAACAGTTTTCTATGTTGGTTTTTGTCATTGGAAAGAACGACATATCTGGCTTTAAAGCATGATTTAAAAAGAAATGTGGCAAATGTTATACAAAACATATGACATCATTAATTATCATTTGAATATTGACAACATTAAGCTACATTTGAAACCATAATTGTGTATAAAGAGGCATGCTGTTTTGACCAATATTCTCGATTTAAAGATAGTCAAATTAACTATAACAAACAGGTTAGACAAGCCATAGCTTACTTTTAGACGTGGTGAATGAAGTTCGACTGTTCGAGGTTGTGATGGTCGTCCGATATCCCTTGCCAGTTATTATGCGTACAGCAAATCTTCTTGTATGAATATAGTCAATTTCTAGTGTTTATATCCAAAAAGAAACGATGCTGGGAGATGTTTTTGTATTTAGCGCGCTCACCGCGATGTATGTTTTTTCTGGGCAGTGTCACGCAATCCTTGGAAATAGACAGCTGTAAAATAGGATCATCATCCCGAGCGGGAGCAGCCGCGGAGCAGGCTCCCGAGCAGGGAAGGGAATCTGAGACATTGAGGAGAAGAGGAGTGGGAAAATGCCTCGGCAGTCTCACTCTCAACTAAATCTCTCTGCGATCCCCACGATCTAAGCCGTCGCATTGCCTCGGCAGATGCGGGACCTGAACTGTGGGGAGAACGCATTTGGCCATCTTCATTGAATAAAGCCAATCGAGAACACAGCACTCTTACTGAGAGAGACTCACAAATGAGCGCAAGCAGCCCCCTGAGAGCTGCTTGAGCGTGCTGCCTTCCCAAACAAGACACAATTCGTGTGTGTCCCCAGCCGTGAGATGGCGTGGGCATGGGAACACACATTTCAACTGTTCACTTGCCATAATGAGTAAGCTTCAAAAGACAGGACAAACAACACCAAATATGACTCACAGTTTCAACACACAGAGTGCTTGCTGAATAGCAAAAAGCTGACTTTGCTTGTGCCGGTGTGCTCTTATACACATCCGCATATGCCGTCACTCGCTACGTCATCCCGCAACGTCAATAGGATTGGATTCGGTTTGATTCATAAATTCAGACGCGCTTCGAGTTCCCTCGAAAGGGAACTAACTTTACCGCGCTCCAAGAGCCCTCTGGTGGTCACGACCATTTCTATTGTGTTGCGGCTTTATTTCGTTATGTTGTGGCTTTATTTCATTGTGGCTTGTTTCCAATGTGTTGTGGCTTATTTCCGTTGTGTTGTGAACCTATGTTTGCTTTTTTTAAATTTCGTTGTGTTGTGCACAACTGGGCCACCTTACATGTCTGTGTGAGGTAATCGAAGCTGCTAAGAACGAGCTGTTGAAGCTCCGCCCTCTGTGCCGGGAACAGCAGCTCATTTGAGTTTAAAGGGACAGACACAAAAACGATGCGTTTTTGCTCACCCTTAAAAAGTGACAATTTTATAAGGAAAAATCGGTGGGGTATTTTGAGCTAAAACTTCACATACACGTACTGGGGACATCTAAGACTTATTTTACCCCCTTTAAATTATTGTATTAAATTTAAAAAAAGTATTATAATAATACAATTATAAAATAAAAAAATACGTTTTGGACAATAATTTTCATTCCGGTGCATCCCTATTCATTAATATTCTTTCTGCCCTGCTTGAAAATCAATTTCAAGCATGTAGCTGTGTTTTGGACAAGAATTTTCATTCCGGTGCATCCCTATTCATTAATATTCTTTCTGCCCTGCTTGAAAATCTATTTCAAGCATGTAGCTGTGTGGTTTATAGCTGTTCTAAATTTCAAGCTGGTAGACTATTTTGGACCAGCAACTAACCAGGTAAAAGCTAGTCATGGCTTTTAGATCATTTTTACTGGTCACACAACTTAGAGCAACTATAAGTGGGCTACTGTAACAGTTTACAGGGGTCCTTTACTTTCATACTGTCTTTGTGATAAACTGTTTGAGGTTTTCCTCTTGTGACTATAGATGAGCCTTACTCATCATAAAAGATCTCTGCCTGCTGAAAAAACAAACAAAAAAAGAAACAGTTAGAAACAGCCTGCAGAAAAAGAAAAAAAACATGTGAACCAGTTCAAAGTTGCTTTGATGGTCTTAGCTGGTTTAAGCTGGTCTCCCAGTCATGGCTATGCTGTTGTTTGGCGAGGTTGTCAGCTGAAAAGGGACCAAAACCTCTCTAAAATCAGCAATCAGACTAGTCTAACCAGTTTGGAAGACCATCTAAGGCCAGCAAACCCTTTCAGTGTTCACTGTTTTTCAGTGGAAGTACCAGTGTGTGTCTGTTTGAAGAACCAGAGTTCTTCTTTGAGTTGCTGTATTGATCAGTGAGATCTAAAGCTGCAGTCACATTAGTGAAATTTCAACCAAATTTTGTAGGCAAAAAAGGTCAAGGGTGTATCGTTGTATGAAAATTTTTACCAAGCAACGTTAAATGGGACTGCATTGTACTGAGATAAATAGAGATGAAGTAGTAGCATGAATTAATTGGCAGGTGACCAATGAAAATGAGGTAGATCTATATGTGACTATAAAACTGCTAATTAATTTTAAAGAATGGGGAGTGTTAGAGTGTAAATGTCACACAAATTAAAATCTTTAAATTATACATGGGTGTAAGTCATAAATAATTCTATACATCTATTTCAGTGTATGCTGTGAACTCGCAAAATGCTTAATATACTGTGTCTACAGTGCATAAGTGTGCTTTGGGAATGTATATTAATTTACTAAGAGATGGAGGTAAAGAGGGAGGGAGAAAGATCCATCAATAATAGGTTATGCCAATTCAATTAAAAGAAGAGAGTTGGAACAAGAGAAACAAGGAAAAAGTGTGAGATTACATCAGATTAAAACAGAAGAAATACATATTTTGGTCTATTATCCAAATTTTTTCATCCTTTCCACAATTTTTTCTTTAAAAAGACTTTCGTTTAAAAATCACTTATACTACTCTCAAAACACAATCACAGCCCTTCATGCTTGGATTTCTAATCTGTAAAAGTGTGCTGACCTTACCATTATTCATTTTGGAGGAACAGTGGGAGTTTTACAGTTTATTGCCTGAGAATGTAAATACTTTTTAAATTAGAATATTCCCAACAGGGCACCTTATAACACAATTTAAATGTTGAACAATAATTACAGTGTTTGTCAGATTACATGTCTTTCATATGTATTCAATATCAAGAGTAAAGTGGCCAAAAGGGATGCCCGTCATCTCTCTGAAACTTTATCCGATTGTGTCGTTTTGGTCAGTTTGAGTTTAGAAAACTTCATACATCAATCATCGATTTTGTCAATTTCTCATCAGAACGCATTTCACTGCCTCCTTAGAAAAAAAAAGCCACTGCTGTATGTGTGAATTCCTGTGACCGCACCTTTGCACCAAGCAATATGTATGTATGAAATAGATGCTCTTCTCTTTGTTCCATTATCTCCTGTTCAAATCACAGGTTGGCTTGGTGATGTGAGTGCCCTTTACTCACATAATGACAGGCAATGAAGGCAGGGGCAAGGGATGCCAGCGGCCATGCCAACTAATGCTTCTGGAAATTGGCGGCTGACTGCAGAGGGCATTGAAAGGGCCTTTAATTAGCACCCAGACTGACAGAGCACTGGCAATCAGCCGTCTCTTGTTTCTCCTGCTGCTTTATGTCTCTCTCTTTATCCCTGTCTTTCTCTCTCTAGCTTTCATTCACTCGCTATCTTTTCTCCTCTGCTGTCCCTTTCTGGTATTATCTTTTTTTCTGACATCGTTTTAGTGCTCTGGAAATATCTGTCTTTAGGCATGTTGCTGTTTTTTTTTGTTTTTTTCTGCTGTCTTGTCTCTCATCCCAGCAACATTATTATTGGCCAGTGGTTCCCAAACTGGGGTACATGAGGTGACAGAGGGGGTACGTGAACAAAATGCTGAGTTTTGCTGTCCATTTAATTCTACCCTACCTTAAAATAGCATTAAAGCCGAGCATGTAATTCTAACAGACAAAAAGTTGTATAAGGTCAAATAGATGTCATCCAATCAAATTATTTTTCTATTGAACATTTTTTATTTAAAGCATTTATTTTATAAAGTTAAAAATGCACTTGAAAATCAATTTAATGGGGCAAATATTGTCCCATAATGGAAAAGGTGGGACTGCAGTCTAATTGGAAGAGGGGGTACACAGAAGGATATTAAATGCCTCAGGGGATACACCACTCTAAAAAGTTTGGGAACCACTTTAATAGGCTATGGTCACTTTTTCTCTTGACTTACTGGCTCCCAAATCTTTCATTTTCTTTTCCCTGTCTTCCTCTGGTCAGTTTTTGTGAAATTGATTGTTCTCATGGTTACATATTCTGCACACATGTGCACATGGTCAGCCTGGGTTTGGTACACATTCCTCTCTGAGTTGTCCGGGGGCTATTACTGTCTCATTAAAAGCTAAGCAGTGGAGGAGCTCTGGCCGATAAATCAATCAAGTGGCATGTCGCCAATGGAGACGGATCAATCCTGAAGAGACACCCTTTCCAGTATGCTTCACTCATACAATGAATCATAAGCAGCCGATCAAGGGATACGCATAGCTGTGCTTTCAGGTTAAATCACACGTGCATTGTTTTCAATCAATTTTCAATGAAAATTCATAAATAAAGTGTCATGAGTTTTTGGGTGAAATGACATCTTTCCGATAATGTATGCTGAACTTCTCCAATCATTTATTCTGCTTAAACCCCGCCCCTTTTCCTGTTCCTGAAAGTTCCTGCCCAATTTTTTTCTTTCTTTATAATAAGATGTATATCAAAATATGAAAGAAATATCTGTTGCTACTTCCATTTCATCATGACTCAGACAGAATAGGTTTTCTTTTTAATTATGTTTTGTGCAACCAAGTGTGCTGCACAAGTCCGCAAAAATGAAGCCAAAATGTGTTGATCACCCCCAGGTGGCTGGAGCTCAAAACTCTTCAAAACTGATATGAAGTAAAATCGTAATGTTAATGTGAAGATTTATGTGAATATAGCCATTGTCCTGCATGTCTGTGTCTGCATCTTAATGGCAGTGGCAAGTAGTGTGCCTGACTTTTTTCCTGTGTGTACTTTATTTTTGCTCAAGCGCCCACATTTTGTTTTTTTGGATGAATGTACTTTTATGTTTACAATTTCCCATTTAAGCCAAATCCACTTTTAGTTTTATTTAAATATAAATATATGTTGTTAAGTCAGTCTAAAACCTGCTTTACGTGACTGCTTTAACAAAAAAGTTGTTTTTATAATGTTGGACAACAGAACTGTCAAGTTCACACTGCCACAGCTACCACCAACAGAAGCAACACAGTAACAATACTACAATAAAACCCAATAACTGTTGGAAGTTGTTGGTTGTTAACTTGTTGGCGATTGTTGGGTCTGTGAGAACCTAGTGGAAGGGATACATTTTGGCTGGGGCTGACTGAGATAAACAGACAAGCAAAATAATCTGCGCTGGACTGCTTCCCTCTTTGGATGAGTCAAGAGGCCATTAGATGCTCAGTGTGAAGAATATTGCCCCTCAGGGGAAGCATAGACTGTAAAAAGTTTTGCATGGCATTTGTGTAAACATACTAGAGTTTTTTATTTTTATTTTTATTTTATTGCGGATCAGCAAGGCAGAACAAGAAGATAGTAACAATACTTTCCACTAGTACTGGTATGTTTGGCAAGGTACAGTAGGACAGAGTAGGCTATAAGCTGACATTTCAAATTTGTGAAACTGAATAACACATGTTGTTTTGCTATTGTTCTGTTTTTAGAGTTATTATTCTATTTTTTTGTAATGAAAGGTTTCCATTTGTTTCCCTTTTCAGTTAAAATGCTTAAAACTAATTCGGTTTGATGGGGTTGGCATTTTCATTTTGAACAAGTAAATTCAAATAACTATTAAAACAATTTTGTAGATTTCAAAACAACTAATTTGTAGCAGATACATGTAGGAAAATTATAGTTTATTACAGTTTGAGATAAAACAAAACTTTTAAATTAAACTCAACTGCATATTGAGGGCCACTTTGAACTTTGGCCACTTTGACCTAAATTTGAATATATGCATACAATAAAGCGAATTTAGAAATTAAGAATTTCTCATATTAATAAAGTTTATATCTATTCATGTAGCTTTACAAACTTGTTATTCTGGACTTGTTATGCATCTCCTGTGTCCTCTCTTAAATTTTAATTCTAAATTATTGTATTGATTCTTTTCCCCCAAAACCCTGTTTGTTGAATTTGAACAATGAATGTCATGGATACATTTGCATGCTTGAAAGGCAGCTGATGTTTTGTTTAGCGGAAAACGTATCAAGGCGGATTTAGGATGTATCCTGCTAAACATCCAATTAGCAGCGAGCGAATGCAGGAAGTCTGAGAGCAGGCCTATGTGTTGTTTAGTTTTACTAGGAAAGCAGTCTTATCCCTTCTCCTTAAATGTGGCACCATTTGGTCAACAGAGACCTGCTTGAGTCTGCATTGTTTCATTTCACAAAACCCCCAATTTATCCCTCTCTCTATCTTTCTTGTCTTTATGCCTTTAAAATATGCTGATGGAGGGAAATGAGAAAAAGTAAAACAACCTCTTTTTTGCTTCCATGCCCAAAGGAAACAACTTGTTATTTTGTTTCAACTGACTTGACAGTTTCGCTGGATCAAACAGCTTATCATGCCATGCACTGTGGGTAAGAGAGGGAAAATAGAGCAAAAAAGGAGAGTAAAGTGCTTACTGATCACTGCAGGTGTGTAAACGCTGCATCCAATCTTGCCACCACCACTTTGCTTTTTTAATCCCTATGGCATTCGGCAGTAATTAATGAGTGCTGTCCACTCTCCTGGAGTTTTCATGGTAAATGCACTCATGTACATTATGATCAAGCAAAGCAGAGCAAAGAAAACCTGCTGTAGGAAGTCCAGAACCATTTCTGAATCTGGATTAAACACTCCTTTATTGTATTGTCAAATTTGATGCTTGTTAATGATCATTTTTATGATCATTCACGTCTTATTTTAGCTGATTTTAACTAATTAGGACTAATAATCATTGTCATTGTAATTTGTAAACATACTTTTTGTTATGTCATCCAACATAGCATTATGAAATTTCTTTGGAGTACAAAATTAATTATCGTCACTGTTATGTTCCGTTTGTATTAGTTAGCATGGACTTTCTTGTTTGTTTTCATCCACATCATGTGTTCCTGTTTGATTTTCCTGCCACTCCTTTGTTTCTATGGTTACTGTTATTAGTTAGTAATTTATTATCTTGTTTGAGTGTCTACTTAAGTTCTTCCCTCACAGTTCTTGAGTGTTCGGTTTACGTTGCATTTGTGTGTTGCCCTGCCTGCCTGAGTATTATTTGTTACCCTCATTAAACCTTGGTATTGGAACTTTGTTCTTTGACTGCCTTCCTGCAACCACTTGTGACACTTGCATACATGGCTGAATTTTAATTTGGTCAAAATACAGTATCTACAGACAGAAAACCGTAATATAGGAAAATATTATTGCACAAAAATATAGGCCTGTATATATTTTAAATGTAATTTAGCAACGTGATGGCAAAGCTGAATTTTTTTAGTAGCGATTACTTCCATGTTTAGTCTCACATGATCCTTTTCCAATATAAAAAAACAGACAGGTTACGTTTTTCCATTTTGTAAACTCTAGGGGCAAGGATTTTAAACCGTGATTATTTAGGGGTGTGATATTCGAATGACGATTGTTTACAGCCTTCACGTTTATCAATGTACGATCATTTGTAAAATGGGATTGGCAGCATACGAATGTTTCATAAATCACACGTGAACCCTGTCGTAAGATGATTTCTGCGCTCGGATCTGCTCTAGTTTCTACGTTAGATTTATAAATGAATCCCAATATGAGTGGCATATGAACAGCAAATGATCTTCTTCTGAGTCATATCATAACAGCTTTCGCGGATAGAAGAACATGCTACAGAAGAACAGCCTTGCAGCGGAATTAAGTCAGCACCCTTGTGACCCGGTCTTAACAAAAACTTTATGTTGTCAAGTTCTCAAAGCCGGAACATATGGCAGGGCCACCATTTGAAAATAGCTTGTATCCAAAGGGAGCACATAAAGATGTACAACCTTGTGTAAGGAACACAAACCATCAGATCCTTTGAACAATCATACAAAGAAATATGCTAAGATTAGTCGTCTTTCATCTAATTTTTAGCATCCAGAGAGGCTTGGAGAGCACAGTCTATTGCCAGCTTGTAAACAGGCGGGTCAGCAAAAGTACATCCATGTTATTTAGTTATCAGGTGCTATGACAGCACTGCATGGACTTGGACACACAGGATCATCATGCCAATTGAGTGGCTTGGTGCCTGTAGCTCAGCTGGTAGAACATGATGACTTAAGATGACTTAATTTCTTATTTTAAATTTGATCTCACATTTACCTTTTTATTTATTTTTTATTGCAAACTCTCCCTCTCATTCCTTCCTTTATTTTTCTTCTTGAAAAATGTGATTTGTATATTTAATTATTATTATTATTATTATTATTATTATTATTACTGTTGTTGTTGTCATTTTAACTCCATAGACCCCTTTTGCGCCGACGTCACAATTACGTCACGGCGTTAACTGGAGGCAAAACAAAGTGAAAACGTCTCAGGTTACGTATGTAACCCTGGTTCCCTGATAGGGAACTCGAGCTGCGTTTGAGACGCGGTGGGAACGCTCTGCGCGATTACGTCGTGAAGCACTTGTAAAATCAGTCCAATGGAAGCCCGCTACGACATAGGTGACGTCAGAGACCAGGAAACTATAAAGCAACCCAGAAATCAGACCGCGACAGCTTCTGAAAAACCTGAAGCAAGTCAATCAGTGCATGCAGGAAGTATGGCAGGCAAACGCAGCGTCTCGTTCCCTATCAGGGAACCAGGGTTACATACGTAACCTGAGACGTTCCCTTTCAAGGGAACTCGAGCTGCGTTTGAGACGCGGTGGCAACCCCATACTCACTACGCTATAGTGACAAATGCCCATTCTGTGTGAAAGTCCTGCGCACACTAAGAAGCAAGCAACCTCGCCCCCGGAGTGGAGAGGTCAAGGTCATAAAACCTGAAAAATGTATGCGGAGAGGACCATCCTGCCGCATTACAAACGTCAAGAAGGGAAACACCCGAAATTAAGGCCATAGAGGCCGCCATACTCCGAGTAGAATAGGTGAAGGCTGTCCGGCCGCTTCATAAGCCACTGAAATAGCCTTGACTATCCATTTACTCATAACCTGTTTAGATGCAGGGCATCCTCTCTTGAGTGACCCAAAACAGACAAATAGTTGCTCAGATTTACGCCACAGGGCAGCTGTGTGAACGTAGGCATCTAAAGCCCGGACTGGACATAACAGGTTAACATAACAGGACATAACTAGACATAACAGCTGTTCCTGGTCTGGGGTAATAAAGGGTGGAGGATATAAGGCCTGCTGCACTATTGGGCCCCCAACATTCAGTGGGACCTTAGGAATATAACTTGGTCTCGGGTAGAGATAAGCTTTCACCATACCAGGTGCAAATTCCAGACATGAAAGAGCAACCGACAGAGCATGTAAATCACCAATTCTCTTGATAGATGAAATAGCAAGGAGAAATAAAGTCTTTAGAGTGAGGAATTTCTCTGAAACCTCTTCAATGGGCTCGAAGGGAGCCAAAGCCAGACCCTCAAGTACAATGGCCAAGTCCCAAGCCGGTGCTCTAGAGTGCACTGCAGGTCTCAACCTCAGTGTACCACGGAGAAAGCGAGTAATCAAAAAGTTTCTCTCGATAGAAGCACCCCCCAGAGGGGTGTGGTAGGCCGATATAGCCGCCACGTAAACCTTTAGGGTAGAAGGAGATAACCTAGCAGAGAAACGGTCTTGCAGAAAATCAAGAACTGAACCAACAGGCCAGTTAACAGGATCTATCTGATGTTCAACACACCAAGTGGTGAACATTTTCCATTTTAACGCATACAGCCTTCTCGTGTAAGGAGCTCTGGATTGAAGAATGGTTTCTACAACATCGGTCGAGAGACAGGTTTCCCTGAGCCGGGCCCCCTCAGAGGCCAGGCCCACAGTTTCCACAACTCCGACCAAGGGTGAAATATTGTGCCCCCTGGCTGGGACAGCAGGTCCCTCCTGAGTGGAATCTCCATTGGAGAGCCGTCCAGAAGTGATACTAAGTCCGAGAACCAAACTCGGGTCGGCCAGTTAGGGGCTACTAGTAGCAGATGAGCCCCCTCTCGGCGAACCCTCACCAGAACCCCCGGAAGCATAGATATCGGGGGAAAGGCGTACAGGTGGAGCCTCGGCCACACCTGCACCATCGCATCCAGACCGAGAGGAGCTGGGTGTGTTAGAGAGAACCACATGGGACAATGGGTTGAATCTGACGATGCGAAAAGGTCTACCTGAGCACGACCGAACTCTTCCCACAGGAGCTTCACCACTTCGGGGTGAAGTCTCCACTCTCCTGGCCTCAGCCCCTGTCTCGACAGAATATCTGCTCCCACATTCTGACGCCCCGGGATATATACCGCCCTGAGCGACAATAACGACAATAACCCCTGGGCCCATAGGAGGATCTGATGGGCCAATTTGCAAAGATGACGTGACCTCAGACCCCCCTGATGGTTGATATAGGAGTCCACCGAAGTGTTGTCTGTGCGGACCAACACATGATGGCCTCTCAGGTCTGGCAGGAAATATTTGAAAGCCCGAAATACCGCCATCAACTCCAGACGATTTATGTGCCAGGGACGTTGATGGTCCTGCCAAAGACCTCGCGCCGAGCGGCCACTCATGTCCGCCCCCCAACCCGTGAGGGAAGCATCCGTCGAAAGCGTGACGCGTCGACAAGAAGCACCCAACACAGGGCCCTGGGCGAGGAACCAAGGTTTCTTCCACATGACCAAGGCATGAAGGAATAGCCGCGTGACCTTGATCTTGCGGAACAGATTTCCCCTCAGAGAAAACCCTTTGGTCCTGAGCCACAACTGCAGGGGTCTCATGTTCAGAAGGCCAAAAGTAATAACGTTGGACGCAGCTGCCATGAGACCCAACAGTCTCTGAAACTGTTTTACAGTGAGTGACTGGCCTAGTTTCACATTCTTTGCGGCTGTGAGAATCGCAGAAATACGAGCAGGAGACCGACGTGCCTGCATTGTGATCGAATCCCAAATCACACCTGGAAAAGTGGTCCTCTGACAGGGGAGGAGCACACTCTTTTTGGTGTTGAGCCGCAGCCCCAAACTCCTTATGTGGGACAGAACAGCATCTCGATGGTGAACTGCCAACTGCTCTGACTGAGCTAAAATCAACCAATCGTCGATGTAATTTAATACGCGGATGCCCTGGAGTCTCAACGGAGCCAGAGCTGCATCCACGCATTTTGTAAAGGTGCGGGGAGATAAACCTAGGCCAAATGGAAGAACCCGATATTGGTATGCTTCGCCCCCAAAAGCGAACCTCAGGAACCTCCTGTGATTAGGATGGATAGATACATGGAAGTACGCGTCCTTCAAGTCTATTGTGACAAACCAGTCCTCGGACTGAATCTGTGATACAATCTGTTTGAGTGTAAGCATTCTGAACTTGAGTTTCGGAACTCTGCTGTTTAACTGGCGCAGATCTAGAATAGGATGCAACCCTCCATCCTTCTTTGGAACAACGAAGTAACGGCTGTAAAACCCTGACTCTCTGCTGGGAGAAGAAACCCTTTCTGTAGCCCCTTTTCGAAGAAGTGTCAGTACTTCCTGTTCCATATCCAGAGCCGTGGGGCGGACCCCTTGAAATCTGGTTAACCCTTTTCTATTATGTGCAGGACCCATAGAGAAATATTTGGCAGAAGTTTCCATGCTGCCAGAAATTCCGATAAGGGAACCAGTCTCTCGAGACTGGCCTCTGGATTTGATTGAACAATCATTTCGGCGCCCTGAAGCGGCGAACCGGCAGGGAACAACCGAACTGACCGTTCTACAACCCTCCTCAGAGGATTGCACGGGGACGATGACACCTCGGCGCCCTGAAGCGGCGAACCGGCAGGGAACAACCGAAGTGGCAACGATGCGGCTCTCCTCGGAGAGTCGCCCCCCGGAGGGTGCCAAGGAGGGACGGTTCCTCGGAATCGTTCCTCCCTGGAGGGGACCACCCTCAGAAGCCTGATAGCCTTGGCGTCAGGACTTCTTCTTCTTAAACCAAGCTCTCTTAGAGATACCAGCCCTCAGATCTTGTCTATCTCTAACAGGCCTGGGCTGCGACCGCCACTCAGGAACCTCAGATTGAGGAGGTGCCCGAGCGGCGATGCTCTACTTTTGCTGGACTCTGTGAACGGAGCTCGTAGACGGACAAGGCTGCTCAGACTTTACACTACGAGCAGCCTCGGGGACATTAGACCGGCGAGGAAGAAACCTCTGAAACGCAGCCGCTTGTTTCTTATTTTCTTGAAACCTATCGATGACACAATTTATAGCGTCGCCGAACAGACTTGTAGGTGACAGCGGTGCACCCAGAAGAACAGATCTATCTTTATCCTTTATTTCTGATAAATTCAACCATAAGTGACGTTCCGTGGCCCACAGACTTGGCCGTCTCCTTGGTGGCCCGGTGAGATAGATCTGTCGTGAATTGCGTCGGCACTAACTTCCTCACAATCGTCTATGTCCCTCAGCAGGTCAGCCTGGTATGCTTGGAGAATTGACAAAGTGTGCAAGCACGCCGCGGCCTGACCTGCTGAATGCGCTTTACCCACCAATAAAGATGTATTTTTTAAAGGTTTGGTGGGTAACGTCGGGGCTTTCAGAGGCGAAGATGACTCAGGGGAAAGATAACTCGCTAGTGTGTCTTCCGCGCGAAGCATAGATAAATAACCATAGTGCTCATACCTTGAATTTTACTATAATTACTGGTCTGAGGGTTATGTACTCTGAAAGATGCCGGTTTAATCCATGATCTCGACACCTCAGTGTGGAGATCGGGAAAGAACAGGAGTTCCCGACGAGGAGGTCGTGATCTAGATGGTAGATAACGGTCATCCAACAGACTTTTTCTAGATACAACATCAACATCATCGGCTGGCCCCTCAATATTTAATTTAGCTACAGCACGAGATAAAACCTCCATAAGCTCCTCATCAGCAGGGGTATGAGCTGGCGAACACTCAAAATCCTTCCTGGGCAGAGACACCGGATCCAACAGGTAAGGGCTGAGAAAGGGCAGAGCCCGTCTCAAACCCCGCTACTAGATCCATCTGCGAACCCCAAGATGAAAGTCGACGCTGAGCCTCAGCAGCAGCGGGACCCGCACCCCGGGGAGCGCGAACCGAACCGTCCTCCTCGAAGAACGATCGGCGAGAGCGGAGCGTCTTCATAGATAGACTCATACAATGCTCACAATCAGCCCCCTCGAGGACTGACTGGGCATGCTCCACTCCCAAACAAACAATACACAGCTGATGTGTGTCCCCACCCGTAATATAACGAGGGCAGGGAACAACACACCGTCTATAATCTTGCTTGCTCGCCATAGTGATAGATGTATGTATATATATTGGGCTTGACAGACAACAATAAATAGACAAGGACAGATATACAGAGAGCGCTTGCTGAAGGTACAGAAGCTGTCGCGGTCTGATTTCTGGGTTGCTTTATAGTTTCCTGGTCTATGACGTCACCTATGTCGTAGCGTGCTTCCATTGGACTGATTTTACACGTGCTTCACGACGTAATCACGCGGACCGTTCCCACCGTGTCTCAAACGCAGCTCGAGTTCCCTTGAAAGGGAACTGGAGGTGGCCAATACAAACCAGCACAGATTTTGCTACATAATAAGGATCTTAAATTATTATTATTTTTATTAAATGCCATCTTGTTGTGTTTCTGGGTGCAGGAATCACCTACAGGATCCAATTTGAAATTTTGTAGCATAATGTTTTCTAAATTATTGTGATTATTTGTGAATCATCTATGATTGTATACATTGTTGTGGTTGATTGTGATAGACTTTTTGAAGAACCGGGTAAGAAAGAATAATCAAATACATAGTTAATTAATATAAATTTAATACATAACATTTTTTTTTATTTCTAGAAAATATTCACATCATTTAAATTGCACTGTAATGTCACTTGACATTATCGTCTTCTGGCCTTGGCGCTGGGCAGGAGCACGCAATGTAACGTTGCCACAAGTCAAGACCATTCACATAGTTAGGCATCTAAAGATATGCCCTCATGTCTTTACGCTCGGTTTCTCTATCAGGTAGGTGTAGAAGGCAGGCCACCCACCCGAGGTAACGTTAATCCTGTCAGATCGTCCATCCATTGACTGAGCGTGTATGGGTCGGCCAATCTGGTTCCGTCAGTTAAAATTAACTTTTGCAAATAACAATCGCGGTCCTAGAAAGTGAGTGACCTTGCACATTAAGATAAAATCAGATTTTCTCCCGTCATTATTAAAAAACAAGCTAACAAAACTTGCAAACTAGCGTTAGTGAAGCGGCCAGAGGGATCGTTCTGCCTCCACCTAAGCTCCGCCCACATATAAATGTCATCATGTTTACCAACTGAAAAGAGGTCTATCTATACTAACTGACATATCAATGGTTCTCCTCTCTCCTTGTGTGTTCTTTCAGATACCAGCAGTACATAATTTATTCACTGCATTTTGTTTGTAATTCTTCTCGCTCTTTCCCCCGTTGTATCCTGAAATGCCTTCAGAGGTTGCAGTTTGAGCGTGAAAAATACAAGCGCGATTGTCGCTTAGCTTTATTGTTGTCTGCGTTTACATACTTTTTTTTTTTATCATAGATTTGACATGTAATGTGATGATATAAACACCATCTTCCTCTGTGCATGTGCGCGTGTTAGTTTGTTCTGACATAATTCTATTTTGTTGAAATCAAGCTTCCTAACCAAGCTGGAGAAATATACTCATTACTCCGTAATGATGTCAGTAAGGTCTGCAGACATGTCAAGGGATTGTTTAAATAGCCCAGCACCAAGGGTCTACTGTAGCGGCTTTGAGTGCCCATTCCAGACAGTCTTGTAGGTGTGTGTTGAACAGACACTACGGTGACTGGTAATAAATAGGGTTTCATAATGACTAACAACACTGTTCTGCTTAGCTCATATGAAGCTGCTGGCATGGACAGCATGTGTCACAGGTCTGAGGGCCATGTCTCCACCTGGGGGCCCCCGCGGTGCCATTTAAGGGGCTGCCATCGTTGCGCCGCAGATCCCAGATCAGGCAATCAAGTGTCAAGCAGGCTCCATTCTGGGTGGCAAACTTATAACGACACAATGTGGTTCCTTTTTACCCCCAAGCTCTCTTTGCTCAAGCGTCTTATTATTTCTCCCTGGAACTAGAGAGGGAGAAAGTGAGAGAGAGACAGAGAAAGACAGGCAACAACTTCGGTCTTGTTAATGCTTGCTTGTTAGAGCCAAGACTGGCTTCTAATAGCCTGGTGCCAAACTTTCAGTATTCTTTTGTAATTGGCAGGTAGCACAGTGAGCCTGACAAATGAGTGTCAGCTATCACCCATCCCAGTACTACACATGCCAGGCATGTGGAGGAAATCAAAATAATTTAAATAAATAAGGTGCCGAATGCCAGGCTTTAACACTAAAAGAGAGAGAGAAAGTGTGAGAAAGAAAGAGTGTTTGTGAACTGGAGGTGAGAGAGATGGATGGAAAGAGAATGGGAAAACAGTGTCAGGTTAGAAATGCTGTGCCTGTTAGCATGGGACAATTATTTGTGATACGAAGAAATACACATAAGGAGAGAAGTTCAAGTTTACATCACATGTACAGAGAAAGTAGCATAAAAACAGATATACTAGATACTGAACATTTTAACATGCAGTTTGTATTTATGTATGTATGTATGTATGTATGCATGCATGTTATCCCTCTCACCACTACAGTAAGATTTTTTAAATCAATACTTTTATTCAGAAAGAATGCATTTCTTTTATCAACAGTGGCATTTATGACATTTATAATGTTACAAAAGATTCCCATTTCAACAAACCCTGAAAAAAATATTATTGCTCAGCATAACTGTTTTCATTCTTAATAATAATAAGAAATGTTTCTTGAGCACTGATTAATGAAGAATCGTAACACTGAAGACTGGAGTAATGAAAAATCAGCTTCTCCATCATGGGAATACATGAATCTAATAAATTAACATTGAACACTATTACTTCTTATTTCCAAACACCAAATCATGGATTCCATCCACATGCCTAAATTCTTGGGCTGCGTGTCTCGCTGTTGCTCCGGTGAACACTCTGAACACAAGCAGGTATGCACACAGCACACTAACATTAAAGCATACATCAGCAGTGAGCAGTCTGCACCTGTCCTCAGTTCTGTGCTCTGTCCTCAAACCTCATACTGTAGAGACGACAGAAAAAAAACAAGGGGATATGAACTAAAAGCAACAAAAGCTCACAAAGAACAAAGGAAATATTAAACAAAGGAGAATGAGGAGGTTTAAAAGAACATTTCAGAAAAAAAAATGAATAAATGGGTTATTTATTCACCCTCATTTCATTCTAAACCTGTATGAATTTCGTTTTATACCTGTAAGAAAAGGAGACTGTTAAGTCCAAGTTGCACTTTTCCATACAAAGTCAATGGAAACTAATAGAAAATAGAAAAGTGACTTAAATGTGCTGTCAAACTCCAAAAATCATCATAAAAGTTGTTCATGCAAAACATGTACTATATTGTAAGTCCTCTGAATCCATTCAAATTTTTGTGGGAGAAAGATACTAAAATTCTAGTCATTATTCACTAAAAATCTGGGTCGTAGTCGTGGTCACCATTCACTTTCATTGTATGGAAAAGAGCAGCTTGGACGTGTGCTATATATAACTCATGCCACTGAGTAAATTATGACTGAATTTTAAAGGGGTCAGGACACGAGAAAGCAAATTTGCCTTCATCTGTTTACTTGTTAGTGTCAAAATTAGCGTGTTAACGCATGCGATTATTATATATTTTTTTCAGTTTAAAGTTAAAAATATTAATTAGTAAAAAATGTAAAATTAGTTACAAATATTTAATGCAATTGACGCAGCATCTGTTTTTTTTCCGTCATCCTTTGATCAGCGTTAACCCCTTAACTGTCGATATATAGTTTGTCATAATTAGATTAGGATTTAAAGGGCACCTATTATGCAAAATTCACTTTTACATGGTGTTTGAACATATATGTGTTGGCAGTATATGAGCAAAACCACCCTAGAATGATAAAAATCCACCCAGTGTTTTTTTTACAATCTCTGTTCTAAGATTCGGCTCAGTGTGACGTAGAATTGAGCAAGCCCCACCGACGTGGTTTGATTGACACTGTGGTTTTGGCATAGACCCCGCCCTCGGTGATCTGTTCACCATCATCCATTGTTTCAACGACAGCCGGTGTTCTGACGATTTGTGCTGCCATGTCGAAAATGTCTCCTAAGAAACATAACTGTTCTGTTGTGGGATGTAATAATGTTCATAGTAGTTTTCA
This sequence comes from Siphateles boraxobius, assembly GCF_051911475.1. Classification (NCBI taxonomy): domain Eukaryota; kingdom Metazoa; phylum Chordata; class Actinopteri; order Cypriniformes; family Leuciscidae; genus Siphateles; species Siphateles boraxobius. The sequence goes on from NW_027508919.1 coordinate 15,082,299, forward strand.
CTTACTTCCGACATCAGAGCCACTGAAAACGCAGTGGATGGATTTTATTTAGGAAGGAAAGGCGCCACTCAAACTTCCAAAATACGTTTATGTTTGCGCGAATCATTTTCTGACAGACTGTTTTGTGTACGAGGGTCAATTCAAAGCAAGTCTTGCTTCAAAGTTAATCCTCAAGTGTGGATCGTTGCCTACTGTTCGCGATCCAACGTCACCTCCAGTAGAAGTAAGTGTATTTTATGATTTTTGAGCAAATAGTCATTTCAGTCGATGTCAGCCAATAGCTTGTTTTCACATGACGTCACGTCACTGGGTTGCCATGGCGATACATACAGATGGAGGGCAGGAAGTGATTTTCTATATTTAGGAATCACTATAACAAACTCAAAATGCCTATGTTTTGCGTCGTTTATGGTTGCTCAAATCGATCAAACCACGAGGAGTTTTTATCGTGTGCCAAAATTTGTTGTTCATAAAGGGGGAAAAAACAAGAAATTGACAGAAAAACATCAGAAAAATTGCCTTGCAAACCTACGTCTGCGGTCGGGAGGAGCCGAATGGGAAAATGACTGTGTGTGTCAATGATCACTTCGTCAAAGCTGAGTTAATACAGCTTATGTGTCTGTTTGATCAACCAGTCTTTGAACTTTGTAAAGTCAAAGTTAGGGGTGGGAATCTCTAGGCACCTCACGATTCGATTCGATTACGATTCAGAGGCCTGCGATTCGATTCTAAAGCGATTATCGATTATCTGAATCTTTTGTGTGTGTGTGTGTGTGAATATAAATACTTTGCTTTAAAAGTACAAAGTAATGACCCATAAAGAATTAACGTACAATATATTTTATTAACATTGCAAAGAACCAACAGGAAAATAAATGTGTGCCTGAACAAGCAGCATACTTGTAGTAAATTAATAATATAACAACAACAGGTGTTCTGACGATTCATGCTACCCATCGAGATGTGCTACTTACTGGTGCATGTGCAGACTCATTTTTCTTCTGCTTACCACGCACATAAATCTATGCATCCTTGCTGTGGAGACTTGTAGGAAACTTTGACAGGTCAAATATGAATATTTGATGATAATTTTTACTTTTCACACCGTTTTAAAAATAAAAACAGTACATTATACTGTACTCTTAACTTCGAATTTTATTATAATTTTATTTCATATAAAAATATCATTTTTACTTGTTATATCAAATGTGATAATTGCTAGTTCATTTAAAATATCAAAATATGCTCCCCATACACTTACCCTAATGAAATAAACAATGTTATAATATTGTGAGATTTACACCATTATGGAAACAATAGAGAATGAATCAACATTATCTGTGATCGATTCGCGTTTGGGTAGCATTTTTCGACAAGGCAGCAGAAATCGTCTGAACACCGGTACACCCCAGAGCCATAGAGAGAAACGGCTCTGGTACAGCCGAGTGTTTTTCCTCCTCTGGGTGGAAACGTGTCATATGGCTTCTCATATTTGTCGTGTTGCCGAAATATTTTAGTTTTATTCTACAAAGCTTACAACTAGTGTGGCTCTTGTCCAGCTCCTTTCCCCCTTCAACTTCATAGAAGCCAAAATATTTCCACACGTCAGCTTTTAACGAGGAGGGTGTTTGGATTTTGCGCTCAGCCATCGCGTCTCTGTTATGTGCGCACGCCACAGACAGACGGTCTTGGCACTGCACTTCCGCGCTTCAGAGTTTTTTATTTTTATTTTTATTTTTTATTTTTATTATTAACTTCAATTTCAGAGAAGGGTACACCGCGCTTCAGAGTTCCGTCTTTTGCGTTCCGTCAATATTACGTCATTATAAATAGGCTACATATCTAAAAAAAAAAAATTTTTTTTTTTTTTGAAAATCGATTTTTGACATTTTTGAATCGATTCAGAATCGTCCACGTCCGCATCGCGATGCATCTAAGAATCGATTTTTTCACCCACCCCTAGTCAAAGTATGTCTGTGAGAGGAGGTAGTTGCTGATATCTACCGCCTCAATGGCAGGCAAATTTTTCAATTCAGTTGAAAATCGGTCCTCTTCATAACGTAAGGATCACGTCCAACATATGTTTAGATTTTTTTTTTATATATTTCTCTTGTAATAGCGTCTAAAGTAGTACAGTACGCACTTTCCTCCATCTCGTCCATTGCGTTCTTCACTTCCTGCCCTCCATCTGAATTTCGCGCGTCAACACAGTCACGTGACTGCAAACAACCTATTCAACAACAAATGCGTCTGAAGTTGTTGTTGTCGTCGTCGTAGGATGTCTGTGTAATAATTTAAACCTTGTTTGTATAGTGTGTGACCACACGTTTATAAATATATTTTTTAAAGATATTGTATTAAAAACTGTGCATGTTTTCTGTAAAGACAAGACATCAAAATTGCTGTTTCATCGGTCTTGTAACCTTCCATACAACAAATAGCGTCAGTTTTATGTCGCGTATTATTTTTTGCAACAATTACAATACCTGTTCTTTCTCCCTGTGTTGCGCCCCTGTAAAAAGGGAAATAGAAAGTACGACACGGACACAATGTGGCTTCAGTCAAGTCCAATGTTGTAATGCATTTACCATGAACAGCATAATAACATGTTTACTCAGTATCACAAACATGTCATTTCCCTTTACACGACATAATAATGTCCCTCTAAAAACTACACAATTAGGAAAAATATCAGATGGTCATTTATAACTCCATATTACAAAATATCTGAGTTAACCCTTAAAGTGAGTTACCAAAAATATATCAAAATATATTTACTGCATCTTAAAACAGCATTGTCAAATAACTTTGAAAATGTACATTAATAAAACAGACTATTTAAACAAAAGAGATTTAACTTAACCCTGTAAATTGTTTAGAAAAATATAAACAGCACAATATTGAATATTCTGTAAGGCTAAATACTGCTGTTTTATAGTTATTCATTCAGAATACACTTAGCATTTTAACCTCAGTAGTAGCGTTGCACTTAAACAAAAAGTACATTGTCTCTTCACATTAAACACTTTAACAATTTTAATAAACTTTAACAATAGCGCTTTTACCCTTTCCCTACGATATAAAACAAATGCACAGAGAAAACGCTCGGTCCACATGACATAGCTAGCATACAGGCTACACTGGAGCAACACTTCACGGTTAGCCTACTAAATGTGCATATATCAATTACTATAATCACTTACATTTACTCCCTGTATGTTCCTTATGGTATTAAACACATATATAAATCGTTCAAACATACTACAGCCTACTTTCTTACCTGTAAAAAGGGAAATAGAAAGTACGACACGGACACAATGTGGCTTCAGTCAAGTCCAAGGCTGAACGAGGCATTAGCAATCGTTAGCAGATCCTCCGATCACAAACCGGTACTTAAACTTACGGCAAAAGAAAGTGAAACTTACATAAACAAGCAAACACTGCATATTGTAATTTAAGGTGCATTTCCTCAAAATGTTATAGAAGTTAAATAAGACAGCATTTTGAACGCATATCGTCTTTTTATCTTATTAATCTCTTTAGCCTCCTTTACCCAAAAAGCAATGGATTACTGATCTACCGACCATAAGTGTATTTTCTTTCTCCTGTTTTATAAAGAAATGAATTAAATAATTCTTAACCAAACAGTGCAGCAATGCAATGACTTTTGAAGCATTTTAACTTTTTAAAATTAAGATATAAAATAAAGATTATTAGCTTGCCCCTTTTTATGAACCATATTAAGTATCTTTTAACTTGTATCAATATTTAAGTATCTTTTAACTTGTATCAATATTTAATGTATCAGTATTACATCATTTTTATCATCCTTACACCTGCAGCATATTTTTTCTTGTTCCGTAGCCATCTTCTCACATTTGCCACATAAGCACCTGTTCGACAAGTAATGTAAACATGATGCAACAGGTCCCTCGCATAAATGTAATTTCGTTTGTACGTAGCAAACATTATCACAGTATTTGTGTTTGTAGTTTCAAAAAAATGCACCAACGTTATCACAGTTTGTGTGTGTCTCTGTGTGTGTTGCACATCCATAATTGCAAAAGGGACGCGATTACAACTCTATAAGACAACTCTATAACATGTATCAAATAACCATTCCGAGACGTCCTGGTCCATTCTCATTTGTGTTTCTTCTGCCGGAGTCTCTTCATCATCTGGGTCTGATTCTGGTTCAAACATGTACGGCTGAATGCCATACAAAACAGCGCGTCTCGTCTCTCACTCTCAGCCATTCTGCTTCTACCGACGCTTGTTTGCAAGTTACGCCCTCATCAAAAGGCTGGGCGGAGATATGCAGCTCATTTACATTTAAGGTGGTACGCACCAAAACAGCTCTTTTTAAAACAGGCCACAAAAATGACATTTTCAAATGGTTATAATAAATTAATTGTGGGGTATTTTGTGCTGAAACTTCACAAATACATTCTGGGGACACCCGAGACCAATATTACATCTTGTAAAAAGGGGCAAAATAGGTGCCCTTTAATAGTAATATAGCGAAGTAAAGTCAGATATCCCGCTAGCGGGATGGTGACAGTTAAGGGGTATTGACCACGCTCTTATATATACAAATAATGTAAAGTGTTGTGAGGAAATAGGATGAGTGTTAGTTCATTGTCATGTGTGGCAGGTCTTAAAGTGACAGCAGCCTAATAAACTGCTGCTGTGTGTTATGTCTATCTTTAAGGTTAATTAAAGAACAAAAGAGAAAGAGAAAATCACTCACTGCTCTTGACTGAATAACTTTTGTAGCTTTAATAAGGATCAATCTATATTTAATCTATAATTTATGCAGTGAAGACTGTGTAGTGTTTGATAATTCCAATACATTCAATTTATGTATATATCCTACGTGTTAGACCTATCTGAAAATCTAAAATAGAAATTATTATAATGTAAAAATATATTAAAAACTCTAATTTTAGATGTGATTAATCATGATTAATTACAGAAAATGTGTGAAGACCCCATCCACTGGCTTTAAGTCACTTAACGACTGACACCTTTCTTCACCACGAGTTTAGAGTCAAAAGAAAATAGAACCCATTACAATCACTTACACTGTCTACACTATAGATACAGTATACAGATGCCCGTTCAATTTCTGATGTACTCCACATGCTCGAGTCTGCTGAAAACAGGACAAATGGAAGAGTAAAAGAATGGTTAAAGAAATTTGTATTTCTGTACAGACTTCAGAATTATCCCAGCATCAGGAACAAGTGGATGCAGGGCTCAACGCTAAGGATTTTTTTACTTGCCCGGTCAGGCCATAGGTTGACTTGCCATGGCAAAATTTTTATTGGCCCCATCACAAAAACAAAACAAAACAAAACTGTTATGTCCCAAGACGCATTGTTTATTTGTTTGTTTTTTGAATGTGGGAGATGTGTGGTGGATGCCAATTTTGTTCGAGTATACCTGTTTTCTCCTGTTTATTGGACAGTAAGCGAATAAGGGAAGTATATTGTATTTTATTTTGGTTTTCTTTTTTCTTTTTTATGCAAGTTATTTCTAAACCCCTTTTAGGAAGTTTGATCTTTTGTTTGTTATTTTAGACTTGTCCCCTCCCGAAGCATTATGATATCCCCACTTATGATTTTGAGAAACAAACATTTCATTTATGTCAACTAAAATAAAAATAATCTACTCTTTTTCACTGAACTCTTGCAAGACTTATGTTTGTTGAACTGGGAGCTGGAAATAGCAGTGTTCCTGTGTTCTCTCCTTAACTTTTTGTTACCTGCCTTCTTTAAACCCTGGACTTTTAAGGAGGTTCAAAATAAATAACAAAATAAATTAAATTAAATTAAATAGGCCTAGTTATTGTTATTGTTACTAGCCTTACTCATATAAATTTCAAATACTGATAAAGACAAGTAAACTGTCAGTAATAAATCAAGAACAAATAATTCAATTACAAGCAATGGCACAAAAGAATACCATATAAAAAACATGGCATAGTCTTCACTGTATAAATTAAATTTAGATTAATCTTTGTTCTAGTTACAAAATTTATTCAATCAAGAGCAGTGAGTGATTTTTTTCTTTGTCCTTTGTTGTTTGGTTTACAGTAAAAACACAGTAATGGTGACTTTCAAATGGTGAGCACGACTACAAGCCAGAATTTCAGTAAATAATGACTTAAAATTTATTCTCTTTCTCCCACAAATATTTTCTATGGCTTCAGAGGACTTCCAATATAGTACATGTATTGTATGAAAAAAATTTATGATGATTTTTGGAGTTTGACAGCACATTTTAGTCACATTTAGAACTATTGGTTTCCATTGACTTTGTATTGAAAGTGCAGCTTGAACTTAAACGTCTCCTTTTATTTACACTTAATTAAAGAGCTGCATGGATCCAATAAACTTTTCACTTAAGAGATAACAGACTTATGTTTACGATTCTTGCCAATACGGGCATTTTTAAATAATTTTGTGTGAATATATGTCCATTCAATTGCAAGAAGTCTTGAAAGATAACTCAATTCAGTATGTGTGCGCTCTCTGAGAGGCGGCTTTCTGAAGTACCGAATTGAGTTCTATTCTTGAGCTTGAATATTTAAATTGACCAGGCATAAAAAGACATGCAAATTATAAACGTTCATGATAATGCTCCACTGACCCGATCGGGCAAGTGACAGTTCCGTCAACTGTCCCGAGTGTCATTTAAACTGACCCCTTATTGTCAAGCCCTGTGATGGATTTTTATTTAATGGCATCCTGGATTGTATCAGAGAATTTTATGTTTGTTCAGAGCATTTAACTACAGATTGTTTTGTAAACGAGGCAGAGTGTAATGGAGAGTTTGCACTCTTGTTGAAAATGTGAAGTATTGGATCTTACAGCAGCTCCAGCAAACCATAAGTAAACAATTTGATAATTCACTGGGGGGTTTTTATGGATAATGTCAAAACACTTACTCTCATAGCAAGGGGGCGTTGATACTTTATGCAGTGATGTTAGACAATCATTACCGTTTACTGACATGGCTTAAGGGACACAGCCGCATAAATCAGAGCTGTCAGAGAGAGGGTCAGAATGAGGGTGAAAATAATAGTTTTTGCGAATATATGACAGTTCAAAAAAACATATCATTATAAAAGAACCTCAAGGAACATAATAAAATGATTTTAAAAAAATCCATATCATTACGCCTTTAAATGTAGGTTGAACTATTAATTTAATGAGGTAAAGAAGATAAATAAACCAATAAACAAGTTAAAACTGAAGGAAAGAGGAAGATGATAGATGGATGGAGAAATAAACAACACTGTGTTATTGAGGCTCATGGATTTGAGTTAGATGGAGAGAGACCAAAGGGGGCCTCAAGGCAGAGGTGTGAGTGTCAGTCTGACAGGATAGCGTGGTGACAGAGAGGAGGTGTGTGACGTGTTAATAAGATAGTGTATTGTTGTTCTGGTGACAGGAGCTAAACCTACACCCACAGTGTCTGTGTCATAGCTCACCGTTGCAGGGTGCTTGATATCTGACAAACACATAACCATTTCTCTCTCTTTCTATCACTCTTTTTCTCAACATCTCCTGCCACTGCAGCTAATTTTGTCCCACCGGACACATACCTGGCGACTGGAGTTGCCCTGAGTTTTACAAAACACGATTTAATACACTCCCCTAAGACCAGAAGGCAGAAATTAGGATGGTATGTGGCATCTTTTCCTATCCCAGTCTTACTCACAAAAATCTGAGAACATACTCCAGCCATGTTCACACATAGATCTCTGGTGCCAAACAATGGGAGAAAAGTAAAGTCTACCTCACACCCACACATATTTTCAATCACACGCGCACACACATACACAATAAAATATTAAATGGCCCTCAAAGCTCATTTCTCAGCTCTTGTTTTTGCATGCATTTTTTGGCTCTCCACTTGAACACATTCCCAAGCCAGAGCTTGCTATAATTTCCATTAATATTCAAACACCACAGTGACTTGTCAAGAGGGACCCAGCATGCACAGCATCCCTTAGGACAACTCATCCCTACTCTGCTATAATTAAGTCTCTGATTGGTTGGGACCAGGGCTGTACCAGGGCTCAGACAAAACTTAAAAAAAAAATATATATATACATTCTTTATTATTACACAATTCCTTCTTTAAGGGCCCTCTGAAACTCAGCAATGTTGTGAATTGCTTATCGCAATAGGGGAAACTTGTGGGAATGAAGTTATGGGTATACATACATTATTTCATATGTATCATGAAAATTAATTTCCTTGCTTTCTATGACATAAGAATAGATGTTGATGCGACTGTGTATGCAATGTCGAGTTTTGGAGATTCCCAGTTCTCCAGAGGACGTGTGGCAGCAAATATTGTTGACCATATAATTACTGTATTATTTGCTGGAGATTGTAAGTGGGCAAAGCAGGATATCTCTGAGTATTGAATCCTCAGTTGCTTTACGTCTCTGTGGGACGCCTTCTGTTATATTTGTGCCGCACTAGCCCAAAGTGATGAAAAATAAGATTGAAACTCTAAGACTGGTTATGAAATAGCTAGTCTTGTTTGGCAAATGCACACAAATAAATCATGTAGCGGGATTTATTTCTTTAAGTTCCCTGAAGGAAAAACTGGTTACCTGAAAATGTTTAAAAATAAGAAATGGTGATGCAAACACGGCAACACTTTGATAGTTAAATTACAGATACATACAGAGTTGTTGTCCCGAAGTTTCCTGAAGCCTTTCCCTTGTCTTCTATTGGTCAAATGTTTTGTCATGTTTCTGCTTTTTTTATTTTTCTGATAAAATAAAAAAATAAAAGTAATACAAATTCACACCACAGTGTCATTTCCAACACATTTCAAATTATGCATTATAGTAAATAGCATTCAATGCTTTAAATTATGGTGGTGGAAATTACAAAAATCATAGCTTGCATTTCCTATATTAATGTAGTTAATATTTTCACACTTTTTGCATAATTTGATAGTTACAGATTGATTGGCAATGACACACAATAAAATACTGTTCCTTGTCTGTTCACAAGGAATTTATCTTATAGTTTTCTTCACAAATAATGTACCATATTTGATCTCAAGCTCTTCAAAATTGGAACAAAATTGTTTGCTGTGGTGGAAATGACACTACACCAGTTGTAAAGTTCGAAATTTTATATACTGTGTTAAATCATGTTTTTACACAATAAATATCAGTATGTTATTTAGGGCCCTATCATACAGCCGGCGCAATGCGTCGCCAAGTGCAAACGCCAGGCCAAGTGTTTTTTTGCTTGTTTCAGCTCGACGCAGGTATCATTTTCATGTCCTGTCCATGTTGTTTAAATAGCACATTTTGCACCCATCTGTTCGCACATGGGCATGCTGTTCTGAAATTGAGGTGTGTTGAGGCGCGTTGCTATTTTGAGGCAACTGAAATAGACTGCGTCATTGACCAACAAAAACCTGGTCTAATGTCAGTGGTGCAATATTTTTTTTTTTTTTGTTATTTAAAGCTGGTACACTCTGCTTATTACACACACATGGCAACTGGCTTTTAAAGGGAATGGGAGATGAGACTCTGATTGGTTTATTGCACGTTACGCCCAAAACATACCCATTACCTTTTAAGAGAATAGGGATAACACTTTTAGACCATGCGCCTGGCACGCCGAACATTTTTCCCGTCATTAAACTAGAAAAAGTGGATTCGGACACGCCCTAAGTGCACTTGCATGGTACGCTTTAGACCATGCACTTAGAATGTTAAAATAGGGCCCTTAGGCCCAGTCCCAATTCGCCTACTTATACTACGACCTAAAAGTATGTAAATCTTTTGTGAAGAAAAAGTACATACTTTTGAGTGTGTAGCCAAAGAGTAAACAAGCTTTGGGACATACTATCATGTCATCTTTAACGGACAGATCTGTTTCGTGCATCCTGTCACCGTAAACTGCCCTGTCAATCATCTTGTCACAGTTAAAATCCTCCATTCAGGTGCTGGACTGGGACTAAAAATCGGCCTGGGCATTTTGGCCCAGACTGGCCCACTACATATAAACGATCTTTTCACGCCCCTGAATATGTATACTAACTCCTATTAAAACCACTAATGCCATGTAGCCTAATGAGTGTGTAGGAATGAGTAAGAGTTAATAGATGAAATAACTACTAATTGTAAAATACAATCGAACTACTCCACAATGATGAATCCTAAAACAAAAGAGCACCTAAAACTGATGCATTGGCATAGCAATACCAGTGTTTGACACAGGATTTTTGGTAAATCTGTGGTGGGTGGACCTCTGTCTCTTTAGGGGGGTTCGGGGGAGCCCACCCGTAAGAAATATTTGTGCTTTTTAATGTTAAATTCATCAATCTGGTGCACTTTTAAAAGCACAGTTAAAAATTAAGAGTTCCAACCCATAATCAGTGTGCAAATTGAACGAAGAAAAACTCAAACTCTTTTAGCTGTGATATAGTGTCTGTCTGCATTACACTACAACATAATAATAGTTATAATATTGATTCCATGACAGTAATAGCCATATATTGTAAAACAAATGCACTGAAAAATAAAAGTTTTTTTTATACTTTTATACTTTCAACTTTTATAATTAGTTTTGTACTAATTTCTATGCTTGAAAGAGATAAACACATGATCTTTTATTTCGGCGGAAAACATGGTTTACAAACGCTTCTCATTACAATTCTAGTAAAATGTGTAATCGTCAACTATGCCGATGTGTAAATAATGCGCAACTTGGTAATGGGTTCCTACACTCATCACCTCAGTGTTCTGAAAGTTGCCTAGTTCTGCTTACCATAGTTCTCTACACACTCATTCTCTCCTGATCCTCCTCAATATCCTCATCAGACTTCCGAGGGGCCAGTTTCTTTTTTCACGCTATTTCTCTGCACATTTCTTGCGTTTCTTCTCCATCTCTGACTATTTTGACTGATACACACTGACACTGCACGCTCGCTCAGAGCCCAAAGGGGGAAGAGTTTAAAGATGTGATTGGACCTGCCCAGTGCCAATCAAGAAAATAACCAATGGGCCTCTTACCTACATGTTTCATGGGACGGTCTGTAAAAAAAACAAAAAAACCTACGCTGACTTTTTTTGTCCAATGCATTACACCGGCACAAAGATACCAGCGCCGCCAATTAAAGGTACAATATGCGAGATTTTTGCAGTAAAATGTCCAAAAACCACTAGCCCAATGTTATATATCTTGTTTTGTTGATTACTTACAATATCCCAAATGTTTCCAACTATTTGTAAATCGTGAGCAAATTGTGATTTTAACCAAGGAAACGGGACGTGTGAGCAGGGGTGAGGAGTCGCCAGTCAATGGCGTGTTATCCGTGTTAGCCTCGGTTTCCGCCAGGTTTGCGCTCACACTGCGTTAGTAACCATGGCGACAGACGTGGACAACCGGGTTATTGCCATTATGCCTAGCAAGACGCTCACGCTGTTGTTGTTTTGTTTAAACATTATGGACCATGGCAAGAAGACTTTGAGACAAAAAGAGGACTAAAACGAAGATCAACATCTTTCGAGATGCCGAGAGCTCCACGTCCGCGACTAACTTCGACTGGACAGAGACGCGATGTGTTGCATGTACTTTATTAGACAGGTAAGAAAATGTACATAAAACTAATCAATGTTATTTAGTTCAACATGATGAAATGTTAGAATATGATCTTTATGTTATTCTAATGTTGATCTAGCCCACTGCTAGTCTCATACAGCCAACACACAACCTAACTAACAACATTCAACACACTCAAATGCTGTTTAGTGTGATAGTGTAACTGTTAGAGCAAGTGAAACAGCACTGCGTTACCTCAAGTTTAATTCGTCTAATAAACTGACCTGTGTGAGTATTAATTCAGCACTTGTTGAACGTGTAGTTCGGTAGAATGAAATGTCCTTATTCCTTTATCCGTGGGACTCACTTTGCGTGTGGCGCTGGTATACGTCTAGCAATCGCGCCCTGCTTCACACCACAGTCATGATAAAAACATCAATGTATTCACTTATCCATAAAAGATCCATCAGCTTCTCGACAAGATCCATACTTACGCTTAATGTGGAATATACGCCATTATTACACGCCTTGGTTATTATAAGAGGTTAGCAACTCCTGGTGGCGAAAATTCCTGCATATTGTACATTTAAAGCCTGGTTCACACGGGAAGATTTTAAAATTGTCGGCCGATTTTCCAAACCTGAGAGACCCCACACACGGCGAATAAAAAAATCACGGGTCTAACAGTTTTGGTCGTACAGTGTGTGGTGCGCAGCCACACGGCAAAATCAACACATCACACACGATTTGACTCCCGAGCATTCCCAGGTCAGACGGAAAATCTCGCAAAATCCCTTGAGATCAAACGTGACTTCAGAGTAAACAATCATGGCGGACGAAGAGGATGCAGTGGCGATAGTTTGTAGTTTGTTTTTAACCGAATCCATCTCCGACGCCCAACGGACTATCTGGTGCGCCATGCCACCGACTGTTTTTATTTTGTTTCCCGGTGCTTCCTCTGCGCCTCATCGCCTCGCTTTCTGATTGGCTACACGCCACAGTCCACAGGCTGCGTGCTTGTTTGTCCCCAGGGGACACCACACACGAGGAGAAATCGTGCCAAAAAAATCCAACATGTTGGATATCCCCATTTGAGGGGATTTGAGATCGGAGCGGTCCCGACGTCATTCCAAGCAGACGAGAGCAGTGTTAACACACCACACATGGCAGGAATATCTGATCAGATTATTTTACGATAATCAGAGCATCCTTAAGCTTGTCAGAAGGGGTAAACCGGGGCTAAAATGGGCCTAATTATCCTACCGTGTGAACCAGGCTTAAGCAAAACTAAACGGATGGGCCGCCGATGTACGAGTATTATGGGCCGTTTAGACAAAAAATTTTTTTTTTTCTTAGAATGATCTGTATTGGCCCAAAAAGCATGTCGGACCACCGGGATAGTGCCCGGTATGCCCGATGGCGCGTCCTCCATGTCTGTAGTTTTTTTTAACACTTTTCACTCGTGTTTGTAGTTCTAACCGAATCCTCGTCCAACGCGCGATGGGTTGTGGGCAATATTAGCCGTTAGAGTGTGCATCGCTCTGCACTTCGGATTCTGACCGGAAATAGTAGACCATCCGGGTATCTTTGGAACACTCATTTCAAAATTCTACGATTTGGGACGTACTAATTCTATTTTCGAATACTATTTAGGACGGATAGTATGCGGATTGGGACTGGGCCTGAGGGGGCACACTGGCAGTTTAGTTCGGAACGGGCCACGGTTCGCATGAAAAATCGCTAATGTGAACGCTGTCATGGGACCCGGGTGCGCATTGGGGTACCAAACCCGAGACTACCTGGAGGAAGTGGTCTGAGTTCGGGTGCTCCCGAACTGTGCTGTGATTCGCGTGTATGTGAAAGCAACATGGACTCGGGTGCGCACTTGTTCAGGAAGTAAAGTAACCTGCGCATGCGTTTTATGATTATTATGTATTAAGTTAAATAAAACACACGTAAGGGATGAAGATTTACTTTGGATACGAGCAAGAGTGAGTCTGCAGTGTATTCGCGCATAGTGCGTGCAATCAGGGCAACAAATTAATGGAAATCCACTGTCTCCTAAAAAGAGTCCATTTGCAAGCAGCGGAAAGACAGCTTATGCGACACACACACACACACACACACGCACACACACACACACACACACACACACAAACACAGTAAACCTGTGTTGTTTACTCAGCTATGCATAATAGCACCAAATTAATAAAAAACACAATATATTGACCCGCGTTGTGTTTTCTTTCATACGCCGTGCACGTTTGCAATGACGTAAGATGCACGCAAACCGACGCAAACGCACCAGAGTTCGATAGAATCAAGTTGAGTGTGAAACCAGACCAACGTTGTGGGGGGCGCCGGGAACAATCGCGCTCGGCCTCGGACCGCAGAAAACAAGCCTAGTGTGAAAGCACCCAGAGTCTTTGTTTAGATTATCATAGTTTTAAACTTCTAATAATAATTCATATTCTTTTTATGATTGATTGTCTTATTTTAAAATTAAAAAGTTGTAGAACAAGAGTAAAAATAAAAACTGTATACAATGCATTTGAAAAGTAGCGAAAATAAATGATAAAGTCATGGTAAAGGTCAGATGTTATGTGATCTTCACATAACAAAAAGAAAAATCTGTCTAACTCCTGGAACATAAAAGTGGCCAAAGAAAGACCCTTACATTTTTCAGGGAAATCATCCTACAGACAGCTTAGTTGTATATTTGTATAGTTGTCTCTTAGTAAGAGGGGATAAGAGGAAGTATTTTAGAACTGTAAAAAAAGCACGCCTCAGGTTATAAATTAAATAAAACTATGAATTTGTAAACATTAACTCCATATGAGCTGACCGTTAATCAAGGACAGAGTAGGCTACTCCAGCTTGCCTATTTAGCGGCCTCCCTGCCTGAGGGCAGAAGCTGTTTGCACTCTGTTGGTTTTTGATTGAACTCAGTTTTTCAAGTATCTCTTTGAGAAATTAAAACATTTCACCAAATGAAGTGTCATAAAACTTTAACAAATATAATGCATGAATATCGCAGAACCCCCTATGTTTTTCCCTACCAGAAGTTGCATCCTCTTGTAGTGTTGAATTGCACCAAGCATTAGTGTGAAGAATAGAAAGACATGACATTAGACGGATTGTGTCTGTAATTAATAATAATGTCCCCCTTGCCATATTAGCTATTATACAAGCTCATCCTCTGCTCCACTCCTTTTCCTCATTCTTTCTCCTATCCCTCTTTCTCCTTGGTTTCGAGAAGAACAGTGGATTAAGAGATTAGTATGAGGGGAAAAAAGGTAAAGAAAACATAATTGTATCTGACTGTTTATCCGGTCCTAGAGTGTGAGGTTTGCCCACATTAGCTGTTTTGAATTGCATGCACACACCCGAACTGTGATTTCACCCTTCTCCTGGACACTGTAGGCATTTATTATTCCGCTAAACTCACTGTACTTGGGTTGAAAGCAAATCCATAGCCTTTGTGATTCTGCTAAGTAAAGATTTATGTCAGTGGAGCTGTATGCTCTCACAAAGCCTGACGGATGGGATTAGAGACAATTGCACTTGTTGTATCTTATCTGCAGGTTTCTCCATTATCAAACAGACCCCTTACAGAAAAGCCCCCTCATCTGCCTGAAGTGATGTCTTCCTGTAAAGGCTAATTCCCTCATCCCTTTATATGTCTGGATACGTATGTTTGCTCTGCCAGGCTTCAGAAAATCCTATGCCAGCAGGGTGAAAGGCCAAGCGATTGAGACGAGTGCATTTATAATGCCTAGATAGATAGCTAGATAGATAGAAAGTTCAGTATCTTTATGTTGTTTTTCTTTTCTTAAAAGCTTCATGTTTTCTTGTAGATAGATTGAGTCCCACATGTTTTTATGATAATCTAGAGTCATGAGTATAATAATACCATCATGTTGCATGATATGTCTGCATGGGGATTTTTTATTTATTTATTTTTTTACGTGCCCTGTCATCACATATTACATGTGAGCTGCACTTTATCTAAGAGTCTGCAGAGCAAAACATTTGGCTTTGTTAGCAGTATGAGGTTTATGCTGACAGTGTTTTTAGCAGCATAAAAGGGTCTTGTTCACACACTTGCTGAGTGGATGACACCTGTACACCTGAGCTGCATTTCAGGTAATGAGGATATGTTCAGGTGACCAGGTGTGTGTGTGTGTGTGTGTGTGTGTGTGTGTGTGTGTGTGTGTGTGTGTGTGTGTGTGTGTGTGTGTGTGTGTGTGTGTGTGTGTGTGTGTGTGTGTGTGTGTGTGTGTGTGTGTGTGTCTGTGTGTGTGTGTGTGTGTGTGTGTGTGATGCATACCAAAAAATATTCAACATTTATTTTATGCTTTTCTTACATCTTTAAATTGCGTTACATTGCAATAGCTTCAAAAGTTTTTGTCACTCCTGTGACCAACATGAATGCATGTGATGAGCATCACCAAATTTATTTGCAAATAACGACTGTTTTCAAACCAATGAGGTCCGTAATACTTGGAGAAAGCTATCTGTTGTCACTTCCATTCATCTTAAAAGGTATAGTTCACACAAAAAAGAAAATTAAGTTTTCATTCTATCTTCACCCTGTCAATGAGGACCCATCATTCAAATTCTGTTCCAAAGAATAAAGAAAGTCATAAAGGTTTAGAATTACATGAGAGTAAATAAATACTGACAGACTAATTTTTGGACTATCCCTTAGTACACAAAAAATTGAAAGTGACCCCATTAACTTTGTAAGCTTGCATTACTAGTCTTGTGTTTTTTGTTAATCCACAGACAAAAAAAATTGTTTCTGTCATGTCAACTCTCAGAGAGTTTGGTATCGAAATGGTTATAACAATATTAATACAGTATGTTTGTTCTTGGCATAGTAGGTCTGCTACGCTGCTCCTGATGTTGGTTATTGCTCTGCAGCAGCAGAGCAAGTACAAGACTTGCTACTGCTAATTCATACACGTAAGACAAGCTGCTGCACAAGAAAGCATACATGAATTACTTGTAGCAAATCTATACAGGTGGAGCTGGGGAAGGTGGAGTGTTTCTGAAAGCACGCTGCAAACTGCTACAGAAAATGCTGACCAAGAATTTGAAGGTGTAGCAGCTAGCTTGTGGGATACTGATACAGCAGGACCCAATCAGCTGTGCCTCTAGAGAACTTTGTATTTGTCTTAATCTTTTGTCAAAATCTGGAAATTGCTTCGTCTCTGAAATGCGATTCCTTCTCTGATGACATTAGTTTGATGGCTTGGACAGGACTTGGATCCTATTTCACTCCTCTCCAATCATCAGTCTGTTTCGAGATAGAGATGGCGAGTTGATGTTCTAAACCCCGCCCTCTTTTTTTTTCTTTCTTTTTTTTTCTTCACTCAGAAATATGTAACAATACTAAAGTCAGACTGAACTTACGGCTCACATTTCAACCCTCTGAAATCACATTTAACCCTTTTGGGTCGGAATTGTTTTCTGGGCCCTGGAGGTGTTCTGACATGCTCTGACATTTGTGCTTATTTCTTATTTATTACTTGTAATATTTTCATGGCTAAAGTCTGATTACGCTGTATTCAGCACAAACTCTGCTACAATAATATGTGAGCAGCATTTATGTCTGGAATGTATGGAAACTGATTGGAAATGTTTAAAATTGCTAAGTTTCTTGTGGATCTTTTTTTTCTTTCATAATAAGCATTGCAATACTGGCTCAGTGGCTCTCTTAACCCTTCGGAGCCCTCTAACCCTAACCCTAATCCTAACCCTTTCGAGTACTTTTTTTACCTTTTTACCATACCAATGTTTGGTATATTTTTTTCAGCACAACATCACCTATATGACCAGACAATTAGTTTTTCACTTTGATGTACTGTATCAACATACTGGACCCAAAATCACACAAAAACACAAAATCCGAAAAGAAAAACCATAGCTTTTCTACTACAAAAAACACAAACATGCTCAATGAAGCATTTTAAAAGGTTTAAAATGTAAACAAAAGTTGTAAATGTCAACATATACAGGTACAATTCAGATATGATCAAGCTATATACAAAAAAAATATGATTTACAAAAAAAAAAAAGCGGGTGTAGCCATAGGCTTTTTTCTTTCTTTTTAGCTTAGCCACTTTTTACAAAATGTTGTGCACACAATTATACAGATAGCTATATTTAAGGCCTTGCATTCCCAGAGTATGAGGGTTCCCAAATAGTGCAAATACAACATAAAAGATGTAAAATTGAGATAAAATCAAACTATATACAGCAAAAAGCAGGTGTGGCAATAGGCGTTTTTTCTTTACTTTTTTGCTTAGAAACTCTACAAAACACTTCATGTACAATTACACAAATAGCTACATTACAGGGCTTTCATTCCTTGAGTCAGAGGGGTTCCTCAATAGTGCAAATATACCATACAAATGGTAAAATTAACACAAAATCAAACTATACATACAACTATTTACAACAAATATCGGGTGTTTTTATTTTATTTTATTTTTTATCTGTGCCTCTCCTCAAAACAGTTTATCTAAATCTACTCCTAAACAACCTAAACTACTCATAAACTACCTAAACTATCTACAGTACTCCTAAACTACTCTCAAAATCTACTCAAACTCTTCCAAAAACTAGCAATAATATATCTCTCATATATAACGTATATATATATGTCTCTCTTTGTCTACTCCATAAATCCTCTGCCTTTCAATTTCGCTTCTTTGCTCAGTTGGCTCCTCCTCCATTCCCTAAAACGTGCAGCCTGAAGAACAGAGTCAGCAGATTCACAATTTTTTCTCTGTTTTGTTTTATGACAAAAACCGACGAAGCTATTAGAATAAATGCTACGCCTGTCGCATCCCATCTTGCGTTCTTTTACAAATACTTCAATATTTTTTTTATAAGTTTAAATGATCATATCTCCGTTTTTACTTGGTCTATCAACACAAAACCAAAAGTAAAATAGAATTTCAAGCCAGCACTTTCGACGGAAGTGGACGGCAGCGCTCAACGTGACTTTGTTTTTATCCTTCAATGTCTTAAACTGGTCATGTAACTTGATCACGCCGGCGTGATCGGCGACCCCCAAGAGTTAATGGTTACAAAAAGTCTTGAAAATATTTCTATAGTCGTGTGTCACGGTTTATGAATTCACTGTTTCCTTCTTGTCTCGTGTTTCTGTTGTTATCTGTGTGGGTGTGTGCGAGTGGGCGTTACCACTCCATTCAGTTGATCAGCGCTCCAGCTGATCATACTCTACTCACCAGCTGCAGCCCATTCACTCGCCTATATAACTTCACCGCATTCTCCTCTCATTGTCAGATCGTTGTATGATGTCCCTCGTATTTATTGGTCCTGGTCCTGTCGGCGTTTCAGTTCATGTCCTGTTCCTGTCTTTGTTCAACTGGATTACCCCCGACATTTGGATTACTTCACCACACATCACGCTTCACCTCACCACTCTACAACCGGACGCCTGATCATCTTGTCCCTGCGTCACCAGTTGTCTTGTGTGTTCTGACCTGGAGTGTTCCTCACCATAAATGGAGTTTGCTTGCATCTTTGCTTCTGTGTCCTTGTTTGTGATAGAACGATCTGACCTGCAATGGAAGCAGCAAGTGATTCAACCCCATTGGAGGACTTCGTTCATTCTAGCATTCAGCACATGGACAATCAAGAGAAACACTTGAATGAGACGGCACGCGCAGTTCAAGCACTGGTGACGCAGGTGTCCGAGCTCACCCAGCAAATACAACAGCTACGAGGTCCCACTGTCCCACCCACACCGGCCGTTCTTCACATCCCACCCGAAGAAGCGCCCCAGTCAGAACCCCGCCTACCAGTTCCTCAAACTTATGATGGTGAGCCAAGTTTTTGTCGAGCATTTCTAACTCGTTGCTCAATACACTTCTCTCTACAGCCCCGAACTTTTCTTCATGAAAGAGCCAAGGTGATATTTGTGCCCAGTTTACTGACTGGGAGAGTGGCACTTTGGGGAAAGGTGGTGTGGGAGAACCAAGATCCATGCTGCGTCTCGTTCCAGACACTCTCCGTCGAGATGAAAAGAGTATTTGATAGAGCGGTCGCCGAGAGAGAGGCGGCCCAAATGCTCGCGGAACTCAAACAAGATGAGAGGTCGGTATCAGATTACTCCATCAAATTCAGAACCCTGGCGGCAGAGTGCTACTGGAACGAGGAGGCGCAGTGGGACATGTTCCTGCATGGGCTGGCTGACCGCGTTCAGAGGAAAATCTACGCCCTGGACCTACCCACCTCACTAAATGGACTCGTTGATCTAGCTCTTCGAGTGGACGCGCGACTAAACAGGGTCGAACGCAGAGCACTACCTAGCCGGGTCATGGGAGGAACCAAGTGTCAGCGGTCCAGCGGCGGGGACGCGGTCAGCCCCGTCTTCGATCACGAGCCCCTGCAGGTCGGGCGAGCTCGGCTTTCCCGGGAGGAGAAGGAAAGGCGGAGATCCCAAGGACTCTGCCTTTACTGCGGAGCAGCAGGACACTTCGCTTACAACTGTCCAGTAAAAGGACAAGCCCAACAGTAAGTATGAGGCTACTGTCGGGTGGGCTCTCCGCTGAGAGGACCTCATCTACATCTACTCTCCTCCCGGTAAGACTAAGATGGTCAGGCCACAATCACGACTGTCAGGCACTGGTGGATTCTGGGGCGGAAGGTAATTTCATGGACCATTAATTTGCTCAAAGATTTCAAATCCCCCTTTTACCCCTCACCAGTAGAATAGCTGTTCATGCACTCAACGGTCAAGATCTTCCCACCATCTCTCTCATCACCGAACCTGTCACACTCATTACGTCAGGCAACCACGTTGAAACACGTTCATTTTACATACTGGACTCTCCACTCGCACCTGTTGTTCTTTGACACCCCTGGCTCATCGAACACCAACCCCAAAATTGACTGGCAGCAGAGATCAGTGTTGGAGTGGAGTAGTAAATGTCATGAGTCCTGTCTTGTGTCTGCCTGTTCGTCTGTTGCTGTCTCTATGTTTCAGGAGAAGGCAGTGGATTTATCTAACGTGCCCACGGAGTACTTAGGCCTGAAGGAAGGGTTCAGTAAGTCTTGTGCTGCTTCTCTCCCTACGCATCGTCCCTATGACTGTGCTATAGATTTACTGTCAGGTAAGTCTCCGCCTAAAGGCAAGTTATATTCACTTTCTGTTCCAGAGAGGGAGGCTATGGAAAAAAAATATATCTGATTCTCCAGCATTAGGGTTCATCCGCCATTCCTCTTCTCCATTGGGGGCGGGGTTCTTTTTCGTGGGGAAAAAAGACGGGTCTATGCGACCTTGTATTGACTACCAAGGGTTGAACAGCATCACGGTAAAGAATACTTATCCTTTGCCGTTGATGTCTTCAGCCTTCGAGAGGTTGCAGGGAGCGTCTATCTTCACTAAATTGGATTTGCGTAACGCTTATCATTTGGTCCGCATTAGGAAGGAGGATGAATGGAAGACTGCTTTTAACACCCCCAGGGGGGACTTTGAATACTTGGTCATGCCTTTCGGGCTGTCCAACTCCCCAGCAGTCTTCCAGGCAGTCGTCAACGACGTGCTGCGAGATATGGTTGACCAGATCATATATGTTTACCTGGATGACATATTGATATTTTCATCTTCTCTCCAGGAACAAGTTCAGCACGTCCGACGAGTGCTTCAGAGGTTGCTAGTGAACGGGCTTTTTGTCAAGGCGGAGAAATGCGTTTTTCATGCACAGTCTGTTCCGTTCCTATAATACATTGTGTCGACTGAGGGAATACGCATGGATCCTGAGAAGGTTAAGGCTGTGGTGGATTGGCCAAGCCCAGATTCCCGTAAGGCCCTACAGAGGTTTCTGGGATTTGCCAATTTTTACCGGCGTTTTATTCGCAACTTCAGCCAACTAGCCACTCCTCTGACCGCTTTGACCTCCCCCAGAACTACGTTCAGGTGGTCAGACGCTGCTGATGCAGCGTTTGCCAAACTGAAGGGCCTCTTTGTTTCGGCCCCTATCCTCATTACCCCTGATACATCACGTCAGTTCGTGGTGGAGGTCGACGCGTCAGAGGTGGGGGTAGGTGCAGTGATATCCCAGCATTCTCCCAAAGACGACAGGTTACATCCATGTGCGTTTTTGTCTCATCGTTTATCCCCTGCCGAACGCAATTATGACATTGGTAACAGAGAGTTGTTGGCAGTCTAGTTAGCATTGGAGGAATGGGGTCACTGATTAGAAGGGTCGGTGGTACCTTTTATCGTCTGGACAGACCATAAGAATTTGGAATATATTAGAACCACTAAAAGACTGAACTCCAGGCAGGCTTGGTGGGCACTTTTTTTGGGACGTTTTGATTTTACTTTCTCGTACCGCCCGGGTTCCAAGAACATCAAACGCGATTCTTTGTGAGGCATTTTTGATCGTTCCGAACGCCCCTCTACTCCCGAGTGTATTTTGCCTGAGACTCTAGTTGTCTCCACACTCGTATGGGAGGTCGAATCGATGGTTATAACGGCCTTAGAAGGGGTAATACCTCAGCCCGGATGCCCGCCGAATCGTTTATTGTGCCGGAGGGATTTTAGTCTGACATCATTTAGTGGGGTCATTGTTCCAACGTGGCTTGTCATCCAGGAGTTAACCGCACTAGTTTTTTAGTCAAGCAATGGTTCTGGTGGCCACTTATGGCTTGTGACATTCACAGTTTTGTTTTGGCTTGCTCGGTTTGTGCCACTGGTAAGACCTCCAATCGACCCCCAGATGGGTTACTTCAACCGCTGCCTGTCCCTTCGAGACCCTGGTCCCATATCGCTCTAGATTTTATTACCGCCCTCCCACCCTCCCAGGGTACACGTCGTTTTAACAGTGGTGGACAGGTTCTCGAAGGCGGCTCAGTTTATTCCCTTACCCAAATTACCCTCAGCTATGAGACAGCATTGACAGTCGTAGATCACGTCTTTCGTATACATGGCCTACCGACAGACGTGGTCTCCGACAGGGGACCCCAAATTTTGGCGTGAGTTTTGTAGGTTACTAGGAGCGACTGTTAGTCTGTCCTCAGGGTTACATCCTCAGAGCGATGGTCAAATCGAGGGAGCCAACCCTGGAAAGGGTGTTGCAATGTTTGGTTTCCAAGAATCCTTCCTCATGGAGCCAACAACTGTCCATGGTGGAGTACGCCCACAACACGTAACCAGTGTCATCCACAGGTCTGTCTCCGTTTGAGTGTAGTATAGGGTCCCAGCCACCAATTTTTTCCAGTCTGGAATCCGAGGTCGCGGTTCCCTCCGCTCACGCCTTTGTCCAGAGGTGTCACCGCACTTGGATTAGAGCCTGTGAGACTCTACTCCAGGTGGAGGCGCACACCAAGGCTAAGGCCGATCGCCACCGGTCAAAGCCTCCCGTATATGTCGTTGGTCAAAAAGTCTGGCTTTCTACTAAGAACATTCCTCTCGGCTCCGTTTCTAATAAACTTGCTCCCAAATTCATTGGCCCGTTTACTGTCACCAAGATCATTAGTCCGGTGGCAGTCCGTCTCAACTTGCCTCCAGTGTACAGAAGGATTCATTCCGTCTTTCATGTATCCAAAATTAAGCCCGTGTTTCATTCTCGCATTAACCCGCCAGTACCGATTCCTCCTCCGCCGCGACTCGTAGAAGGGGAACCAACATATTCGGTTAATCGTATTCTGGACTCTAGGCGGAGGGGACACGGGTTCCAGTACTTGGTTGACTGGGAAGGTTATGGTCCGGAGGAGAGAAGTTGGGTACCTGCTAGAGACATCCTGGATCACTCCCTTATTGATGATTACAATCGACAGGTAAGGGAGTCTGGGAACGCCAGGAGGCGCTCCTAGGAGGGGGGGTACTGTCACGGTTTATGAATTCACTGTTTCCTTCTTGTCTCGTGTTTCTGTTGTTATCTGTGTGGGTGTGTGCGAGTGGACGTTACCACTCCAATCAGTTGATCAGCGCTCCAGCTGATCATACTCTACTCACCAGCTGCAGCCCATTCACTCACCTATATAATCTCTCCGCATTCTCCTCTCATTGTCAGATCGTTGTGTGATGTCCCTCGTGTGTGTTGGGCCTGGTCCTGTCAGCGTTTCAGTTCATGTCCTGTTCCTGTCTTCGTTCCACTGGATTACCCCTGACATTTGGATTACTTCACCACTCATCACTCTTCACCTCACCACTCTACAACCGGACGCCTGATCATCTTGTCCCTGTGTTACCAGTTGTCTTGTGTGTTCTGACCTGGAGTGTTCCTCACTATAAATAGAGTTTGCTTGCATCTTTGCTTCCGTGTCCTTGTTCGTGATAGTCGTGTAGCACTGATTGCAAATAGCATGTTGCCCTTCTACTGCATAGACTGACAAGTACTATTAAAAGCCCATCTTATCAGCAGTGAATTACCCCTTTAAATGTAAATAAGGTTTACAGCCACCATACTGAGTATAACATTTTCGCCCATTATTATATGTCTGGGTGGACATCATTGTCTTTCAGGGGTGAATCTCAAGCATAAGAATGGAATTGATGGCCACTGAAGTAAAAGCACTAAACTAAAAAAAAAAAACTTGTGTCTGTCTTTTGTTCAAGCTTGCAAGCGTATCTCAAAAATAACCCCCTGTGCTAAAAAATTATACTCAAAGATCAATAGACCCCATCACCTTGTGATATGGCCATTCTAATATCTCCCTCCCATCTCCCCTGGTTGCATCAAATTTTATGGAGAGGGGTTTAGTCGATTGCACTAGATATATAAGGGTAGGGATTGGCACCTGGAAAACAGGCAGCCACAAATGAGGCACTTTGAAGTGAGATGTTTGATACTTCCAGGGAAAGAGCCTGAGAATGGAGGGCAACAGTGAAAAAAAGAGAGCCATCATGTGGACTTTGAATTCCCACTTTCCTTGAAATATTGCATGAATCGCAATGATTACAAGTCACATCTTTGGTGTAACTTTACAAAAGTAAAACTTTTCTGACATAAAGGTCTGGCATGAGAATTGCATTTAGAGAAGACACAGTCGTCAGAATGTAAGTAATGCAAACAAATTAATCAAACACTATTTTGTTACAGTTCACATAAACTTTAAACACAATTGTATGAAAATAGCAACCCAGATAATGGCATCATTTCACAGCCATTTATCTTGGCCTCTTATCATTGTGTTAAGAGTCCATTTGACGCTTTGATTGATCTCCACAGTTAGAGTTTATTTAATGTTTAAATTGCATAGTAGACAGTTTCTTACCACCAGCCATTTGTTCTTTTGAGTTTTTCAAGGTCTTATTTTGTAAATTGTCTCTGCTTGTGGACAGTAAAAAAACAGCATTTAGAACAGGGTGAACTGAACATATACTTTAGACTGCTTGCAAGGTTTTTCTCTTTCTTTCTGTCTGACCCTCGTCTTTTCTGCAGGTTTTGGATAATGAATTATCTCAGTGGATGCACTCCTGTGTCCACTCAGAAGTTGGTGTTGGGTTTTGAAAGTCTAGTCTGACATCTTTTTTGTGTGTGTGTGTGTGTGTGTGTGTGTGTGTTTTTGTTTGTTTGTTTGTTTGTTTTTTGCTATCTTGCTTTCCATACATTACCAAAAGAAAACCACCCCAGTCACAGGAGTGATATCTGTTGATTTAATGAAAACATTTTGAAAATGGATCTCCTGCGCCAGGAGTCCATTTGTGAATTGGTGCTAGTGCTTTCTTTTATAGTCTTGTGGTGCAGGTGACTCTGACTCTCTCTCTCACTCTCTCTCTCTCTCTCTCTCTCTCTCTCTCTCTCTCTCTCTCTCTCTCTCTCTCTCTCTCTCTCTCTCTCTCTCTCTCTCTCTAGTTAGTCAGACAATAAAAATTGTATGACATCTGCTCACTATTTGACAAGAACAAATCAATAAAAGAATAAATAAATAAATAAACTTTCTTTCCAAAGGATCTGAAAAACTCTGTCCCTGTCTTTCAATTTAGAGGTTTAATTCAGGCATCCTTGGCTTAAATCATGTACCTTTTCAGTGGCATGCTATTCGTTTTATTATTATTATTGATTAGAGGTGTACACATTCAGCAATTAGTTTTGTTGTGCTTATTTTGGAGATGTTTGTGTTTTTTATTAATATTTATTATATGTAAATATGTATATTTCAGATGAAATTTTATATTTCCATTCAATGAAAATCATGAAGTAGCTTTAGGACACTTCTTTTGCCACATAGGTTGCAATTTAACTAATTTCTCCAGTTTCAGCTTAGCTAAGCAGATTTTCATGTATTGGAGGGAATTAACTGTTTAGCAAGCTATTTGAGTAGCTAACATGGTCAGTGAATGCAGTGTTATTTTTGTGTTATTTATATAATATTATTGAATTCATTTATTAATTTTTTTAATTAGTTTTTATTTGTATTTAAGTTTAATAATTATGTAAAATAAGAAATAGAATTTAAGTATCATCTTCACTTTGTAAAACGTTTTGGAGCCTCCTCAAAAAAACAGTGGGGACAGCAAAAGTGCCTCCACATTACTGTAATTGGCTGATTACCCGGTCAATATTGTACCCCATAGGATCCTACCCTGTTCTAAAAAAATAAATGTTGTACATTTTAAAGTTAAATGCATCTGGGTACTTTTAGATAATTTTACATTATTATGATTATTATGCCTAAGAGTAAGTGTCAGGATACAGGCTCGGAGACTGAGGTAAGTGAATCAACATAAAGCTTTATTTCAGTGCATCAAGTTCAAAAGGTGAGAATATTCAAAGTTCAGAGGTGAATTCGGTGAAGATTACTGCGCGGGAAGGATTCCAGGTGAGCAGATCCTCTTCAGTTTATCTAATGGTAAACTAATACAGTTCGGTGATGATTTGTCTTTTCTCTTTCAGATACAGCCGTGAGCGAGTGGAACTCAGGAGGAATACAAGGACTCAGGAGACCTGGATACAGTTGAAGCTTCTAGGAACATCCGAAACAAGGACACAGAGGTTAGTATAATTCAGGTGAGTATACGTTACATGACGAGGACGGGTTGTATCAGAGACTTCGTGAAACAGTGGTAAAGCGTCTGTTCCTGTTGGAGACTTGACAAAGATTGAATGTGAACTGGGTGTTTTTATGGAGCTGGTTGCTGATTGGGAACAGGTGAAGGTGATTAGAACTCAGGAGAGAGTGATCGTTGTGTGCTGTGAGATGTGGACTCTGATTGGTTTCTGACACTACCCCTCCCTCCAGAGTCCGCGCCAGCGGACCTTGGACCCCGATGTCGCGGTGGTCTACCTCTGGGTCGTGGTGCAGGTTTGCTTGGATGTTGAGTGTGGAATTCAAGGAGCATATCCGGATCAAGGATGTCCTTCCGGGGTATCCAACATCTCTCCTCTGGTCCATATCCTTCCCAATCTATCAAATACTCGAGCTGACCACCTCGATGGTTGGTCAATAGGAGTTATCGTGGGAGTATCCTGCGGAGCTGGTTCTGTGGCTGCGCTAGACACCGCTGGATGATGCGGATGCAGGAGAGGGACATGGAACGTGGAATGGATTCGTTGCTGAGCCGGGAGACCAAGCTTATAGGTCACTGGATTGATCTGTCTTTCTATGGGGAATGGTCCGATGTACTTGGGACTAAGTTTACGACTAGGTTGACGTAGACGGATGTCTCTCGTAGAAAGCCAGACCAGTTGTCCAGGTCCAGGTTGGTATTCAGGTATCTGACGGCGACAGGCATCTGCGAAGTTTCGTTGGCGATTTATTGCTTGTCGAAGGTGATGATGAGTTTGATTCCAGACCCTTTCACGCTCTCTAAACCATTTATCTACCGCTGGTACCTCGGAGGGCTCACCGCACCAGTCGATAGCTTTCTAGAAAAGAACGCACAGGGTATGGTTTTGGAGGAATCATCAGAGTACTGGGATAGAATCACTCCTACTCCTGTAGTGGAGGCGTCCACTTCTACCACAAATACCTTTTCCGTATATGGGTGATGGAGTAATGGTGCAATGGTGAATGCGGCCTTGAGTGATTCAAAAGCTCTGTCTGCTTCTGGGGTCCAAAGAAGTGTCTTGGGTTTTCCTTTTAGCAGGGAGATCAGGGGAGCTGTCAAAAGGCTGTATTGATGTATAAATCGTCGGTAGAAATTTGCGAAACCGAGGAATCTCTGAAGTTCCTTAACTGACTGAGGAGTAGGCCAGGACAGGATGGTCTCCGTCTTCCGATTATTCATTTCCACTCCGTTCTCACTGAGGTGATATCCCAGGAACTCGACACTGGTTTGATGGAAAGAGCACTTCTCAGCTTTTAGGAACAGAGTGAAATCTCGGAGTCTTTGGAGTACCTGAGATACATGTCGATGTTCAACTAGGTCTTTGGAAAAAATAAGAATATTGTCGATATATACCAACACGAACCTTCCCAAGAAATCGCGGAGTACCTCATCCATGAAGCTCTGAAGACGGAAGGGGCGTTTACCAATCCATACGGCATCACCAGACACTAATAATGCCCTGCAGGAGTTATGAAAGCCGTCTTCAACTCATCCCCTTTCCTAATTCGGACCAGATTGCATGCACTCCTTAAATCCAACTTGGTGAAAATTTTAGCTTCCCTGAGCTGTTCCAAAGCTGATGAATGAGGGGCAGTGGATAACTGAACTTCACGGTGATCTGTTTTAGGGCTCTGTAGTCAATGCATGGTCTTAAACCCTCGTCTTTCTTGGGAACAAAAAAGAAACTAGCCGCAGCAGGTGATGTGGAAGGACGGATATAACCTTGTTCCAAGGCTTCCTCGATGTACTTTTGCATGGAATTTTGTTCGGGAATTGACAGGGAATAAATTCGACCCTTGGGAATGGATGCTCCGGGTTTCAGATCAATGGCACAGTCCCATGGCCGATGGGGAGGTAAATTGGAGGCAGTAACTGGATTGAAAATGTCAGAGAATGAGAAGTAACAGGAGGGAATACTCATGGATAGGTTTTCCGTGGGACTTTCGATGGATGTGGAATTCACTTTTAGAACTTCGGGGGGGTTGAGCACAGGGAGAGCTATGATGTGGAATTTCATTAATTGGGCACTGACAACCCCATCTAGTGATCTCACCGGACTGCCAATTTATGGTGGGTTGTTGACGAATTAACCATGGGCGACCTAGGCTTATGTCTGTTTGACTATTCTGTAGAACAAAAGGTTTGAAGATTTCATGGTGTACGTTTTCAATCCATAACTGGATTGGTGTTATCTGGGATGTGACATGTCCTTTGTTAATCAGCTCACCTGTTACGGCGTAGATGGAGTAGGGCTTGGGAGTGTCAACCTTCCGGAGGTTGAGTTCTTTACAGAGCTGTCCTGAAATGAAGTTCCCTGCTGACCCAGAGTTGATGATAGCTGTTACAGATACATAGATATTTCAAGATTTCAGGATTACAGGAATCGTAAGGGGTGTTGATATAATGGAGTTGTCTTGAACGGAGCTTACCGTCAGATGACCTGGTCGAATGGGACAGGTGAGTCTAAAATTACCTTTGGCCCCACAGTACATGCATAATTTCAACTCTTTTCTTCGAGTGCGTTCTGCCTGGGAAATTTGGAAAGTGTCGACTTGCATCTTCTCAGATTGATCTTCTGACGCAGAACCCATGACAACTTGAGGAGAAGAAGAGTGACATAGCATAGTATCTTGATAACAGTTCTGAGATCTTTGCTGCACACGAATAGCCTGCTGGATGAATTTCTCTATTCCCAGGCTGTCATCATAAATCGCCAATTGAAGACACAGGGCAGGATTCGACCCACGGAGGTAAACTGAGTTGAGCGCCCTTTCATTCCACCCACTGTTGGAGGCTAGAATGCGAAATTCTAAAGAATACTCAGAAACTGTCTTCTTTACTTGACACAACTGCAGCAATTGATCTCCGACAGAGGAATCTTCAGTTGGACGTCCGAAAACTTCTTTGAAGTGTTTTAAAAATTCCTGAACAGATGTCATCACAGTGGACTCCTGCATCCACCATGCCTCAGCCCATCTCAAAGCTGCTCCGGATAATTGTTGGATAATGAAAGCGACTTTCGATCGCTCGGTGGGATATAGTTGGGCTTGTTGTTCCAACACAAGTGAACATTGCAATAAGAATCCGTTGCAATCTTCTGCCCGACCGGAGAATGGCGCTGGGCGCGACTGTGGACTAGCGAAGCAAACAATAGAGGGAGCTGCGTTTATGGAAGCGCTTGCTGGGGGTAGCACTGGGTTCGCCGAGGCAGCAGGGACTTGTATGGAATTTGTTGCAGCGGCGGTAGGTTGAATAGAGTTTGTATCCATGCCTGAGGTTCGAATGGAATCCATTTTCTTCACCTCTTTAGGTTTTGGTCAAGTCTTCTGTCAGGATACAGGCTCGGAGACTGAGGTAAGTGAATCAACATAAAGCTTTATTTCAGTGCATCAAATTCAAAAGGTGAGAATATTCGAAGTTCAGAGGTAAATTCGGTGAAGATTACTGCGCGGGAAGGATTCCAGGTGAGCAGATCCTCTTCAGTTTATCTAATGATAAACTAATACAGTTCGGTGATGATTTGTCTTTTCTCTTTCAGATACAGCCATGAGCGAGTGGAACTCAGGAGGAATACAAGGACTCAGGAGACCTGGATACAGTTGAAGCTTCTAGGAACATCAGAAACAAGGACACAGAGGTTAGTATAATTCAGGTGAGTATACGTTACATGACGAGGACAGGTTGTATCAGAGACTTCGTGGTAAAGCGTCTGTTCCTGTTGGAGACTTGACAAAGATTTAATGTGAACTGGGTGTTTTTATGGAACTGGTTGCTGATTGGGAACAGTTGAAGGTGATTAGAACTCATGAGAGAGTGATCGTTGTGTGGTGTGAGATGAGGACTCTGATTGGTTTCTGACAGTAAGTAGCCTATATTAAGCATATTATTAATTATGTACTGTATTAAAATTACAACGTCTTAATTTCTTCACTTCAGGGAATCAATCGTTAGAGCTTATATTTTGGGAGAAAAATGCAGTTTTTCTGAAAACATGTTTACAAACGCATCTCATTGTAAAAAAAGTGAAATACTGCAATCATTTGTCCAAAAAAAAAAATTGGAAATTATGAGAATGTAAAAATACTGTGCGCAACTGGCACACATTGTATTCCCAAATGCACATTGAACTGACAGCACATGCATAGATTGAGTTCCCTGCATTCCCTGTGAACTGAACTGAACTTCTTTAAGATGGTAAAATCACTGGATCATGGAATTTGATGTCACTGACTACCTAGAGGAACAGCATTCATGTGTACTCTTTGTTCATAAGTACCTTGCTGCAATCTTGTTCAAATCTCGAACTCAAATGTGTATAAGTACCAATCTTTTATACAGAGAGTATAAGGACGTGATTGGATAGATGTGAAGGTAATTAGTGACGTAGTAATTAAGTCATCCTGGCAGAACTTTATGCTAAAGCTTTCATTGGTGTAAAAACGTTTGCACTTAAAATAATACTTTATTAATAACAGTGTAATCCGAAATAATTAAAACAACACCAAAGGTGTTAATTGCCCCATAGGGTAAAACTTGTTCAACAACAGCAAGTGTAACACTGTGCTATATAGGTGCTATATTAACAAATATAGTAAATTCAACTCTACAAACAGTACTTTTTACTCTTGATAGAGTGGGACCATATATGTGCCCAAATAGTGTTAAAATGCACTCTTTAAGAGTTTATTTGACACTGTTTTTTACAGTGTATGCACAGTATTTGTGAGAGAATGTCCTCGGCTTCACATAGTCCCTGAGAGTTTACTAAACTAATTCTAAAGAAAAAAACACTCGCAACACAATGATTGGGCCAACAACTAGGCTGTGGTGGGAGATGCAAGGACACTGCAACACCTGTGAGACAATCGGTTTTGAAAAAAGAAAACTTGGCTTTTGCTCACTTCCTGAATACATCCAAAACCACCGGTTCTTTTTTCAATAGCAACATCTCACTCTTTTTCATTCAGTATATCTCTGTCTCTCGCTCCTTTTCACTCTCCATCTCCCCGTCTGACACTTAAGTTTGAATCCCTCCATTGCTTTTTAAATGCACCCTTTTTCATTCCTGCCACATGGCTGTGGTTTCAAAGAACGGGGACCCGTGTCGCATAGGCGACCAACTGTAGTTGGTAGTGGAACGTGGGAGAACAATGGCTGCCTGGCACATGTCTTTAAGGAACAGGACTCATGAGGCTTCTTCGGTTCCTTTTTAGGAAAGGCAACCACATTGTTCACTTGTTTTATCTTTTTTTCCTCCTCTTGCAGACACATCCTGGGGTCTTAACCTCAAGGAGAGCAGGGAGACAAGGCAGCCACTGTCAGATAAAGAACGGGAATGAATGCTCAGAGTCGTGGATACAGTATGGGGTGTGCGTGTCGTCATCGACAGTCAAAGCTATCTCCTCTGTGCAGATTCAAAACGTTGCTGCTCCTCTCAGTCTCTTAAAGTTGAATGATTTTCCTATTATTATTTTTTTTTTTTGAGTAGGGCATGAGCAGAAGTCTACAGGTACACTCAGTACCAAAAGTGTGTTGCGCAAACACTAATGTGAACCACTGACTGAATTTCAATGTGTCATTATTTTGGGGGTCCACATGCAGAAATAAACATTATAGTTCTGATTTACCTTCAAACTTTCTTTTTCACCTTTCCTTTTTTTCTCCTGTGTCTTCTCTGTATCCATTCCGTAAGGAAATCCAGGTGCTTTTGACTAATGAGAATTCTATTTGTGTTTGTGCTCTCTCTCTCTTTCCTTGCCATGCTTGAGAGGTGATTGTATTTGTAATTAACAAAACAATACGCCACACATCAAGCATTCCTGGCACATCAGCATTAACAGGTGGGCATCACAAATAAATATTTGGTTTATGTTTCTAATAGGACATAAGACATGTAGCTAGATTTACAAATTAGTTTTCATAAGATGTCATGACTGTTTAATCAACAGAAATGCTTAAGTAAGGTTTTCGCTTAATACTTGATTACAGCACTTGTGTTTGCAATTTCTAATTTACTACAAATTTGGTCCATCGTCAGGAGGGCAATCTGGAACGTTGTCAGAATTTGGACAAGGAGAGGGCAAACTCTGGGTTTGTTTTTTTGAAAAAAAAAATTAATATTGAACAACATTATTTTTATGACTCTATGTATCTTTATTTTTACTCATAATTAGGGTTGAATTAACCTAGACACTCTCCACCATCAGTATTCCCTTATCCAAGTGATAAGCCAAATATATATATATATATATATATATATATATATATATATATATATATATATATATATATATATATATATAAACACGCTATAAAACATTACTTAATTGTATATTACAGAAGTGCATATATTCTTTGAATACTACAATTTGTGGATCAACGTAGTGGTTAAATCTGTGATTAAATAAAAGTGATTTTATTTGAAGCATCTATCATTCTGAAATACACTTTATTGCTTTATTCTCTCTCTCTCTCTCTCTCTCTCTCTCTCTCTCTCTCTCTCTCTCTCTCTCTCTCTCTCTCTCTCTCTCTCTATACCCAGTCTGATAATTATGGTTTCAAGTGGGCATAAATACAAGACCTATGTTTTTCTATTCCAATGAGCAATAAGTAGACCTCTGTTGCCATGGAAACTAGGGATGGCCCGATACCATTTTTTTTTCAAACCGATACGAGTACGAGTATTTACATTTGTGTACTTGCCGATATCGAGTACCGATACCGATATTTCTACCGCAAAAGTAACTATAGGCTCCCAGAAAAGAAGACAGAAGACTATTTTAGAACACAGGTTAGAAGACTGTTTTTATTTTCTTCTCTGCTTGTTTTAACAAGTCTAAAAATAAATAAGAATGAGTAAAATAATAAATGTATTAACACACAAACCACTGTTAATTTAACATAAAAGCAAGCAGTTACTGCGTGCATGGTCTGACATGACTGAATGCGCCCAAAGTGCGCTCCCTTAATAGTCTAATTCCTAAAAAGTTGACAGTTCATCGCGATCTCACACATCTGTTATTATCAATGAAGCTGACTGCACAATGAATCTTTCATAATATCCACACTTTGTTTGTTATAATTAGAGGATTTGCCAGCATACAGAATTCAGCACTGAACAAAAAAGTTTTGAGCAGTGAGGGGAGTCTATCTTAAATGCTTCTGATTAGCCATTGCGTTCAAGAAATCAACACACATGTCTGTGATTGGCTACATCGCTCAACGCTGCAAACATGTTATGAATAGAAACTCTGGCCTGTAAATCGTTTCTATTTTGTTTTAGTTATTCTTCTTGCTTTTCTGCAACAGATGAATGAAAATCTATTAGTTTTAATATGTTGTATTCATAGATATGTCTAGTTTGCGGGAGTCCCGCGAATCGTTTTATTCTCCCGGAACCCGCACACACAGAGTGAGTGCATTACCGCGAGCGCGGGCCATCAGATCTAGTGCCGCGCCGCACTCTTTTGCGTTGGGAGTGCACGTCCCTATGCCTCAGTTCACCTCGACAAAGCACTCGCGGCGGCCAGTTTCGTTTCGCAAAATGTACGTGGTATCGGGGCGTGGTATCGGCAAATTTTTATGAGTACGAGTACGAGTATATGAGGACAGTATCGACCCGATCCCCGATGCCAGTATCAGTATCGGGCCATCCCTAATGGAAACAGTGGAGTCCGATAACAGGTCCAGACCCCATAGGAACAGTTTTTTTATCAGCTGTAAACTCATAGACATAAAAATACCCACCCTCACGCTATAATCCTTTTCTCACAGATCATATGCTCGTGTCCACTTACTGGACCAGGAAGCAGAGACGTTTTCTGAAGACCAGCTGTTGATGTTCTCTATTAGATTATGTGTTTTTTGAGAACAAATGAATGAAAAGAGGAATGGACAAATAATTTAAAAAATCAAGAACAGTTTTTTATTGTAGCACAGTTTTATAAACTTAAAAATGTTAGTTCATTGACTTTTATTTCTTTATTTGAATGAATGCAAATGTGAATGATAACCTTTTTTTGCTGCAGCGCAATGTTTTAACCATAGAGAAAAGTCAAAGAGTTAACAATTAACTTTATTTAAACTAATGAAGGAAGAACAAACTAATTAAAAATTAACCTGTCAAAAAAAATAGTTTTTTTTCATTATAGTTGTCACAGTCACCCCACATGTCTTCCTTTGTTCTTATTTTCGACAGACAGTTTTTACAAACAGTAAAAGTTTGTATTGGAGCCTTTTCACCTCTTCGTCTTCTTCTGCCTGCACCACACCGTGACAGAAGAACGGACCAAAAAAAAAAAAGGGATGGGTATCCTTCTCACCCCGGTGAACCCAGCTCATTCTCTCCTTACCCGCTTCCAAGATGGTTGGCCGATCGAGGACTATGTAGAGGAGTTCCTTGATCAGGCGCATAAGGTACCATGCAACGAGGACACCTTAAAGACCGTCTTTTGGTGTGGGTTGGACGAGTTCCTCTACCAACAAGTTCCTGCGGCAGCTACCACATGTTCCCTGGCTTATTACATTGAGTATGTGCTATGGTTGAGTGGTTCTTCACTCACTGTCGGAGAGGTTGGTGAAGACAACACCCCCACTCAACCACAGTCACCCTCTTCAACTCCAGAATCTCGTTCCATCGAGACTGCTCAGCCATAGCTTCTTCACGTCAAGTCTGCCAAACCTGAGTTTCTTCATGCAAGTCTACTGAGCCTGATCTTCACATAATGCCTGACCAGCCTGATCTTCACGTCATGCCTGACCAGCTTGATCTTCACCTCATGCCTGACCAGCCTGATCTTCACGTCATGCCAGAGCTTCACTTCAGTCCTGCCTAGCCAGATACTGTTCATGTATGTCCCGCTGAGCCAGAGACTGTTCACGTCATGCCCGCCGAGCCAGAGACTGTTCACGTCATGCCCGCCGAGCCAGAGACTGTTCACGTCAGTCCCGCCGAGCCAAAGACTGTTCACGTCAGTCCCGCCGAGCCAGAGACTGTTGACGTCAGTCCCCCCGAGCCAGAGACTGTTCACGTCATGCCCGCCGGGCCAGAGACTATTCACGTCATACCCGCCGGGCCAGAGCCTGTTCACGTCATGCCCGCTGAGCCAGAGAAGGTTCACGCCTGGTCAGTCTCCACTGGCCGAGCCAGAGCCAGAGACTGTTCACGTCATGCCCGACGAGCCAGAGACTGTTCAAGTCATGCCCACCGAGCCAGAGACTGTTAACGTCATGTCCGCCGAGCCAGAGACTGTTCACGTCATGCCCGCCGAGCCAGAAACTATTCACGTCATACCCGCCAAGCCAGAGCCTGTTCACGTCATGCCCGCCGATCCAGAGAAGGTGCACGCCTGGTCAGTCTCCACTGGCCTCGCCGCCTGAACCCTCAAAGCCTGTCCCTGAGCCTGTGCCCATAGCTCCGCCCAAGAAGATTTGGGGGGGGGGGGGGGGTCTTATACGTCCCCGTACATATGTCCACCGTATAGGGGGGCCCATACGTCCCCGCCGTAGTGGCCAGACACGCTCCCATGGAATGGCCACGAAGGCTGATCTGCCATGGCCACCCGAAGGGTCGTCTCCGCCAAGGCCGCCCGAACAGCCTGCTCAGCCCTGGCCATCTTCTCAGCTTGGCGGTACCGTCCTGGAGTCTTCAATCCATGTTGACCATGCTGACCCTCCTGGGGAAGACTCCAGGACATGATGTGCATGATCACAATCTATAGAGCACATGAAAACTTATGAATTCACAACTTTTCAAGGCATGAATACGGATTACTCCCTCCTGTCAGCTTTATTGTTCTTTCTCACCCTTCACTTATTCTGAACTTCACTACAGCTCTCTCCATTCCCCTCCATTCTGCATTTATGTCATGTTTTCTGTCTTTTTCTCACTCAGTCAGTCAGGGAAGATTTAAAAAGATTTCTTCACCTTCAATTCAAAGCCACCTGTGTCACTGTCTTCACTTCATAGATGCATAGATGATTATGAAAGATCCATGCTGTGCTGAATTAAGTGCTGTGAAACATGTGAATAGATGAAAGAGAATCAAAACAGAGGGTTCACCATCCTTCTCTTGTCATGTTGTTCATCTTCTTACCAACCCCCTGCACTAATGAACTTGAGGTTAAAGGCTGCTGACCCACATGCAGGACTCAGCTTGTAATGGGAATTTCAGGAGTTTAATAAGGACTTTAAGGTCAGAAAGACAGTTTAGATGCTTAGCTACTTTTTTTAAACTGAAAAATGTGCCAGTGGGTTATAAATCTATCCATCAGTTGGCCTTGATGACTGTAATCTGAAAATCTTAAATCCACAGACAAGCATTATCCACTGAAAGTGAATCGATAATCTGTTCACCAAGTATCAGCTTATGTGCTGAATTCTTCTGCAGCTTGTCTCAATCCATTCAGAATCAGTCCCTGTAGTTTGTTTGCCGAATTGCTCCAGTTTGGCCATGAAACGCTGTCAGCAAAAAAGGCTGAACTTTTTGACAGTTGTCAAGACGTTCCGTTTTAAATCAGTAATACTAGTCAATTTAAAGTTTCAGTTTCACAGTAGTTTGACAAAACTGAATTATTGGCATCCTTTCCATATGTTTAATAAGGCAGCATTTGGTCATGGATGAGTTTACTGCACCTCTGTACCCAGGTTTTGCACAATTCAGAATTGGGTGGAAGGACACTTCAATTTCCCAGAATGCATTACCTGTGTTGAATTTCTGTGAATTGCAATATAGTAAATTACACTTCTGTCATTCTTATTAAACGTCCTTAAGGGTTTGGAAAATTAAATTCAAATTCACAATTATGAATTGAAAGGTAGCCATTTCTAAAGTTCTGCATTTTGCACAAACCCCTGTACTTGTCTTGTGACAGGTTCTTTTTTGAGAATGGTTTGTAGGTATTTCATGCTAAGTGCTGTTCTGATATACGTTTACCCATGTTTTTTCATTGCGTCTAAGCATTTCTGTCACTGTTTTAACAATGCACTTCAAAACAACTTTAGTATTCTTCTGATTTTATCATGCAGAGCACTTGTTGAACCACTCAGTGCCAGAGGCAACAAAACAACCCCCAAATTTCACAAGACCGTAGGGAACATGAATATGTTCTTTGAAGACTATTTAACTTTTTGTAAAAATATAGATGGTTTAATCTGTTCACATGTTACATTCTTTTAGAAATATTTTGGCATAAGTTGTAAGTGACTTTATGCCAAAAGTGTGGTCACCCTTTTGTCTCCATCCACGTTAGAACTTACAGGACAGTGAAGTCTTGGAACCCTATTTCTTTGTGTCTGAAAGCCAATACAAATCTGTGTGCCAACTGATCAAGGTATCTCTCTACCATTCAAAGAATTGTTTACTTCAGTCTTTGAGTTTTCTCTTGCAGTTGTATCCACAGTTGTCGGCCAGATTGACATAGTACTGATGGCATCACATATGTCTCAAAAAAAAAAAATCAAGACCCCTTGAGATGGATTTACAACCTTGAGATTACTTAGTTGTAGACCCATTAGTGTGATCACATAAATTACTAACTCTTAGTGGTATTTTTTTTTTGTTGAAGATTTACAGTGGCTTTTAACAATTCTCTTGTGCCAATTGTTTTAATATGAAGAAGAACTCTAAGTATATATGCAGGGTCTGGTACCATTGCTAAAACATTTCAAATAGACTTCAAAGAAGGACTGACAACCACTATTGAGCATTTTTATCATCAAAGCAATCCAGTGGGGACTAGGATGACAATGGCTGTTCTTACAGAAGGACATACATCAGGTCTTTGATGTTCTTATCCATTAGCGAAAAAACACTTCAGGTTTAAACCAATGCACTTTTTTTTTCAAATGACCATATCAACAGTGATCTCTCCACCAGCATCTATCAATAGCCGTAAATGTGTTTGTGCATTGTCTACAGTGCAGAAGCTTTCTTAAAATCCTTTAGAAACTGTGTTTTTTAATCTTTTAAAATCAGATACAAGGTGTAAAAGTGTTCAAAAATGTCTGCAAATGTACGTAAGCCAATTCATTAGCATAAGTGGAGAGATCTCCTAAATTTTAAGTAACTATCATTATTATATTATTTGCGTTGTATTTGGCTGGAACATCTTATATATATATATATATATATATATATATATATATATATATATATATATATATATATATATATATATATATATATATAATTATGTAATTATGTGTAATTGCAGACTTAAGTTTACACAAGAACAAACACACAGTGATGGTTATCATATGTAAATTATTGAATACAAAATTTATGAATTACTTATTACTTATTATTACTCATTTAGCATCAAATGTTTGTAAAACAACTTGATTTGGAAAAAGACCAAAATCAGCTAATGCCTTTGTATGTTCAGTTATTAGTTATTGTTATTAATTAAGAAACCTTCAAACTATGCTGAATCCAAGTTTTAAAGTTTGCATAAAATCGAAATTCATCCTCACTATTTTGTAAATGCATGTTATTGATCTTATTATGAGCAATAAATCCATATATGTTTTTTGGTCAACATGATGTTGATATACCTTTATGGTTATAATAGTAGAAACCTATCTGGGTTAATTTGTATGCCACCTTTGTATGTTTTTCTAAGAACTGCTGCTGGAGATTAATAGATAGCCACATCCTGCAGCACCCTCTGCCACCATAATGTCCCTTTAACACCTCCCTCATAAACATGTCTTCAGATATATTGAGATCATAATCCTGCTCTTTTCCCTCTGAACAAAGCACCTAATCTCAGCAACACTAGTGAGCATGACAGATAATACAAAAGGCAGAGATATGAGATTAATGTTCGTCCACTGAATCTGTATGTTTTAAACTTTCTAGTTTTATCACCTTACCTTCCGTCTAATAATCTCTCCCCATCCTCTACCTTCATGGCCCTTAGCCGGAGTAAAACCATGATGAATTGAGCAGAGGAGAATTAGCTGAATGTTAAATTACATTATCAGAAGCCTTGAAGCTATGTTAGCTCAGTCTGGCTGGGTGCAATCTATCCATTAGCACATGTTCCCCTGCATCAGTCCTGAGCTATTAATCACCAAACCAACCAGGGCCACTGTCCACTGGAGTGCAGACGATCAGACGGCTCATGTCACCCATGAACTCCCTTTTCCTTATTTTATTGGTGCCCTGCAGGAATATTTGTTTTTAGTTTCCTGAATATGCCTTTCACTCGAGAGGCCAACATACTGATGGCTGCTCTAGGCAACAGTCACGAGCTGGGCAGACTCAGATACTTTCATATACTGTACTTTCTCTATGGGCACAAATGAGTCAGACTGTACTTTTGCTGACCTGGGGATGAAACATTTACATTGCAGGCAAACAACATGTTGAAAATCATTGCTGTTTTACTACTGGCAACCAAGGCCGGCGCTATGGGCGGGCCTTAGGGGGCCGGGCCCGCCTACAGAGCTCCTGTGCCCCCTCTCCATCCAATTTGCATTTAATAAATTATTTTAATAATAATAATAATTTATGTGCAGTATTTATATATGTATTGATGTGTATTTAAGTGCAATGTTTGACTCATAGGCTAATCTTATAAAAAAAAACTCCTGGAAGTTTGACTGATTGTTTACAAAAAAGGGGTTTCCCGCTGAGCCGCTCTGACCGCAGCATCTCGGTAAAGTTATAGCGACGCGACCATAGGACGCGACGTGCTCGGTTTTGCCTATTCAGAAACGAATGGAAACAGAAACTCATGAGGAGATTCCAATCCCAAAAACGTCGACTTCAGCTGTATTAAGAACGTGAGTAGGCCAGTTGGTTTTATTACTCTTCGTAAGTTGCACCAGACGAAATTATGCATTTGACACTGATATGTGTGTGAGTGTGCCGTAGTTGATTATGCATGGTTGATTGAATACTTAACTTGAGATTTGTGACTATTTGTCTGTTATTATAGGAAGTTGGCTTATAGCATGCTGTGTTCACGGAACAATGCAGACCGAGGCTATAACTGTAACATGATATCTCATGATAGCCGAAATATGATTGGGCAATAGGCTAATTGTAGTTAGGATATTGAAATCGCTGTGAAACTGTTGTAGCTAGTGTTGCCACACGTCCCGGTTTTTCCGGGATTGTTCTTCTTTTTAACAACCTGTCCCGGGAAGTTTATAAACTCTCCCTGATATAAAAAAGGCTCATAAGAATTATAATATAAAAAAGGCAAAAAAAAATTCAAAAGGCTATGTGAATATGTCCCGGTTTTCGAAAGGCTACGAAGAATATGTCCCGGTTTTCTAAAGTCTACGTGAATATACGTTCAAACAGCGTGCACGGCAGAGAGGTAGAGAGCGCGAGACCTTGCGTGCATGTGCTGTGTGCTAGTGTGCCTCATGAAACGCATGTAAGCGCATGTAAGCACATCCCCCCCCCCCCCCCACACACACACACACAATTTATTGGATGTCATAATTAGGCCCCCCCAAGAATATTAAATGCCCGTCCATTAATTTGTTTCTGCCGCCGGCTCTGCTGGCAACTACTGTATACCCAGGTCAGTGATGTCGACTGTTTGCATGAAAATGAAGGCAGTGTTATATATATATTTGCTAGGAACATTTTTAAACTAATAACCATGAAGTATTTAGCTTCCTTTAATATCAAAGCTGTCTTTATGAGGTTGGTATTGCAAAACCCTCTTTTTTATTGCCTCCAAAGCAATTTTTTTTTCAGGCACACTAGCCTAGTTCTACAGGTTTTATGCAGTTTTATGTGTAAATGTAAATGAAAGTTTATAATTTAAAAACAGTTTTTATTTACTTATTTATTATAAATTATTTATATTTAATGAATTATATAGATTCAAAAATGTAATTGTATGTGAGTATTATAGATACTGTATATTGTATTTTAAATACAATATACAATTTTGATTTTGGTGTCTGCGTTTTCTAAAGCCATCTCCCGCGGACGCAGTGACCTTTTTAAGCGCGACCCCGAATAACCGTTGCTAGGAGGGCGCCAGCGCCTCTGCCTCTCAGCGCCTCTGCCTCGCGAGTGGATGATAGCCCTGAAGACGCCTAGCACCCGAATCGTCCCGCGAGCTGTTCGTTTAACCCTCATGTGGTGTTCAAAACCCTATAACACCTGTGTTGTTCCCGGTCAAAAATGACCGGACCATAAAAAAAAACCGTATAAATCACTCATTATACCATATTTTCACCCAATCTTGGATTCAATCTTTTTGTCAACATGTTCTCTTTCAATTAGGACTGGTTTTATATTTTGCATCTGAATAATCATAGGCCTCATTTATTTGAGAGTAGGCATTTCATTGTTTGAGTAATTTTTTATTTTTTTTTTAATAATTTTGGAAATATTAAATAAAATCTGAAAAAAAATTGGTATTGTTGATCACACTAGTCAACTTAAAATTTTCACCAGGAATTTTGTTTTGAAACTTGTTTTGAAACCATTTTTGACCGGGAACACCACAAGTGTAACAAGGTAACAAAACCCCCACAAAAAAAAAGAAGAAAATTTTCAAAAAAAAAATGATATTTAGTTATACCATTTGGGAACAAAGTCACTAAGTTTCAGTCCAAAGCGATAACATTAACTAGTATTTTCGGGAAAAATTCACGTCCACGGAGAGTGATCGCGGATAGGTCTGTCCGAAACCTTTTTACAAGGCAACAAAATATTTAAAGAGCATCAAGCTATTAAAATCTATATTATGTACAGTCACAGATAATTTAACAGTATATTAGTCAGTCATTTTTATTAGGTTAAACAGTGATTAGATAACGTGTTTAATTTAACGTTCACAATTGGTCTGGGCGTCTGGCCCATCCAAACTGGAATCCCAGCGCCGTGCCGTGCCTGGTTCGCGCTTAAGTAAAAAAAAAAAAATGTCTGACCAAACCGAGGCCCCCTGAACAAATGGGGCCCCTAGGCTGCAGCCTATGTAAGCCTGTGCATTAATCCGCGCCAGCCTCTAGCAGTCTTATATATGACAGTCTCGTTTATCGGGTGTGACTGTCGTTACAAATAAAAACAAAATGTGGCAAGAGAAAGATGACCCTGAACGGCGTAATCGATATTTGTTTTATTTCATTTAAAGATCTATTTAATGTATTGTTGTGACTGTCGGCAATTCATGTGAAAGTAAGTGTAGTTTGATGTTTTTTTCTGTACAAATCAGTTGCCACTAAATGAATGTGATTTTAACACAGTATATTAGCTTGATCCTGCTAGTTAAAGCACAGTGCCCACAAATTTTACCATAGTAATTAGTTTTACTGTGGAATTTTTTGTTAAATAAGACAACGCCATGCTTTTAAGACTGTGGTTTTACTGTGGTATTTGTAAACACAGTAACACACTTACAATAGTTTTACCTAAGTAGTTTTACTGTGGAATTTGTAGTTAAAGCACAGTACCACAACACATACCTTGGATTTAACTGTAACGTTCGATTTACTGTGGTATTTGTAGTTAAAGCACAGTAACTTGCATGCTTTTACCACAGTAACTGTGTTTTTACTGTCTACTATTTGTAGTTAGAGCACAGTAACCACAGCACTTACCATGGTTTTACCAGAGTAACTGTCATTTTACCACTGGTATTTGTAGTTGAAACAGTAACACATCACTTGCCATGGTTTTACCACAATAACCACATCACTGGCCATGCCTTTAATACGTTTTTGTAATGTAATTGTAATTCAATATTCTTTTTCTGTCTTGCAGTTACTTCAGATCACATACTCCTCCATCTCCATCTTCCACAACAACCTTTAATCCAACAGCTCTTTTAAGAGGCCATCTCTCGCAAAAACTCACTTTCTGTCTGTCTCTGTCTCTCTCTCTCTGTTTTTTTTAACTGTAATTTATTTACACATATTTTTGCTCTCTTTGGTAACACTTTATATTACGACCCGCAAACAACTGTGGTAAACCGAAATTACGGTGTACGTTTCTGTAATTATAGTATACCTCCGTGTAGGTATAAGGGAACAATAT
Source organism: Siphateles boraxobius (assembly GCF_051911475.1). Lineage (NCBI taxonomy): Eukaryota > Metazoa > Chordata > Actinopteri > Cypriniformes > Leuciscidae > Siphateles > Siphateles boraxobius. The sequence goes on from NW_027508919.1 coordinate 15,125,942, forward strand.
GTTTAGTTTTGGGTAATAAAGGGGTACAACCAGATAAACAAGCAAATTATTTATAAATGTAATTATTTTAAAACTAACAGTTACCTATTCTGTTAATATATTCCAAGCAAAAATTCCTAAAAGAAGAGCAAGAAAAGAAAGAAGAAGAAAAGCAAGAGAAGCAAATCTTCAAAAAGAAGGGGGGGAGGGGGGATATAATCTGTTACTTTGTTGTTTGAGTATAATGTAGAAAAGACAATGTTTTATTAAGATGAAAAAGTGTTTTGAATTTTTTTTTGTAAAATAAAAGTCAGAAATTAAATGGGATCCTTTGTATATTTACTGCACTTACCCTGTAACTACACAGAACAAGGGGGTAACAAGCGCCACTTTAATTTACAGCCCACAGGAGTTACACTTACCCTGTAAATACACAGTTGAAATGGGTAACAAACACTACTTACTATGCAACAATACGAAACAACACTATGTGCACAGTAATTACAGAGAAAGGTACTCTTATTAAGAAAACAAAACAAAAAAAACGTTTTAATTACGTAGTATATTTGCCCTGGCATTTAAGTGTCATTGCAATACAATGTGATAAGGTAAGTACTAAGTACTACATGGTACGTTCTAAATTAAAATCATAGCAGAAACTATTTTTTTGGCTTAACGTTAAGTAGTTTAGTAAGAAAAGCCAAAAAATTCAATTTTTATCATATGTGCTTACATACAGCCATATATATATATATTTTTTTTTTTTTTGCCCAGCCATATTTATTTGAACCCAAATACACGGACGCACCAGATACACGTCAGCAGCGTCTTACGTCATCAGCGTCACTGCGGACTCGTGAACGCGGATCCCCAACAGAACCGGAAGACAATACAATGCTGAATAAAGTCGTAGTTTTTGTTATTTTTGGACCAAAATGTATTTCCGATGCTTCAAAACATTCTAACTAACCCACTGATGTCACATGGTATACTTTGATGGTGTCTTTATTTCCTTTCTGGACAAGGACAGTATACCGTTCATACATATTCACTGGAGGGACAGAAAACTCTCGGACTAAATCTAAAATATCTTAAACTGTGTTCTGAAGATGAACGGAGGTCTTACGGGCTTGGAGCGACATGAGGGTGAGTCATTAATGACATCATTTTCATTTTTGGGTGAACTAACCCTTTAACTACATTGTGATACAGAAATGTGATAAAAATATATACGATAACCTTTTATATACAACAGACGTACAATTTTTGCCTGGAATATATTAACAGAATAGGTACCTGTTTTAAAATAATTACATTATAAATGTACCCCTTTATTACCCAAAACTTAACATATTGTTCCCTTATACATACACAGAGGTACACTATAATTACAAAAACGTACACCGTAATTTCGGTTTACTTACAATGCAGGTTTTATATCTGCTTGTTACCCCTTTATTACCCAAAGCTTAACATATTATTCCCTTATACCTACACGGAAGTACACTATAATTACAGAAACCTACACCGTAATTTCGGTTTACTTACGCAGTTTTTTGCGGGTCGTAATATAAAGTTTTACCCTCTCTTTCTTCCTCTTCTTCATCATGGAATATTTTAAAAAATCTAATTTTGATAAATTCTGTCAGAAAGCTGCTATTAACAGGGAACTTGAACTCAAAGCTCCCAGTGCTGATCTTAAAGAAGCTGCCAGGGAGGCTGAACAAGTCCTTCAAATTAGGTAATGTTGAACACATTTAGTTATAGCTGATTTGCTTTAATGAATGTATCCTTATTTTATGTTTTATTAACTTTCCTTAAAGTCCTTCCTCTCAAATAATTTGGTCACGGATAATTTTTAACACACTGTCTTAACATGTGAATATTTCTCTTTGTTTCAGCTGAAAAGGAAGTGCTGTCAAGGGCTTGTTAAACCTGTCTTTGTGGAGAGGGATTAATTCGGCCATCTTGTGCGTTTATGGAGAAGGAAAAAAGCTGCAAAGGCAAATGTATTTTTGACCACATCTGTTTAAGAAGCAATAGTCTGGAAATGCTAGTTTAACAAGTTACGTGACACATCGGATCTTCAAATAACTTGTCCTAATCAGATCACTTAAACGATTAGTTCACCCAAAAATGAAAATTCTGTCAGTAATTACTCACCCTCATGTTGTTCCTACCCCGTAAGACTTTCATTCATCTTTGGAACACAAATTAAGATATTTTTGATTAAATCTGAGAGCTGTCTCACTCCTCCATAGAAGCTAAGGGATCGAAACTTGCCGGCCTAGAAAGTAAGAAAAGACAATGTTTAAAATAGTCCAAGTGACTACAGTGGCTCAACCTTGAGTTTATCCAGCGACGGGAATACTTTTTGTGTGCAAAAATAACGACTTATTCATCTCTTCATTTTCTTCTCTGTGGGCCCTGAGTGAGTTTACGTAGTGTAACAGCACAGCGCTTCTGTGTTGTACGTCAGAACGTAGGCTCGCTATTGGCCGACGCAGGTCATGTGTGTGATGCGTGTGACGTACAACACAGAAGCGCTGCGCTGTTACACTACGAGACTCCCTCAGAGGCCCACACAGAAGAAAATGAAGAGTTGAATAAAGTCGTTATTTTTGCTTCTTTTTGCGCACAAAAAGTCTTCTCGGGGCTTGATAAACTGACGAAAGTCTTACTGTCACAGTGTCTGGTGTGTGTTTCCCTTGGTGTCCACTAAAGGTCTCTTCCCAATATTGTCACCCACTCATCATGAACTGCAATTCCCATAATCCTTTGTCTGCACTCATCATCTGATCATTGCACCAAGCTGTTTCACATCATCCTGTTAGTTCTGTGTGTATAAATACCCTGTCTGTTTCTGTGTTCATTGTGGATTCCTTGTTTTCTGTTGTGTTGCACTTCCCTGTTCCACTTGGTTTTGCCAGATTGGTTTTGCCAGATTTTTCCACTTGGCCGTCCAGTCACCCTTCAGCCAGATTCCTGTGAACGTGGTTCCATCCAGCACAAATCCTTCACCGCTGGTTCCGTCCAGCACAAGGCCGTCACAGCGGGTTCTGTCCAGCACAAAGCCCTCATTGCTGGTTCCGTCCAGCACAAGGCCATCACCGCGGGTTACGTCCAGCCCAGAGCCCTCGCCGCTGGTCCCGTCTAGCCCAGAGCCCTCGCCGCTGGTCCCGTCCAGCCCAGAGCCCTCACCTCTGTTCCCTTCCAGCCCAGAGCCCTCACCTCTGTTCCCTTCCAGCCCAGAGCCCTCACCGCTGGTTTCGTCCAGCCCAGCGCCCTCTCGCTCTCGGAGACGGAGGAAGAGGAAGCAGACATTCACCATTCCTTAGAACCCGGAGACTGTCCCCGAACAGCCCACTGTCGTCACGGAGGCCGTCCCTGAGCAGCCTACTCATGTCGTGATCGAAGAGGCTACCCTCTCCCGTTACGTGGCCGCTGTGATGTGTGTCTGGGCCACACATGCCTCCCTGTTGGCTACCTCAGCTCCATCCTCTCCTAAGCCAACCATTTCCACCATCAGTCCCGCCATGGCCAAGAGGGCTGTTTTCACTTTTTACGCATTGGCTGTCCTGCATGCATGTAGGAAGCACAAGGTTTCTGCCAATTTAGAGACTGTTCACCTCACGTCTACTGATCCAGAAACCTCTCATGTCACGTTTGCCAATCCAGAGACCGTTCACGTCACGCCTGCTGAGCCAGTGTCTCCGGACAAGATGGCCGCAGCCGAGTTGGTGTCTGTTCCTGAGCCTGAGCCGGTGTCTGTTCCTGAGCCTGAGCCGGTGTCTGTTCCTGAGCCTGAGCCGGTGTCTGTTCCTGAGCCTGAGCCGGTGTCTGTTCCTGAGCCTGAGCCGGTGTCTGTTCTTGAGCCTGAGCCGGTGTCTGTTCCTGAAAATGAAGTTCCTGTAACAATATAGCCCATGCAATCTCTTGTGATGCATCTTTCAGCCTTTCACTTCATGTTACTGAAATGTGTCATATTTACTGTATTTGACACAGCATCCAAGTCCTAAAACATATACAATGGTAACATTCTAGCAATTGATTGTCCCAAATGTCATTAATATGACAAATGTTCATGTCTCAATTAAAACAATCATGGTTATGTCTTTTTACAAAATCAAATTGTGTATTTACCAAACACAATCCTTGATAAATAATATTCAACATATTTTGTTATCAAACACAATGTACAAAACTTTACTGGAGAATACAGCATAAAAACAGCTAAAGTAGCATATAAAGACTTATGATATTTGTGAGAAATGGGTTGTTATAATCATGATATTTATCTCCCTATCTAAATCTGCTTCTTCCATGTATATAAGTAATTTGCAATTGTTATCGAGCACAGTACAGTACAAATGATGGACAAAAGATGTGATCAAATCAAATAATTGTATTGTCACAAAACCATGAACCCAAGTGTGTACAGGTGATGAAATTATTTTTTGCAAACTCTGCAGAATGACAGTATGGATGACAAGTATAGAATATTTACACAACACATACAGTATTAATATACACAGTATATGTTAGGGACTCAATACAAGTAGATAACAATATATGGTACAATATTATACTATACACAGATTGAAAATGAAAAAAATAATAAACAAAATAATCACAGTATACATATACAGTGCAGTACAGTATGAATGAGTGAAAATAGAATGTCAGGGTCCAGAATAATTCTGAGTAAGAGTCCAGTCAGTGTAATTGAAAAAATGTAGAGCAAATGAGGTTGGGTGGTTGGGGTGGCTGTGTGTGTGTTACTGGTATGAGTCCAGTCTGCTGGTGCGGGTTCTACGATAACCTCTGCCTGATGGTAACGGTGAGAGCAGTCCATGGCTCGGGTGTCTGGATTCTCCGTGCTTTCCTCACACACACCTGTAGGAAGGGAAGTTTCCTCACACACTCCCTTGTCCTGGAGGGAGGGAAGCTCACCTCCAACAGTGTTCTGTGCAGTTCGTAGAGCTTTGCAGTGATACAGCCAGTCAGGATCATCTCCACAGTTTAAAATTGAGGGTTGATTTGAGGGTTTTGGTTATCACACTGAACTTTCTCAGCTGTCTGAGGAAGAAAATACACTGATGAGCCTTCTTCAGCACAGCATCAGGGTGGATGGGTGAAGTTATAACCAAAGAAAATATGTATTTAGGAGGTGGTAAATCAGCAAACCATAGTATTATTAATTTTTTTTGCACTGGACCAGGGGTAGACAAGTTCGTTCCTAGAGAGCCACTGTCTTGCAGAATTTAGTTCCAACCCTAATCAAACACACCTGAACAAGCTAATCAATGTCTTCAGGATTACTAAGGCTATAGGGAGGTGAGGTTTTTCTCAGTGTTGGAGCCAAACTCTGCAGGACAGCGGCTCTCTAGGGCCCTGTCCACACGGAGACGCGTTTAGCTGAATACGTACACATTTTTTATCGGATCGGCATTTCGTCCAGACGGATCCGGCGTTTTGGGAGACTGAAACCGCTATTTTTTTAAACCGGGTCCCAGGGTGGATAAATCTGAAAAAGACACCCTTGCGTCTTTGTGTGTACGGCCAATCCGTATATTTTGTGAAACGATGATGTCATCATCCCACGTGTCGACTAGTCAGACGCGCTAAATAAGTAGGCTAACAGCAACAACAACTGCAACTACTTGCTTGAGTTCATGCTTCAGAAGCTACTGAGCCTCTTTTATTTCTGTATTTATTATTTAGGCCTACTTAAATGTATTTTTTATTTTATTTCTTTATTTTACTTCTTTATTTGTTTATATTTCTTTCTTATGCTATGATGCTTGTATTTTGTCTGATTAAGACATTTCGTATTTTGTAGGGATGGGCATTTCAAGCAAAAAATAATATTCGACGATCGCTGGGAATTATTTGATTATTATTCAAAAAACGCACCTCTGCCCCTCATGCTCACCGGTAACACGGCGTTCGCTCCGACATAAAATTTCTCTGTACTGTAGGCCTACATGTTGTAGCCATTAAAGAAAAGTTAGTTTCATATTTATGTTTAAATAATATGTTATTTTTTCCTTTTCATATATGTTGATTATATGAAAAGTGAACAGCGAGAGTAGCCTAATCATAAGATGCGCAATATCGAGACATAATTTTGACCACTTCACTAAGTTTTGTTTTATATAAAGCCTTTCTTTAAAGTGAATTTCGTTTTGTATAAATTGTATCTTAATTTTAATCAATGTTTCATCAACCAATTGCCTGGATTTAATAAATAAGAAGCAAATATAGCAGACAATAACCATCAGGACACGGAGGCGCCGACGCGGTATAACTTGCATCCCACGTGAACTGGAGCTTGTCTCATAAATGAACAGACACTCAGAAATATATCTAAGCTTGAAATGTCTACTTTTAAACAAAACAATTCAAAACGAAAAGAAACAGACAACTCTCTTATAATCCGTATGAAGTGTGCATTTATCTCTATAAGCACCTTCACCTACTGCGAAGGTGGCGAGTCAGCATCGTCACAGAAAACACTAGCTTATTAATAAATAATTAAAATGTCTCCTTGCTATATTTGACACATTCATAACGATTAGGCTATTTGCCGGTTCTTTGTGGCAAGCTTTATGCGTCTGCTAACTAATCGAATATCGTGACTCATTCCTATTTTGTACCAGGCCAAAAGAAAGAAAAAAAGAAGCTACTGTTCCTAATATTATTGTATACAGCGCGCAAGGTTTATGCGCAAGTCTTCTTCTCTGTTTTTAGTGTATCTGTGTCACAATGAAAACTAACTTTATAATGCTGGCGTCCGTTTGAATGAACGTCACACAGCTTGAAATACAAATACCGATTTGAAACACGACATCTTTTCATTCATAAACACAGGACAATTGACGGATGGAAACCCTACCTGTACGTGTGATGAAGTCATCAAAAAGATATATTTTTCTAGCAATAAACTACTTTGAATAGCTGGGAGAGTTTGACGTAAACTGGTAACGTTAGCAGGTAGATTAAAAAACCCATAATGCATTGAGGCGAAAGTCAAAGTTTATAATGCATTTCTCCATATCCCCAGCTGCCGGTAGGGGCACAAATTTAGGGAACGCTCTTATGTGTCGTATCTAAAGGTAGTCACAAACGACCTAAATGGTCGTATGGGTTGGAGGACTTGTTGGGGGAAAGAGGTGTTCATTACAAAGTGCTGTAACAGTCTCTTGAGTTGTTTTCTTGAAATATCTCTTTTCAAGTAAATTAAGGTTTATAATTGAAATTAATACTTCTCCCAACTGAAATGTTTGAAATATTCCAATCTTCATAGTTTCAAGATCTGTAAAAAACAAATCAATGAATTTTAGATATACTACTTGTCATTCCTTATGATGCTTCATCTGTGATTAAGTGTGATATTACACACATTTATGATCTAATACAAATATATGAAGGAGCACTCATGGTAATACAGGAATACAATGTGTACAATATTTCTATTTATTTCCCTTAGAATCCAATAATCATCTTAATGTGGCGGCAAAACTGCATGAGGCTGTTAATAATTGCTTGGCAAGACATTCTTTCACATGCTCACAAATAAACAGTATCTTCAAACTCATGGTTGAAATCTAATGAACTCTACTTTCTGGAGACATTCTAATTATCACTCACAGTTTGTCTTCCCCCCAGCTGCGATGGTGGCTATGTTCTCTAACAGCTTCTCCCTCCAACACTAGGAAGAATGGTTGTTTAACAGAACCATTTTCCTTTCTTTTTGACTTTGTTCTATGTCTGAGGACCAATTTCCAGAAGCAGTGGGAGCCCATTGCGAGACCACAGGAGCTGTGAAGAGTCGCTTTGCTTGCTCTAAAGTGACAAGTTTCACACATTCATAAGGAAGGGCTCAGCCCAGAGGAGGTTCTTGCTGAAATCTTTCATCATCTTCTCTCATGCACGTGTTTCTAAGAGGACCTGTGGATTGGTGCATTGAGCTGTAGCCAACAGTTCTACCTCACATCTGGAGCTTACACTGATATCTGCAGGATAACCTGCTTGTTGAGAACAGCACAAACACAACTCGGCTTGATGGCAATGCATGAACGGGCATTTTGGCGCACCTGCCGTTTGAGGCAGGTACAAAACTGATGCAATAAGGCACTGTAGATTGAGAAGAATGAACATACAGAATTAATGGGCTTCATACTTAAGAACTTGCACCAGCCTGAAGCACCTGCACTTATTTAAATGAGAGCAAACGACTTGCTCAGGGTCCTTAAAACTATTTACTTGGCAATGTACTATTGAGTATTTATGAGCTGTCATTCACATGGAGCTTCACTGTGGCACTGACAATTCATCTTTAAGGTGAAATTACATTGGTGCTGTCAGACTGGTCTATTTTAAAACCCCCTAACAAAATCAACTCGACTAGGCAAGCTTACTGATGCATTAGCTCTAATTAAGTTGGCAGTGACAAAGCTTTGTCTAACGATGTGCTAATTTATTTCTCTAAAGAGTGCCGGTTGTTAGCATGTGGTAAAAACGCAAACCGACGAGGAGTATTTGGACGGTGATCTGTGTCTAAATACTATGCATGCAGAATGATCAGATATGGAAGCACGTTAGCTTTGCATTCATGAGAGTTAAAAGTCAATTGAGAACCACTAATTTGATGTATTTGTTAAAATCTTGAAATGCTTCATGTTTAGGGTTAGGTAAATACTGGAGAATTGCACTTTATTATTTTAATGATATGTCTTTGCTGTTGGCAGCATAGCATGAACTTCTTCCCCCGATCAATTAATATTTATAACAAAGGGTTTCGTTCCACTCCCACGTCTAGTTGAATTGGGTTGGTGTGCATGAAAGTAAGCAAGCATACAGTGCACATTTATGTAAAGTGATTCTGATATGTGGGTGTGTGACTTTAGGTCAGTTGAAATGAAAATCCACCATTTTAAAAACAGCTGTGAAAATCTGTAATTATTTTTACTATTTTGTTTCTACTTTTACTGAGAGCTGTAGTATATTTTTCCTTAGAATTAGTTTTTATTTATTATTATTATTATTAATATTATTATTATTATTATTATTATTATTATTATTATTATCATCATTATTATATAAATAAAATTTTCCTTCTCATTGTATTTATTTGCTTTTTTACCTTTTTAATTGCATGCATTTTTATTATTATTAATATAAATTATTTAATTTGCATTTGTCTTTCTCTTTGTCTGACTTTTTTTCTTACTGACATTTTGCCAGTATTACTTGGTGCAGATGATACAGATTTACAGATACAGATATAAGTGGCAAAAAAAAAAATCTGTCTAATAAATACAACTGCATCATTCTCAGCTAAGTAAATTAATGTATCTTAATGAATGTATTGATATTCTGTAGAGATACTTCTTACAGCTTGAACAATTAATGTATACATAATAAGAACATACCTGATTTGAGTAATTCACTCTTGCATGAACTCTAGCATTACTTTCAGTTCAACCTAACATGGGGCCCAAAGAATTACAGAGAATGCATCAGAGCAAAAATAATTCACTTGCCTTCATTATCCTTTTCTGAAATTGTTACTAATCATGCCCTATGGTTTATAATGCAATGTTCTGGTCCATCTATTTCAGTCATTTATTAGCCAATAAATTGTGTCTTCAGCTATGGGCAAAACGATCAATGTGTGCTCTTGCTGATGACCCTACAGTAGTATTGGTTCACACACTCTTACTCTAGTATCAAAGCCAGCCGCAGGCAATCAATCCGCAACTAACATTAAAAATAGATGTCCATTCAAGTTACTTACTTAAAATAAAAATAAAAAGTTATCAGGCCCAGCTTCTTCCTTTTACAAAGTTATGACTGCATGCACGTTTACATTTACAGTTGCAGACTAAGTGATATCCTTTATGTTTTGGCAGGCCTCCAGTTTACACTAAACTTGTCGCCTGATATATTCTTTATAAATAAAGAATATTAAATTGATGACAGTCCTACATTGTGATGTCTTCACCTAATGTCTCCAGCCAGTGTGTGTGTGTGTGTGTGTGTGTGTGTGTGTGTGTGTGTGTGTGTGTGTGTGTGTGTGTGTGTGTGTGTGTGTGTGTGTGTGTGTGTGTGTGTGTGTGTGTGTTGTGTGATATTGCCTTGCCCCACAAAGCTGGCTATATCCGAAGTCCTTGAGTAAAAAAAATAAAAATAAATTTGGTATCTTTGAGGAAAACAGCTTATAAATCATACTAAGTGACGTTTTTTGAAAATGTAAAAATGCAGAAATGTTTCTGTGAGAGGTAGGTTTAGGTGTAGGGTTAGTGTAAAGGGATAGAATGTTCAGTTTTGTACAGAATTAGCTCAAAAGGGAAATATGAATAATTAATTATAACTTGTTATAATTAATTATAAATATTTGGATCAGTTAATAGAATTACCGTGATGTAGCTGAATTAAAATTACAATCAATTAATCTGTTCGTCCAGTGTGAACTCGGTATTGATCATCTATCAACTCTCAGAAAGGATATTTTTCGTGGCCACAGAAAAATAACTCTTTCTTAGCATGTAGCTGTGATTGCAATCATTAAATTACATTAATTTAAAAGCAGACTAGAATAAACTCGCAAGAAGGTACACAAAAGCTTTATTTAACTAAATCACAAACACATAATTTATCTAAACAAATACATACACACAAATCACGCATACATGGGAATTGAAAAGTGATTGAAACCGGAAACAGAACAGGGAGTGAAGCTATGGAAATGTAGTTTAAAGCACCTGGTTAATGGGATTTATAAATGCCTTCGCCGTTGAACGAGCGTCTGGGTCAATCCCAGAAGAAAGTCTTCATGGTTCCATGAGTCGATTGTGTTGAAGTTGCAATCTGTTTCTTCCGCGTTGAATAAAGAAATGATGATGAACTTAATGTGTTAGTTTGGTTAACTGTTGAGGAAGTTACGTGGCCTGATATGTTAAGGCCTGGGGCTGGGGAGGCCCCAGACAAACAGCAACCAGAAGATGCACAGAAGAGAAAGTGGGATATATGCTGAGGCTCTTTAATCTCTGAGGAAGATCAAACTTCCCAGGGGTCAGAGAGCCAATTATAACTTAAGCTATCAGAGAGAACGTTTACGACTCTTTGACTTCGAGCATAATATTTTGCATATGTAACTGGATTGGGTGTTGATGCAGAAACTATTTAAGATTCTTGTAATATTAATATGATGCATATGTATCAACATATAATATAGATGGTCATTTAGATAATCAAAATACAAATTTGAAGATACCAATAATTATATATATATGCGATCTTGATTAATCGAGTAATACTAATACATTCATCCAAGGATTAGTACCTGCGGGCAAACTCCATAAAATAACGTATGATCTCACTGGGAAATCTGATTATACAACTGAGTAGGAAAAGGGTGCATTATCTAATAATTTTATCATAAAGCATGCATAAAACAGAATACAGTATACAAGACACTGAATCTATGGAAATTCCCCATAAAACATGAAAACACTACTTCTCCAGCCAGTGTGTGTGTGTGTGTGTGTGTGTGTGTGTGTGTGTGTGTGTGTGTGTGTGTGTGTGTGTGTGTGTGTGTGTGTGTGTGTGTGTGTGTGTGTGTGTGTGTGTGTGTGTGTGTGTGTGTGTTATAGAATTAAAAGAGAGGGGAATATGAGAAAACCCTACAAGACAACTCTGAATTAAGATTCATATGGCAGCCTACAGTGAACAGTGTTTTCATAGTAATCTCATTTTGTATTACTTCATCTTGCATTACAAAGAAAATTCAAAATAAGTGTTTTAATTTAACATCTTGCAAACACACACAATTTATTAAAGCACCTTGCTTAATGCACACTCGTTATGTCCCACTCCACTTAGTCTAGCCTATGAACTTGGCTTAGCATGTGTGTGATGATCTTTTTTTTATGGATATAATTAGCATAAGGCGAGGAGAGCGAGTCCAGCAGCGATTGCATAAGAAAATAGGTCATGAGTGCCCCCCATAGGCCCAACGCCACCTGTCAAAATCCAAACTCTCACAAAGAGCGAGAGCTCCCTCTCACCCTTTCCAAGAGAAAGCACAAATGAGGGAGAAAATGTTCCTTCAGACAGGGAGGGTTCAGAAGAAAATGCAAAGACTTTTGTGCAAGACCGCATGTGAGGAAACGGCTCTGAAAAGAAGGTGAAAAAGAAAGAGCAATGAGACTCAAGGGGAGAATTAACATAAATGTTTCCCTTTTGTAAAAGCAGACTGGATTCTGAAGGCAACTCTTTCGCATTTTCGAGGGCGCCAATTAACAAGCAGAAGACTTGCTACTAATTGGCTTTAGCATGTGGCGGAGAGTTGTTGCTCCACAAGCAGATGTTTTAAAAGGGTGAGGGTTCATGGTGTCAGATGAGTTGAAAATAAATGCATGTAACCCGCACCTGGTGGCAAAAGGTCTGGAATCGTTGCTTATCTAAAAGCGAGATATCGTCACTTCACGTTTACACCAAAAAAGTTTCCCTGTAGAAATACAGCTCCTTCCCTTTCTTTCTAGTCCATCCCCTTTCCCTCTTTCCCCTGTTCCCTCTCACACTCTTCTCTGCTCATCACACTACAGCGTTTGATGTTGTTTCCTGTACAGTATGTTGCATGCACTCCGCAGACAGTGTATGGAGGGAAGGAGGAGGATTAACATCGGAGGACTGTGATCCTGTCAGAATGCAGTGTTCAGGAGAGGTGAGACAGCAAGCGCCACAACCCCACTCCCAATCCACTGGATCAGGCTTTTCGGGACACTTTTGTGTTAAAGGAATAGTTCACCCAAAATATGTTTTTCAGCTTATATATCTTGTCATTCCAAGCCCATTTAATGTAATTTCTTCTATGGAACACAAAAATAGATTTTTTGAAGACAATACTGATTACTACCATGCAGTTGCAAGTGCTTTGTCAGGGTTTAAAATGTGACAGGTGTGAAAATGAGGCTGTGAGGAATGGAAGTACAGTGTGTTCAATGGACTGTAGTTTAACAACATGCCAGTTGTTTGCCATCTTTCAACTCCCTAAAACAATTTTGAAAGTTGGGAGATTTGGATATTACATACAGTATTATCTAGGATCTTTATGCAGGTGTATGCTATAGTAAATACTGTAGTAAGTATATTCCTCACAGCTTCATTTTCATCCACAAAATCAATATGGCATTTACCCTGACTAAGATCTATAATTAATAATTATTAATGAGCACAAGAGCTTTCACACTTCACATGTGAATAACAGACCAACATGTAACATTTGCATGTACTGTATTGGCAAGCACTTTTATCCAAAGCAATGTACATTAGATTCAAAGTATATATTTTTATCAGTTCATGCACTCTCTGGGAATCAAACTAATGACTTTGGTATTGATATAGCCATGCAGTATTCTTTGAGCATCAGGAATTTAAGTTGTTTATTGACAGCAGCCAGGAATAGCTCCTCATTGCATGTTCATGAGAGTTTATGAGACAAGCAGTTGTGTTGAATCTATTGAGTCAATAATGTATTGATCCAGTTGGTTGGTTCAGAATTGAACAAATCCGATTTGACTCAATGATGTGGTTACTCAGCTAAATCAACCACTTTACTACTTACCAGTTTTTTTTAAACCAAGTCTTTCTTCGAACTCGTCTTCTGTGAACAGTAAGACCTGAATTCTTTGATTTGATTGCTATCTCGGTCATTTTGAAATTGGCGAGTGCTGTTAGGCTGATATGGCAAACCAGCCAAAAAAAAATGTATTATTGGGGAGGCATGTCCCCCTCAATGTCTATGATGGGTTTGGTCCTACATTACTGTATTAAAATAAATTATGATTAATATGATGACAACATTTTTATTTTTTAAATGAACTGTTTCTATAAGTGCACCTCTCATGTCAACACAGTCGTATGCCTTAACCTTTTCATAACTCAGTCATGTCTATCTTCACTTTTCACATGTTCTCTGGCTTCCATCTCACTGTCTTTGACAGTTACTTTTCTAAAGATGAGTTCCCCATTTTGTCCATTTTTTTGGGAGGGGGAGAGGGGGGTGTAATCTCTTGATACAAGGATGGGATAAAACAGGAGTTTGACCAAAATAATGAGAGTATTTGTACATAATGTATTACAATTATTTTATGTCAATTTAAAAAATAAGTTATTTATTGTGAGAAAAGTTCATGAGTTATATTATAAACGTAATAAAACTCTCCACATAGAAAACAAATCCACACACATACTGCTCAGAAGGAGAGACTCAATTCGCTATTGATTTCAATAGTTCAGCCCGATCTCATGAAAGTGCGTATCTATACAACTAATGTTATTTCTCCTACCATTTATTAAATAGTTTTTTTGTGCATATGATATGCAGTTTTCGTGTGCATATGATACGCACTTTATGGCGTGTATCATGCACGCACTCCCCACCCCTAATCCCAACCAAGGGGTTTTCAGTGCGTAGCATATACATGCAAAAAACATTTTTGGCAAATAAATGGCACGAGAAATAACATTCGTGGTATAGATACGCACTTTCATGAGATTGTGTTTTTTGATTTTAGCATGTTGCTAAGCTAAAGGGGTGATATTAACATGTATGCCCTTGTCAGATGATTTTAACTTTTATGTATCCATTTTTATCATTTCATGCATTCCCGGTGAATTAACTCACGACCTTGGCGTTTCCTGGGGCATAGTCTACTGTTTTCATCAATTTCATCCATTTTCATCAATACTTTTCAGAATTTTAATGAAATATAATAATTTTAAAAATATGTAAAAAAAAATATATAAAATATATTTTTTACTGAGCTTGAGTGCATTATAGCATTCCCTTCTTCACAACAGTTTTTTTTTTTATTACAGTTTTTAAATGTAAAGTTTTTTTAATGTAAAGAATGTATGCTGTGTGTCTGTTTGTGTAATCCATATAGTGTATGGTTCCATGAAAGTTGAAATGCACAGGGCCGATGTATAATTTCAGCATATGGGAAGTGAGTGTGAGAGTTTCCAAGAAATGATTTGTATTCATAGGCCATGAAAATAATTCTGCTAGAGCCTGCGGAGAGCTTCCACACACAAGCAGCGTTTTGAGTACAACCACAGTGCCCCCTTATGGGTGATCAACAGAAAAACACCTCTAGCTGGCACCATGCACAAAAGCACACTGACTATAACCTTATGTGCAGATTTGCCTGAATCCAAACTTCTAAAGGGTTATGATAGCTACCCGCTGACTTAAAGATGGATTCTGAGAAAAACAGCAAACCTTATCAGCATGTGAAGGTGACTGTCCTACTGTGCTATGTTTTATTAAGCACTAGCTCTGAAGCCACATTCAAAACCCTGTACTCTTACATGGCAATTTGTTCTGTCTGAATGTAATAATCATTTTTTCAAGATTTCTCACAAAGTACAAGCCATTGCGAAAAACACCTCTCTTCCTCTCCATGGTGCTGTTACTGCACAGCGGAGCACCTTTAGCAACAGACTGCTCCCATCATGATGTACGAGAAAACGTTTTTGCAGATCCTTCCTGCTGCCATCAGAGTGCAGAAACCGCCTGAGTTGGATCTCTAGCCAGAGCATCTGTTTATCAGTTAAGTTTCTTTCAAAGTCATATTTCACCTGCAGTGTACAGCATAAGCTATTATTTATTTCACGGACCTACTAAAAATCCTAGTTATAGTAGGTTCCCTCTGGGGATCAATATAGTGTTATTTTTTTCTCCCTTTTTATCATTATCATAAATAAATCACTCTAAAAGATCAAATATGAATACCCTACCTGAAAATCTTTAACTCTTGTAAAACAGACATTTTTATTTCAAGACAGTACTGTAAACTGAATTAGCTCAAACTCAAAAAAAGTCTGCAAAATGTTTTATATACTAATAGTTTTGTTTTGCTCTGTAATGATACTGATTTTAAGTGCAAACCAAATGCTATTTCCGTTCATCTCTGAAAACGTGGCATGTGAGTTATGGAATATTCAGTAATATTTCTGCTGCTATGCCTTTAAAACATGAGTGGCTTATTTTCCCGAATAATCAATGGGAAGGTATGTATGAAGAATGGAGTATGTAAATTAATCATTAGTCTTTGTAAAAGCCCGATGAGCTATATAGCTCAACATTTCTGGCTGGGTCTTGCGTCACCATTAAAAGTGTTTATTTTGCGATAATGGCCAGATGACCATTATCTGGCTTATTGCATGGCCGTTTGTCAAATAAATAAATAAAAGGACATGAAATATTGATTTGAGTGAGATTATCATTTGAGAAGAAATACTATGGATTGATGTAAGAAGCAGGCACACACAGTAAGCACAGATATGTGGGTAATAGTTTGGCTGGGATATTGGTCAGTTATATAAGTTAACGGTTATATATGAATTTATGTACTATATTGTAGTCATAGATTTAATATGCAAAAGTTAAATGCTATAGAGTAACAGGAAAAACTTTACTCCAGATCTTCTGTCATCCTACTTCTACTGTTCTCTACAGCAGCCTTAACAAGTCCTGAATGATTCTTGGCACTTTCCAAAGGACCTGTATGTTAGTTCTCTAGGTAGAGCGTTAAAGAGACAAGACCATTTTTCGAAAAAAAGAGAAGAGAAATGCAGAAGGAAGATTTAGAGTTTTTCGCACAAAGTAATCAAAAAAGTACAGCTAGGACTATCTCCAAAATGGCGCAGCACATCAGGATTCGTCTGGGTGCTATCGGCATAGACGCCATTCAGAATCTGCTAAGCTGCTCCCGCCACTCATGAGAGATTCCATTACAGAAGAAATGGGATAGCAACACAATTATCTCAAGTCCAATTCTCCAAGCCCCATTGTGTCTGCAAACTGAGACCTGAGCCTGGATTACTATGGGCCGGGAGGGGGGGGGGAAAACTCACCCTTCCCTGAATGCTCTAAGCTTTTTCCATCAAAAAGAGGAAAAGAAATAAGAGAGAGAGAGAAAACAAGGAAAAAAAGGGCAGGGTTTGGATAGCTTGCGATTCAAAAGATTGGCCTTGGGTGGCTCAGAGCAGCAGATGCCTCAGCAGCAAAGAGGTCTCATACCGTCTGGAGAACTTGCCCCTTAACAACAGAGAGAAGAGGAAAAAAAGAGAAACTCAAGGTTTACAGGACAACAAAAAGACAATTTGAAGCACATATGAGAGAACAATGATAATAGTTATCCAAAAGTGAATGTGTGCAGCGTGTATGGCTGAGTCTGTGTTGCCTAGCTCCTCTTGTCTGTCATTGTGTAGAATAAAATGATGCAATTATAAGCAAGGCCCAATGCATTGCAGCATTACATTGGCTTAATATTGCAAAAGCTACCAGGCAAAAGTCTTTTGGGACTTCACTTTGAATGAGGATATATATTTAATAGCAACATTATGATTGCAGTTAACAGTGTGTCATCGATTGAGTCCAAAAACAATTACACTGCATGTCTTTATTAAGTGTGTAAAACTCTCAGAGGGATTATCTTTGTCTGTAACTGCGCTGACAGCAGAACAGACTGTTATAACACATGCCAATTGCTTTTATTCCAACATTGCTGTGCTCCAAACTTGCTGTTGTCTAAAAGTGAAACTTTCAAACCTAGTGAAAATTTCTTACTGATTTAGATTTTTTTTTTTTTCGCAGAATATTTAAACAGGTCAATTAATTTAATTTCATCACTCAGGAGTATCCAAACACTTCGATCAGATTGATTTTATACTACAAAGTTTGGATACAGCCCTCCTAGGTAATGAAATTAAATCAATTGACCTGTTTGAATTTTCTGAGGGGAAAAAAAATCTAAATCAGATTTAATATTTTGGTCCATATTGACATGATAGCATCATGCAGTTGGTGCAGATTTGTCGGCTGTACAACCCTGATGCAATCGTGATCTGGTGACTGTGGAGGTCATTTGAGTATAGTGAACTCATTGTCATGGTCAAGAAACCAGTTTGAGATGATTTGAGCTTTGTGACATGGCACATTATCCTACTGGATGTAGCAATCAGAAGATGGGTGCACTGTGGTGGTACCCACTGCAAATAACAAGGTCAGCAACAATACTCAGGAAGTTTGTAGCATTTAAACAATGCTCAAGTGGTACTAAGAGTCCCAAAGTGTGCCAGGAAAATGTATCCCACTCCCTTACACCACCACCAGCCTGAACTGTTGATACAAGGCAGGATGGATTCATGCTTTCATGAGCAGTGACCAAATTTCGTGTTGTTTATGCCTACCATCTGAATGTCGCAGCAGAAATCGAGACTCATCAGACCAGGGAGCATTTTTCCAATCTTCTATTGTCCAATTTTGATTTTATTTATTTATTTATTATTTGATTTTATTATTTAGCATTATGTAGTCCTTTTTTCATTTAAAAGTTGCACAAAGCTGTTTGGCATTTAAAAGTTCTTGCATATCAAAGTCCTGAAGAACTGTGGATAGAACCACCAGATAGGGCATAGTTCTTTTTTTTTTTTTTTTTTTTAGTGATACGTCCCTTGAATAAACAACATCCTCCAGTGACAATTACTTGCAAAAGTTCTTGCAGAGCTTTAAAGAAGTATTTAAGTTTCAAACATTAGGCGTTTTACTCTTTGTACATGCAACAAAAGCATTGTGATACTCTCCCAAACTCCCACATTGTGAGATATGTGATAACACCGTTAATTACGTCCTGGTGGATAAATCATGTGGATGACTTTGAAAAGAGCCCAGGAGTGAGCTGACGTAACAGCTTGGTTATCAGAGCTTCCGAACACAATCCCAGTTTGAAGCCTGTCGACATATTTTATAAGCTTGTTAAGAGGAAATAAAAGGTGTGCTCTGAAGAAAGGAGACCACACGCCCAAGCTTGGAAGCTTTTATCCTCCTCCTTTCCTCAGACAAAAGAGATTTCAGTGGCACTAATTACACCAAGGGTAATAATAAAGGGAGCAAAGCTAAATCCCATTCTTGCCCCATACTGAGATTTGCCCCACGGCTTGACCTCCCAACTGAGAGGGAGGAGCATTTGATTAGCGATCAAGTGATTAGTGGACTAGCGACTAGAAATCTCCACTGTGGGGAGAGTTTCACAAGCTCTGTTAGCTTTAAAGTTAGTCACACAAAATTGGTGGGTGTGTATACTCTTTGGAAGTTCTTCTATTATGCTTTACTTTCTTTTGAGTTTAGACCACGTCTTTAATTAACGTGCCAAAAAACAAATCTCTAACTTTTTCTCTGTTTCTCAGTGCACTTTATCCACATATCTCTAGAGAAACGGATGTACAGGAGTCAAAATATAATAAGAGGCATTATTATGTGCTGTTTTTTTTTTTTAGTTATTTTTTTTATGTAGCCTACAGATTTCTTCAGAACTGGAGCACCTATTGTATTCGTGCAGACCTGTCCTGTTTATGTGTATTTATTATACGAGATATTTTCAGCTGGTAGGTCACTACCCAAAAAATGGTCTGTTCTGATTGGGCCATGGATAGCAAGAACAAAAACATGCTAAATGCAAATAATATATTGAATCTAACCATATAATTGTGCATATATGTTCTTATTAGTATTTGTATGTATTTTATATGTTTCTACCACACATATACATTACTTTTGAATAGACACTAAAACAGCATTGACAACATCTAAAACATAAATCATTTACAAAATAACAAATGTATGAATATATTGGGTTGATTCTATTATGTTTATGGTTGACGAGATTACTATTTCAATTAGATTATGTTTTCATTTATTTAACGCAGCTGGCTTACATAACTTAATTTTTTTTTCATTTTATAACATTTCATTCTGTGTGACTTCTGCCACAGCTCGTTAAAAATATTACCTTTTTATTTATATGTAAGATTTATAAATATTGAATGTTTCTATCACTGTGTCTAAAACGTCTTAGGTTACGTATGTAACCCTGGTTCCCTGAGAGGGAACAAGACGCAGCGCAGAGACTCGGTGGGAACGCAACTGCGTGATTGTGTCGTGAAGCACATGTATAATCAGTCCAATTAAAAAGATGACGGCGGATGACGTCACCGACCAGGAAACTATAAAGCACACCTGAAAACAGACCGCGCTAGCTTCTGATAGGCTGAAGCAAGTCAATCAAAGGCATGCAGGGAATATGGCAGGGCGACGCAGCATCTCATTCCCTCTCAGGGAACCAGGGTTACATACGTAACCTGAGACGTTCCCTTTCAAGGGAACTCAAGTTGCATTGAGACACAGTGGGAACCCCATAACCACTACACCATAATAGCAAATGCCTGTTCTGTGTGAAGTCATTGCGCACACTAAGAAACAAGCAACCTGGAACCTGGTGTGGAGCCAAGATCCAAGTCATAAAATCTAACAAATGTATGCGGTGAGGACTAGCCTGCCACATCACAGATGTCATGGAGGGAAACCCCTGATAATAAAGCCTTAGAGGCAGCCATACTCGTAGCAGAATGGGCCTGGACAGCCAAAGGTGAAGGCTGACCAGCCGCTTCACAAGCAAGTGAGATAGCCTCGACTACCCACTCATTACCCTCATTATCTGCTTGGAAGCAGGGTAACCTTTCCTAGATGACCTGAAACAGACAAATAGTTGATCCGATTTACGCCACAGGGCAGCTCTGTGTACGTAAGCATCCAAAGCCTGAACAGGGTACAGCAGATTCAGTTTTTCCTGATCTGGTGTAATAAAAGGTAGAGGACAAAAGGCCTGCAGCATGATTGTGCCCGAAACATTAGTAGGGACCTTGGGAATATAAACCAGCCTAGGGTGAACAAAAGCATTCACCATGCCAGGTGCAAATTCCAGACACGAAGGAGCAACCAACAAGGCTTGCAGATCTCCAATTCTCTTGATAGAAGAAATAGCAAGGAGAAATAAAGTTTTTAGAGTAAGGAACTTTTCTGAAACCTCTTCAATGGGCTTGAAGGGAGCCAAAGCCAGGCCTTCCAATACAATGGCCAAATCCCAAGCCAGTGCTGTAGTGTGCAGTGCAGGCCTCAGCCTCAGTGTGCCACAGAGAAAACGAATAATGAGTGGATCTCTTCCTAATGGTGCACCACCCAGAAGGGTGTGGCAAGCAGATATAGCTGCCACATACACCTTCAAGTTGGAAGGAGATAATCCAGCAGAAAAACACTCTTGCAAATAATCAAGTACTGTACCAACAGGGCAGTTAACAGGATTCAGTTGACGTTCTAAACACCAGGCAGATAAAAGTTTCCATTTCAGTGCATAAAGTCTTCTTGTGGAAGGAGCTCTAGATTGGAGTATGGTCTCAACGACCTTGGTCGAGAGACCAGATTCTATGAGCAGTTGTTTCCACAACTCCGGGCAAGGGTGATAAATCTTGCCCCCTACTTGAGACAGTAGGTCCCTCCTGATCGGAATCTCCATTGGAGAGCCGTCTAGAAGGGATACCAGGTCCGAGAACCAAACTCGGGTCAGCCAGAACGGGGCTACTAACAATAGACGGGCCCCTTCCTGGCGAACCCTCTCCAGAACTCCCGGAAGCAAAGATATCGGCGGAAAAGCGTACAGGTGTAACCTCGACCACACCTGAACCATCGCATCCAGCTCGAGAGGAGCTGGGTGAGTGAGGGAGAGCCACATGGAACAGTGCGCTGTGTCTGATGATGCGAAAAGGTTGACTTGAGCTTGACCGAAATTCTCCCAAAAGAGCTTCACCGCCTCGGGGTGAAGTCTCCATTCCCCAGGCTTCAGCTCCTACCTCGACAGGATATTCGCTCCCTGATTTAGATGCCCTGGAATATATACTGCCCTGAGAGACAGTAATTTCCCTTGGGCCCATTAGAGGATCTGATGAGCCAGTTTGCAAAGATGACGTGACCTCAGACCCCCCTAATGGTTGATATAAGAGACCACCGATGTGTTGTCCGTGCGGACAAGCACATGGTGACCTCTCAGGTCTGGCAGGAAGTGCTTGAGTGCTCGAAACACTACCATCATTTCTAGCCGATTTATGCCAAGAAAGTAGATAGTCCTGCCAAAGACCCTTTCGCAGAGCGACCTCTCATGATCGCCCCCCAACCTGTGAGGGAAGCATCCATCGATAGCGTTACGTGTTGACAAGAAGCCCCCAGCACTGGGCTTTAGGCGAGGAACCAAGATTTGTTCCACATGACTAAGGCACATAGGCATTGCCGTGTGACGTTGATCATGCAAAACGTATTTCCCTTCGGAGAAAACCCCTTAGTTCTGAGCCACCACTGCAGGGGTCTCATGTACAAGAGGCCAAAAGTTATTACGTTGGACGCAGCTGCCATGAGACCCTACGGTCTCTGAAACTGTTTCACAGTGTGTGACTGGCCTAGTTTTACCCCATTTACGGATGAGAGAATCAACATAATACGTGTTGGTGACAATTGTGCCCGCATCGTTGTCGAATCCCATACCACACCTAGAAAAGTGGTCCTCTGAGTCGGAAGGAGCACACTCTTCTTGGTGTTGAGCCTCAACTCCAGCATCTTCATATGTGACAGAAAGACATCTCGATGCCGAACTGCCGTCTGCTCGGACTGAGCTAAAATCAACCAATCGTTGATGTAATTCAACACGCGGATGCCCTGGAGTCCCATTCAAAGCAATCAGGACGTCACATATGAAACAGCCAGCTATCGCTGTCAGCGAGCCGCTGTATTCGAGCGCTGAGGGCACGCTCGCCGCGCCCAGACCTCCGGTTCAGTTTCCCGAGCCCACGAAGTTCGGCGATCGAAACTCGGAGGCCATTCTGCCCCTAGCTATACATGTAAAAACATGGGAAGCGATTACAGGGATATCAGAGTGGGTGCTAAGCACAATAAGACAGGGCTATTCACTACAGTTCGCTCGCCGTCCCCCTCGCTTTCGAGCACGGACCGAGACGAAAGTGAAAGCGGAAGTAGCACATCTACTCCGTCCAGAAATGGCCAAACTGCTGTGCAAAGGGGCTATAGAACCAGTACCTCCTTCCTTGAGCGAGTCAGGCTTTTACACCCACTATTTTCTCGTACGCAAGAAGGACGGAGCTCTAAGACCTATCTTAGATCTGAGATATTTGAACAAAGCTCTCATGAAAAGACTGTTCCAAATGCTCACGACCAGACAAATCCTCGCGCAAATTCGCCCGAAGGACTGGTTTATATTTCTCGATCTGAAAGATGCTTTCTTTCAGATTCAGACAATACCCTGTCGCAGGCCATTCTTGAGATTCACCTTCGACGGCTAGGTATATCAATACACTGTCCTCCCGTTCGGCCCGTCTTTAGCACCCTGTACATTACGAAGTGCATGGACGCAGCTCTCGCTCCCCTGAGAAATCAGGCATGCGGATTCTGAACTTTTTTGGACGATTGGCTGATTCTGGCACAGTCAGAGATAGAACTGTTATCTCACAGAACAGTGCTTCAGTGCAGCAGTGCTTCAGCTGGGCCTACTGTGCATGCGCCTGCTACAACACTGGTTGAATGCTCAAGTGTCTCACCGAGCTTGGGCTCTTGGCTGCAGACGGGTCAGAGTGACTCAAAGCTCTGTTTAAGCTCTGCAGCCCTGGTTAGCGGCCGACTGGTACCAGCGAGGGGTGACGATGGGAGCCGTCTCATATTGAAAAGTAATCTCGACGGACGTCTCCAACCTAGGTTGGGACGCTCTCTTCGAGGGCAGACCGGTCTTTGGCCTGTGATCAGACAGAGAGAAATGCCTTCACATAAACTATCTATAGATGATAGCGGTTGAGAACGCGCTGAAGCACTTTCTTCCGCTCATACGAGACCACCACGTTCTAGTCCGATCGGACAACATGTCTGTGGTGTCATACATGAACCGTCAGGGCGGTGTCAGATCCAGGAATCTCTGCAGTCTGACGGAACGCCTCCTCATATGGTCCCAGCACCTTCTGCGCTCGCTGAGAGCCCCGCATGTGCCAGTCCATCTGAATGACGGCCCAGACAAACTGTCCAGGAACAGCGTTCCCCAAGGGGAATGGTCCCTGCACCCCCAAACAGTCCAGTTACTGTGGCGCCTTTTCGGCAAAACAGGTTTGCAAACAGGCAAACCTGTTTGCGTCAAAAGACAACGCTCATTGCACGATGTTCTTTTCAAAGAACGAGGATGCGCTGGCCCAAATCTGGCTCAGCCTTCCACTCCATACTTTCCCACGGTCTCTCCGTTACCACAGGTAATCAAGAGGATCAGGGAAGCGCGCCACTCGGTGCAGGCGCCACAAGCGATTTTCTCTTCAGGTGATGAAACCAGTGACACAGCCTCCGAGCCTGACTTTTATACGCTAAGCCACCCCCATTTTGGCGGACTATGACGCGTAGAGGGTGCGAACCCGCGCGCGGGGCTCAGTGGTAGGCTGCAGCAGTTGCCGCAGGGCAGCCAATGAGCGCGCAAGATAGCCTGCTCTAGGTCTGCTGGCTGCTGCACTGCATTGACAATAAATGGAAAATTAAGGATAATTTTTTGCTTCAATAACTCGAGAAAAGATGACTTTACCCATAGCGTAAGCAACTTACGCAATACTCGTTCCCTCTTCTAGAGAGAACCGAGGTTACGTGTATAACCGAGTACGTTTGGTATCGTTTTAAAGCGCAGCATTCCAACTTTGTAAATAATCATAGCGAATTTTCGATGACATGAGTGTGACGAATGAAATGTGATTTTCAAAACTCATGCTGATGTAAACAAAACAATCTTATTCGCACTGACTGACAGATCCAAAGCGTGTGCACAATGACGCCTCAGACAGCGCGCAATCCCGTTATAGGTCTACACATATACACAATTACAGTATTTCAACATATCTGTCTTGGTGAGTGTGGTGAACAGGACGGCCGAGGGACGTGAGAGAACGGGCGCGAGGCCGGTGGTGCGATTGATAATGAGCACCTGTGAGCACACCGGTCTCGCATCTCTCACGGAGGAGCGGAAGCATAAAGGAGGAGCGACGACATTGATGATCGAGAGAGGAACAGGCCTGTATTTTAGTTGAGTTTTGTTTTTTGTATTTGTGTTTTATTTTAGCCAGCAGTCGTCCGCGAGGGGCTGCTGGCCGTTATGTTTATTTTAGGTAAGCCAGCAGTCGTCCGTGAGGGGCTGCTGGCGGTATTTTAGTTTGGTTTGTTTTATTTTAATAAAGTTTATTTGAATGTTCGCCGGTTCCCGCCTCCTTCTTCTCTGAACATTGCTACAGTGAGTATTCACGCACGCATTATCTATTATGTCTTAAGTGACGTATGTTTTTCATATAGATATTTGGTTTTGTCTGGGTGTGTGCCAGATTTGATGTTTTTACCAGGAATTTTAAGGGATGTTTGCTTGGTGATTTCGTTGTGGAACCTTCAGAAAACTTAAACTCGATTTTTCTCAAAATTGACTTTGCTGACTCTGTCGACTTCAAACAAGTGTAGCTCAGTCATTTTTTTATCTGATTTTGTCATCAAATCATACATCATTTTGATTTTTTTGATTTTTTATTGAGAATGTGACAATAATAATAACTCATTTTTGAAAATTTGCTCATTGCAACTCACTTTGCCTGTACGGGTCACATATAAACAATGAGACCAAGCTAATTTATGACATCCCCATCCATGAACAAAACTATGCAACGTAAAAGAAAATACAATCCAGACTACATTAAACTGGTTTACTGGTAAGGAGAACATGATTTGTGCTAACCACAATGTGTTTCATGCATTGAATTATAGACTGCCAAAAGCATGAATTCATCCAAATTAAATTTAGCATGATAAACTATTCTGATACTGTGTTGGGTCTCCACTCAATGTCCAATACAAAATCCAGAATTACTGAAGCAAAACCAGTTGTATTCAAAATTTTGGCTGATTTGGTAATGCATTCAGCTACTAATCAGAACTCCATGTAACAATTTTTTTCTCAAAATAGTACACAAAAGGCTGTCTGGGCCTATGCTTATGAGTGAATGAGTTATGATTATGCAAGTTACTCTGTAAAGACTGAATTGAATTCACAAGTAATGGTAAACAGCTTGACCAAATGAAAATAGGAGAAAAGCTCTTACTCTGTTTTCTGTCTTAGCGGAAGAGCGAGGAAATCTAATTCAATTAATCTCCTCCTTCATTAGCAGGAGACATAGAGTTGGAAACAGATAGAGAAACGTGAGAACACGGCTGTAATCACCTGAGATAGCAACTTCTCAATATTGTTAGCTGTTGACAGTGTTGTCGTTGCCCTGTGGGGCAGTATGCTGATGGGCATGGAACGCTCATTATCAGTGAATTCCAGGGGCAATAGCTTTATTTACACCTCTTCCTGCTCCCACCGCTTTGAGCCCCCATCGACAGATGAAAATTAGAGTCGTGAGGAGTGATTTGAAGATGATGATTTCAACATTGTCTTGCTGCTGCTTTCTCTGTCACACAAAACAGATCAGCTCAATAGAGCACATAATACTGTGCGTTTTCCAATCTCAATTTAAAAAAAGAAAACAAGGATATAAATTAATCGCTCTTTTAAATTAAATACTTAAATGTGAATTTGTCTTTTAACCCGTTGACCTGGACCGCATCACCGACGGCCCCAGATTATTTTACTGCAAGTTAAAACATCACATACTGTACCTGATTAGGACAAACTGTATATCATTACAAAGTTTTAAAGGGCACCTATTATGCAAAATTCACTTTTACATGGTGTTTGAACGTAAATGTGTGTTGGCAGTGTGTGAGCAAAACCTCAATCTCAATAAATCATAAGCACTGTCTCAGAACGAGCTGTTCTAAGATTCGGCTCAATGTGACGAAGAATTGCGCAAGCCCCACCGACGTGGTTTGATTGATATTGTGGTTTTGGCATAGACCCCGCCCTCGATGATCTGCACACCATCCTCCCTTGTTTCAACGACAGCCGGTGTTCTGAGGATTTTTGCTGCCTTGTCAAAAATGTCTCCTAAGAAACATAAGTGTTCTGTTGTGGGATGTAATAATGTACATAGTAGTTTTGACTTACTTCCGACATCAGAGCCACTGAAAACGCAGTGGATGGATTTTATTTACGAAGGAAAGACGCCACTTAAACTTCCAAAATACGTTTATGTTTGCGCGAATCGTTTTCTGACTGACTGCTTTGTGAACGAGGGTCAATTCAAAGCAGGTCTTGCTTCAAAGTTAATCCTCAAGTATGGGTCGTTGCCTACTGTTCGCGATCCAAGTCACCTCCAGTAGAAGGAAGTGTATTTTATGATTTTTGAGCAAATAGTCATTTCAGTCGATGTCAGCCAATTCAACAACAAATGCGTCTAAAGTTGTTGTCGTCGTCGTAGGATGTCTGTGTAAATAATTTAAACCTTGTTTGTATAGTGTGTAACCACATGTTTATAAATGTTTTTGTAAAGATATTGTATTAAAAACTGTGCATGTTTTCTGTAAAGGCAAGACCTCATAATTGCTATGTTTATACAAAGGCCAGCACATCGACACGAAGCTGTAGAACGAGGGATATTGGCGTGCAGACAGAAACATCGCATAAATGTAATTTCGTTTGAATGTAGCAAACGTTTTCACAGTATTTGTGTTTGTAGTTTCAAATTGCGCCAGCGTTATCACAGTTTGTGTGTGTCTGTGTGTGTGTTGCACATCCATAATTGCAAAGGGGATGCGATTACAACTCTATAAGTACATAAATGTAACAAATAACCATTCCGAGACGTCCTGGTCCATTCTCATTTGTGTTTCTTATGCCGGAGTCTCTTCATCATCTGGGTCTGATTCCGGTTCAAACATGGACGGCTGAATGGCATACAAAACAGCGGGTCTTGTCTCTCACTCTCAGCCATTCTGCTTCTACCGACTGTTTATTGCCATAGGTTTGCAAGTTACGCCCTCATCCAAAGGCAGGGCGGGGATATGCAGCTCATTTACATTTAAGGTGGTACACACCAAAACAGCTCTTTTTAAAATAGGCCCCAAAAATGATATTTTCAAATGGTTATAATAAATTAACTGTGGGGTATTTTGTGCTGAAACTTCACAAATACATTCAGGGGACACTTGAGACCAATATTACATCTTGTAAAAAGGCGCATAATAGGTGCCCTTTAAGACTACAGCTTCGATATTTTACCACTGGTAAAAATTGGATCCATGACTGTATTTTTTTATTTATGTCAGGAGTGCAATATAATCAATCGGTAACTTATGATATTTTGAATAGAATAAAAACATGCAGTTATATTCAGTCACGTCTGCTGTTGTATATTTGTGTTCACACAGCTGCACTGAACAGCTGTTAGTCCAAAAGTGCTCATATTTGAAGAAATATTGATTTATTCTCACATTTGCTTAATGTTTCATATTACAGAATGTAACTAAAAATACAAATGATATATATATATATATATATATATATATATACGATGTGAATAAGTTAGGACACTCATGCTAAAGTTTCTATTTTTTCCTTTTTTAATATATTTTAAAATGTAATTTATTCCTCTGATGAAAGTTGAATTTTCAGCATCATTACTTCAGTCTCCAGTGTCACATGATCCTTCAGAAATCATTCTAACATGCTGATTTTATGCTAAAAAAAACATTCATTATTATTTTCAATGTTGAAAACAATTGGATTAAAACTACAATTTTTTTCAGAATTCTTTGATGAATAGAAAGTTCAAAAGAACAGCATTTATTTAAAATAGAATATTTTGGTACATTATAAATGTCTTTACTGTAAATTGATCAATTTAACTCATCCTTGATTAATAAAATAATTAATAAAAGAAAAATTCTTACTGACCCAAAACTTTTGAAGGCTAGTGTTTAATGTTACAAAAGCTTTCGATTTCAGATAAATGCTGTTATTTTGAACTTTCTATTCATCAAATAATCCTGGCAAAAAATGTAAAAAACTGTTTTCAACATTGATAATAATCATAAATGTTTATTGAGCATCAAATCATCAGAATGAATTCTGAAGGATCATAGAGGAGTAATGATTTTGAAAAATTCAGCTTTGAGCACAGGAATAAATGACACTTTACTATACATTGACATAGAAAACAGCTGTTTTAAATTGCAATAATATTTAACAATATGACTGTTTTTGTTTGTATTGTTAATCAAATAAATGTAGCCTTGGTGAGCAGAAGAGACTTCTTTTAAAAACATTAAAAAATCTTACCGATCTAAAACTTTTGACCGGTAGTGTATATTATAAAAATGTTGTTGATTATTGATTGCTCAATATGAAAAAAAACAGTTTTGTCAAGTGAAAATTTCAATTTATGAGCTTCCTTCGCATGCAAAATGGGATAGAATTCTAAGCAAAGTGAACTCTGGAATTTGAGGTTGTGTTACATTTGCATGATGTACGGTGTGTAACAGGGCGAACAAGGCGAGAGACGTGCGGATCCATATGCAAGGCTTTATTCCAAAAACATAGTCTTAATACAGGCAAGGTCCATTAACAGCAAACAGGTATGGCAGAGGCATGACACAGAGTAATCCTAGGACAAGCGTGGGTAGACGATCGGCGAACAATATCCAACAGGGGCAAGGCAAAGAGAGATAATCCAGGGAATAAGCAATAATCCAAACGGGGTACAAACAGAGTCCAAAGGGCTAGGCTAAAGGTGAATCCAGGAAACAGGCAAGAATCATGACAAGGCAAGACTAAGGTCAATGGTAGGGCTAGGTAGAGACGCTAGCATAAGGGGAGTGCTAAACGCAAAACAATACTCGGCATCAGGGAGAGAAAATCCAAGGCTTATAAAGAGTGTGAGAAAGTGTGTGATAGTTCTCAGGTGAGAGCGTGATTAGTGGAATCAGCTGTGTGAGTCGTCAGTGAAATGAATGATGGGGATTGTAGTGAAGTGCAAGAGTCCATGCTGTGATTTGGTGACCTCTGGTGGTGATTGACCGGAAGTGTGGACCAGATTCGTGACGCAGGGGACCAGGGCGGTGAAGACAGTCCATCGGGGGACCAGGGCGGTGAAGACAGTCCATCGGGCGGCCAGGCCTCAGGAACAGACACCGCCTCAGGAACAGACACAAGGACATACACAAACACAGAAACAAACATTGGCTCATGAGCAGATACCGGCTCAGCTGAGCGCTCAGGTTCAGGCGTGACTTGAACAGTCTCTGGATCGGCAGGCGTGACTTGAACGGTCTCTGGATCGGCAGACGTGACTTGAACAGACAGTCTCTGGATCGGCAGACGTGACTTGAACAGACAGTCTCTGGATCGGCAGACGTGACTTGAACAGACAGTCTCTGGATCGGCAGACGTGACTTGAACAGACAGTCTCTGGATCGGCAGACGTGACTTGAACAGACAGTCTCTGGATCGGCAGACGTGACTTGAACAGTCTCTGGATCGGCAGACGTGACTTGAACAGTCTCTGGATCGGCAGACGTGACTTGAACAGTCTCTGGATCGGCAGACGTGACTTGAACAGTCTCTGGATCCTTAACAAGGCAGGACAAGGATTCATAAACGGACACCTCCAAATGTTCTGCAGCAGACGCTACCACCTCTGGAGGTTCTACAGTGTTAGCATCAAGAATCAAGCAAGGTTCACTAACAGGACTGGTGCAGGGCTCATTTACGGTTCCTTTGACTGTGAAATGACAGGCTGAGAGGCGATTGCTGGGCGCACCCACCATACAAGAGGCTGCAGCGAGCACCGCCGCTTCAGGAGGTTCTGCAGCATATGCCGCCACCTCTGGAGAAACTGCAGTGGGTGCCATCGCCTGGGGTAGTTCCAAAGTGGTGTATGCAGCCCAAACGCAACATAGGGCAATCCCCGTCATGGGAAGCGCTTCTGACAGGGTAATTAGTGCAGGAACAGGAGGATTAAAGTGAGTAGGTTTGGGGATACCAGCTGCGCGTGCAGACACCAGTGGTGTATCCATCACACTGGAAAATCGAAGCACTGACCTTGAATACCTGTGTGTGGCAGAGAGGACGTGATAAGATTCGGGCAGGTCAGCGGTGACATGACGGGGCTCTGGATGATCTGCTGAGATGTGACAGGGCTCAGGACGATCCCCTGAGACGTGGCGGGGCTCTGGAAGATCTGCTGAGATGTGACAAGGCTCTGGAAGCTCTTCTGAGACGTGGCGAGGCTCAGGGAGTTCTGCTGAGACGTGGCGAGGCTCTGGAAGCTCTGCTGAGACGTGGCGAGGCTCAGGGAGTTCTGCTGAGACGTGGCGATCAACCGTGACTTGGCTTGACTCATGACGATCAACTGTGACTTGGCTTGACTCAAGATTAGCAGCTATGACGGAACGGGATGTTGTTGTGTCCGACATCTTGTGAGCGTGCTCTGGTACGGCTGCCATTAGTTGAGTGAGTGCGGAGTCGTGTTCCTCTGTGACAGCCACAGTGAATGCTGAACCAACAGTGAACAAGGCATAGTCCATAAACTGACAGAGATGAACGGGGACCCTCACGGATTAAACGTGATTTGAGCGGTTGATTAATGCCCTCACAAAAGAAATCTATGAGTACACAGTCCGGCATATCAGAAAAATAGGCGAGATCTAAATATTCTTGTATGTAATCCTCAAGCGATCGCGAGCCCTGCTCGAGCTTTAATAACATACGTGCGTTGTCCATACCTGGCCGATATACACAGGGAAAGCCGCTGGATCCTTGTGTGGCCGAGTATTCTGTAACAGGGCGAACAAGATGAGAGACGTGTGGATCCATTTGCAAGGCTTTATTCCAAAAACATAGTCTTAATACAGGCAAGGTCCATTAACAGCAAACAGGTATGGCAGACCCATGACACAGAGTAATCCTAGGACAAGCGTGTGTAGACGATCGGCGAACAATATCCAACATGGGCAAGGCAAAGAGAGATAATCCAGGGAATAAGCAATAATCCAAACGGGGTACAAACAGAGTCCAAAGGGCTAGGCTAAAGGTGAATCCAGGAAACAGGCAAGAATCATGACAAGGCAAGACTAAGGTCAATGGTAGGGCTCGGTAGAGAAGCTAGCACTAGGGGAGTGCTAAACGCAAAACAATACTCGGCATCAGGGAGAGAAAATCCAAGGCTTATAAAGAGTGTGAGAAAGTGTGTGATAGTTCTCAGGTGAGAGCGTGATTAGTGGAATCAGCTGTGTGAGTCGTCAGTGCAATGAATGATGGGGATTGTAGTGAAGTGCAAGAGTCCATGCTGTGATTTGGTGACCTCTGGTGGTGATTGACCGGAAGTGTGGACCAGATTCGTGATACGGTGACTGCTTTGATCGCTGTTCCTAAGACAGTTCTTTATACCTACCAAAAAGAGTCAAAGGTCAACCAAGAAACCCGGAAAAGGTGTAAAGATTTCATGTGCCTGTAAGCAACAGATGAACTGTAGCAGGGTTTTCTTTCTTCTGAGATGACAGTCAGATAAAGTACAGAAAATGTCTGTGGAATGCATCTTTAAATATTAAATATTAAATATGCATCTTTATATTTAAGAATATAAACTCTAGTCTTTATTCTGATCCTGTAGTACACACAAAAACTGCCTCAGGGGTCTCCTTCAAGTGACTCTGACATGCTAGCATGTCCTCTTTTATTTGGGGTTTCAGTGACCTCAGTGCTTCACTATGCACTTGCACCTGAATACTACATGCTGATGCAGTGCAAAGAGCAGAAAGAGAAGAATGTGTTGCGTTTTTGTTGACCTGATTGCCATCCCTCTTTGTGGTTATGGCTTCCTCTAATTGGACAGGACTAATGTGGTCTACTTAACCAAGCCAAGCAATGGATTTGGATGTCTGTGATTGTTAGAGGGGGATTCTCACAGTGGCACATAGCCAATTAATCCTCACCACCGAGAGAGGTGAAAGTCGACTTATTTTTTAGTTTGTCTCTACAGTCAAAGTTTCAAAGCGTTTACAAAAAGTTGTGTTGCTTGGGAGTCTTTCCCGAAATCCTGCCTTTTATTCACTCCTACTTTCACATGCTTTCTTTCCTAATGAAAATTATTCTTATGAGGGGGTTGATAAGAAAAAAAAAAGGCAGATTGAGTCAGAGACGCTGATGAAAAGAAACAAATCCCCTCTAACTAGTAGCGTAAGAAGAGACAGAAATTATTTCTCGGTTAATAACAGTAGGCACTACAAAGACTGGCTAACCGCTTTACTCTTTGAGTATCACAGCAGTGCTAAACTGTGGGAGGCTGGAGTAGTAGACTTCTTAAACACAAGTGCCCTGGAGGTCTTCTTCTGAGAGCAGATGAGTGGAGTCTGATACCATTTCCTGAAATAAGAAAAAACTGTGAATTTAGAATAAGTTTTGCAAAGTAAACACAAACACAGTGAGGAGGCAGTATGCTGAGTGACGCTAAGTTGTTTGGCAAAAAACAGCATTTCTTTCTCTACCATTCAGTACAGAAAAAAACAGAGAAGATATTTAAATGCAAATATCCAGAAAGCTTTACATTTTCTCTTTTTACTCAGTTTAATGAATGAATGTCATAATGTTGTTTAATAACTATGTCAAAACCACAAATTACAGTTTTACTGTGGCTTTTAAGGCCCTTTCACACTGAGCGCAATGCGATAAATCTAAGCGAATCACTGACGAATAAAGCTTTCACGCTGAACACGAAACGATTGATTGCTTCAGCTAGTTCACGCCCGCACGATAGGTGGCGCCGACTGAGAATACATTTTCCGACTGCAAACTACTAAAGTGGAATTTTTTCAATGAGGAAGCATTTCTCATTCTTTATTGTTATAAAATGTACCCTGATCTGCATGAAAAAAACATACAGAACATTTCGTCTTAATCCTATCTTTATTTGGCTTCATGTTTCCTCGGTAGAAACGTTTCTCTCAGTTGTTTATGTGTGGAACCGTGCAGAACTCAGAACGAGGAAATTAACTACGTCGTCATTCGGAAGGGGTTATGATCATGTAATATGTTGCAATCACGTTGACAGCTCTGAATGAGATCTCTGACTCATAACAGACACGCATGGAAGAAAACAGCTCTGTACACTGTTTCAAGCTCTTCAGATCGCAAAATTCAGGGGGAAATTATTAGAAATAATAAACTGTATAACGAATGTAAGAATAAATCTGTTCTCAGACACCAATAATAACACTCAATAATAACACTTCTGTCTTTCAGCACTATTGATATTTAAGTTTGTCTTCCTGAAACTGACACAGAGTCAGTGAATAAAGATGCTGCTGTAAGATGCACTTCCATATGTCTTGGTAAATTTAGGATTGTGTTTGTTCCGCTAAGATCACCAGCAGTGTGGTAATTCTATCAACAGCTCAGAGAGAGACACAACAATGCTATTTCACAGTCCTCCGTTATGGTAAGAATCACAACCGTGTTCTGTTTGCCACAAAAATTGCTAAGCTTTTGTGGGGTCTGAGAGGAACAGGGTTTTCCCTGCCGTCGGATCACTCGCTGTCACGTCTTTGTCACGCCATAATTAAAGATCAGTTGGGTAACAGACTTCCGTCTTGTCAATCAGGATATGCAAAATCAAAGACGCACACAGTGTATATCAGAAATGGAACTCTTTGGTTGAATTTTATTTTGCGATTTTACTGGAATGGAGAGAGTGTATGCTTTTGCGGTGTTCAGTTATACACAACTTTTTTTATTAATCATAGTTTTTTGTCTTTTTAAAATTTTAGTCAATATTTCTTCATGTTAAATTCATGATTTTTTGTAAATTTTACTATAATATAATTTTAGTTGACCATAACATTTTAGTTGATGACAAAGTGCCAAAATTATAATTTTTTCCTGTCATATTTTTTGTTTACAGTATGTCTTATTTAAATCATTTTGTTATTGTAATCATGTGCATTTTTTGTTTCATCTTTCAACATTACCATTGTGAAATTTAGAGGAAAAAAAAACCCTTTTCATTAGGTTAATGTAATGCACTTTTTTTGAGCAGGTTCTAACAAAAACTGGAATGGACATACAAGTGAAGGAACCATAACGTCATTTTGGATTGTTCTGGCTCAGTTTAACCTCAGTCCTCATGTAAAAGATCTACAATAACAATCTTGAAAGCTAAAAAGCTACCTCAGTGACTTTTTAGTGATCTCAAAATTTGCTGTACACAAGCTCCTCTTGCATCAGGGAACAAGCAAGACGCTGACTGTGCAAAAAAAGGAGTCAATGCTTGAGAAATAATTATGATTAAGTAGGGAATGGCATTACTCCACCCTCCTACTAAATCACAGGCCCGGCTGGTGATAGCAGGTTCACTCGTCATGGAATTAATTGAATCCAGCATGGGGCCTCTGACCCACATGTTATAAATACAGAGACAGCGCAAGTCTCACGCCTATACAACACCTGGAAGGAGAAAGAGAAGAGGTGCACAGGTGTAATCAGTCACCTATTCATCTGCTTGCAAGTTCACATGCAAAGACTTCTCACATTCCCTCATTCTGACATATTCCAGAGCCTACCATATGGACAAGCCAACCTTGAGCTGTGTTGCCATGGAGTTATTTCGTATTCCATGTGATAGCTTGCCGTACAGTATACTTTCATGCTAGGGCACAGGTGAGGTCATGACAAGGAAGAAAAAGTGTTCACGGAATATAACATCTACTAAAAAGGCTGCATTAAAGGCACTTTAACTAGGCATGGTATGATAATGAGACAAGGAACAAAAGCAATCTCTTTCATGTAAATCAGATTTTTTTTATCCTGAGAGAGAACAATTATTTATTTATTTACGTGCAATCTTGATCTTTTTATTAATACATATTGTTTGTCATTAAGTTGGCTTGTGAAAGCCAACTTACTGAAATCCTATTTAAACTTATTATTATTCTTTTTCTTCTTCTTTTTCTTAACCAAAATTTTCTGACTGCTACTCCTCCTAGAGCTTTAACTCTACAAACTCCAAACTCGGGTCAGACCTTCAGACTGTTCTGACTTAGTGTGCTATATCTTTTCAGACTGATTTGACTTTCAGATTTCTTAAAA
Source organism: Siphateles boraxobius (assembly GCF_051911475.1). Lineage (NCBI taxonomy): Eukaryota > Metazoa > Chordata > Actinopteri > Cypriniformes > Leuciscidae > Siphateles > Siphateles boraxobius. The sequence goes on from NW_027508919.1 coordinate 15,161,914, forward strand.
ATTAATATTAAAAATCATAAAAATCCCATTGACTTTCATTGCAACAGTTCAAATTGAGCCAAGGCTACGGTGGCCCAGCAGTGTACAACACAAAAACTCAAATCTAAACTCCCTGAAGCCCAAGACTCAATTAAACTACCATTCTATATGTACTAATGAACTTATCTATCTATCTATCTATCTATCTATCTATCTATCTATCTATCTATCTATCTATCTATCTATCTATCTATCTATCTATCTATCTATCTATCTATCTATCTATCTATCCATCTATCCATCTATCTATCTCTTTCTATCTATCTATCTATCTATCTATCTATCTATCCATCTATCTATCTATCTATCTATCTATCCATCTATCTATCTCTTTCTATCTATCTATCTATCTATCTATCTATCTATCTATCTATCTATCTATCTATCTATCTATCTATCTATCTATCTAATCTATCTTTCTTTCTTACTAACTAATATATCTTTCTTTCTTTCTTTCTAACTAATCTTTCTTCTTTCTTTCTTTATTTCTTTCTTTCTTTCTAACTAATCTTTCTTCTTTCTTTCTTTCTTTCTAACTAATCTTTCTTCTTTCTTTCTAACTAATCTTTCTTCTTTCTTTCTGTCTTTCTTTCTTTCTAACTAATATTTCTTTTTTCTTTTTTTCTTACTAACTAATCTATCTTTCTTTCTTTCTAACTAATCTTTCTTCTTTCTTTCTTTCTTTCTAACTAATCTTTCTTCTTTCTTTCTTTCTTTCTTTCTTTCTTTCTTTCTTTCTTTCTAACTAATATTTCTTCTTTCTTTCTTTCTAACTAATATTTCTTCTTTCTAACTAATCTTTCTTCTTTCTTTCTAACTAATCTTTCTTTCTTTCTAACTAATCTTTCTTTCTTTCTAACTAATCTTTCTTCTTTCTTTCTTTCTTTCTTTCTTTCTTTCTAACTAATCTTTCTTCTTTCTTTCTTTCTTTCTAACTAATCTTTCTTCTTTCTTTCTTTCTTTCTTTCTTTCTTTTTCTTTCTTTCTTTCTAACTAATCTTTCTTCTTTCTTTCTTTCTTTCTAACTAATCTTTCTTCTTTCTTTCTTTCTAACTAATCTTTCTTTCTTTCTTTCTTTCTAACTAATCTTTCTTTCTTTCTTTCTTTCTTTCTTTCTTTCTAACTAATCTTTCTTCTTTCTTTCTAACTAATCTTTCTTCTTTCTTTCTAACTAATCTTTCTTCTTTCTTTCTTTCTTTCTTTCTTTCTTTCTTTCTTTCTTTCTTTCTAACTAATCTTTCTTCTTTCTTTCTTTCTTTCTTTCTTTCTTTCTTTCTTTCTTTCTTTCTTTCTTTCTTTCTTTCTTTCTTTCTTTCTTTCTTTCTTTCTTACTAATCTTTCTTCTTTCTTTCTTTCTTTCTAACTAATCTTTCTTCTTTCTTTCTTTCTTTCTAACTAATCTTTCTTTTTTCTTTCTTTCTTTCTTTCTTTCTTTCTTTCTTTCTTTCTTTCTTTCTTTCTTTCTTTCTTTCTTTCTTTCTAACTAATATTTCTTCTTTCTTTCTTTCTAACTAATATTTCTTCTTTCTAACTAATCTTTCTTCTTTCTTTCTAACTAATCTTTCTTTCTTTCTAACTAATCTTTCTTTCTTTCTAACTAATCTTTCTTCTTTCTTTCTTTCTTTCTTTCTAACTAATCTTTCTTCTTTCTTTCTTTCTAACTAATCTTTCTTCTTTCTTTCTTTCTTTCTTTCTTTTTCTTTCTTTCTTTCTAACTAATCTTTCTTCTTTCTTTCTTTCTAACTAATCTTTCTTCTTTCTTTCTTTCTTTCTAACTAATCTTTCTTTCTTTCTAACTAATCTTTCTTTCTTTCTTTCTTTCTTTCTTTCTTTCTTTCTAACTAATCTTTCTTCTTTCTTTCTAACTAATCTTTCTTCTTTATTTCTAACTAATCTTTCTTCTTTCTTTCTTTCTTTCTTTCTTTCTTTCTAACTAATCTTTCTTCTTTCTTTCTTTCTTTCTTTCTTTCTTTCTTTCTTTCTTTCTTTCTTTCTTTCTTTCTTTCTTTCTTTCTTTCTTTCTTTCTTTCTTTCTTACTAATCTTTCTTCTTTCTTTCTTTCTTTCTTTCTTTCTAACTAATCTTTCTTCTTTCTTTCTTTCTTTCTAACTAATCTTTCTTCTTTCTTTCTAACTAATCTTTCTTCTTTCTTTCTGTCTTTCTTTCTTTCTAACTAATATTTCTTTTTTCTTTTTTTCTTACTAACTAATCTATCTTTCTTTCTTTCTAACTAATCTTTCTTCTTTCTTTCTTTCTTTCTAACTAATCTTTCTTCTTTCTTTCTTTCTTTCTTTCTTTCTTTTTAACTAATATTTCTTCTTTCTTTCTTTCTAACTAATATTTCTTCTTTCTAACTAATCTTTCTTCTTTCTTTCTAAATAATCTTTCTTTCTTTCTAACTAATCTTTCTTTCTTTCTAACTAATCTTTCTTCTTTCTTTCTTTCTTTCTTTCTTTCTAACTAATCTTTCTTCTTTCTTTCTTTCTTTCTAACTAATCTTTCTTCTTTCTTTCTTTCTTTCTTTCTTTCTTTTTCTTTCTTTCTTTCTAACTAATCTTTCTTCTTTCTTTCTTTCTTTCTAACTAATCTTTCTTCTTTCTTTCTTTCTTTCTAACTAATCTTTCTTTCTTTCTTTCTAACTAATCTTTCTTTCTTTCTTTCTTTCTTTCTTTCTAACTAATCTTTCTTCTTTCTTTCTTTCTAACTAATCTTTCTTCTTTCTTTCTAACTAATCTTTCTTCTTTCTTTCTTTCTTTCTTTCTTTCTTTCTTTCTTTCTTTCTTTCTTCTTTCTTTCTTTCTAACTAATCTTTCTTCTTTCTTTCTTTCTTTCTAACTAATCTTTCTTCTTTCTTTCTTTCTTTCTAACTATTCTTTCTTCTTTCTTTCTTTCTTTCTTTCTTTCTTTCTTTCTTTCTTTCTTTCTTTCTTTCTTTCTAACTAATCTTTCTTTCTAACTAATTCTTTCTTTCTTTTTCTTTCTTTCTTTCTAACTAATCTTTCTTTCTTTCTTTCTTTCTAACTAATCTTTCTTCTTTCTTTCTTTCTTTCTAACTAATCTTTCTTTCTTTCTTTCTAACTAATCTTTCTTCTTTCTTTCTTTCTAACTAATCTTTCTTCTTTCTTTCTTTCTTTCTTTCTTTCTAACTAATCTTTCTTCTTTCTTTCTAACTAATCTTTCTTCTTTCTTTCTAACTAATCTTTCTTCTTTCTTTCTTTCTTTCTTTCTTTCTTTCTTTCTTTCTTTCTAACTAATCTTTCTTCTTTCTTTCTTTCTTTCTTTCTTTCTTTTTCTTTCTTTCTTTCTAACTAATCTTTCTTCTTTCTTTCTTTCTTTCTAACTAATCTTTCTTCTTTCTTTCTTTCTAACTATTCTTTCTTCTTTCTTTCTTTCTTTCTTTCTTTCTTTCTAACTAATCTTTCTTTCTAACTAATTCTTTCTTTCTTTCTTTCTAACTAATCTTTCTTCATTCTTTCTTTCTTTCTTTCTTTCTTTCTTTCTTTCTTTCTTTCTTTTTCTTTCTTTCTTTCTTTCTTTCTTTCTTTCTTTCTTTCTAACTAATATTTCTTCTTTCTTTCTTTCTTTCTTTCTTTCTTTCTAACTAATATTTCTTCTTTCTTTCTTTCTTTCTTTCTTTCTTTCTTTCTAACTAATATTTCTTCTTTCTTTCTAACTAATATTTCTTCTTTCTTTCTTTCTAACTAATCTTTCTTTCTTTCTAACTAATCTTTCTTTCTTTCTTTCTTTCTTTCTTTCTTTCTAACTAATCTTTCTTCTTTCTTTCTTTCTTTCTTTCTTTCTTTCTTTCTTTCTTTCTTTCTAACTAATCTTTCTTCTTTCTTTCTTTCTTTCTAACTAATCTTTCTTCTTTCTTTCTTTCTTTCTTTCTTTCTTTCTTTTTAACTAATATTTCTTCTTTCTTTCTTTCTAACTAATATTTCTTCTTTCTAACTAATCTTTCTTCTTTCTTTCTAAATAATCTTTCTTTCTTTCTAACTAATCTTTCTTTCTTTCTAACTAATCTTTCTTCTTTCTTTCTTTCTTTCTTTCTTTCTAACTAATCTTTCTTCTTTCTTTCTTTCTTTCTAACTAATCTTTCTTCTTTCTTTCTTTCTTTCTTTCTTTCTTTTTCTTTCTTTCTTTCTAACTAATCTTTCTTCTTTCTTTCTTTCTTTCTAACTAATCTTTCTTCTTTCTTTCTTTCTTTCTAACTAATCTTTCTTTCTTTCTTTCTAACTAATCTTTCTTTCTTTCTTTCTTTCTTTCTTTCTAACTAATCTTTCTTCTTTCTTTCTTTCTAACTAATCTTTCTTCTTTCTTTCTAACTAATCTTTCTTCTTTCTTTCTTTCTTTCTTTCTTTCTTTCTTTCTTTCTTTCTTTCTTCTTTCTTTCTTTCTAACTAATCTTTCTTCTTTCTTTCTTTCTTTCTAACTAATCTTTCTTCTTTCTTTCTTTCTTTCTAACTATTCTTTCTTCTTTCTTTCTTTCTTTCTTTCTTTCTTTCTTTCTTTCTTTCTTTCTTTCTTTCTTTCTTTCTTTCTTTCTTTCTTTCTTTCTAACTAATCTTTCTTTCTAACTAATTCTTTCTTTCTTTTTCTTTCTTTCTTTCTAACTAATCTTTCTTCTTTCTTTCTTTCTTTCTAACTAATCTTTCTTTCTTTCTTTCTAACTAATCTTTCTTCTTTCTTTCTTTCTAACTAATCTTTCTTCTTTCTTTCTTTCTTTCTTTCTTTCTAACTAATCTTTCTTCTTTCTTTCTAACTAATCTTTCTTCTTTCTTTCTAACTAATCTTTCTTCTTTCTTTCTTTCTTTCTTTCTTTCTTTCTTTCTTTCTAACTAATCTTTCTTCTTTCTTTCTTTCTTTCTTTCTTTCTTTTTCTTTCTTTCTTTCTAACTAATCTTTCTTCTTTCTTTCTTTCTTTCTAACTAATCTTTCTTCTTTCTTTCTTTCTAACTATTCTTTCTTCTTTCTTTCTTTCTTTCTTTCTTTCTTTCTAACTAATCTTTCTTTCTAACTAATTCTTTCTTTCTTTCTTTCTAACTAATCTTTCTTCATTCTTTCTTTCTTTCTTTCTTTCTTTCTTTCTTTCTTTCTTTCTTTCTTTTTCTTTCTTTCTTTCTTTCTTTCTTTCTTTCTTTCTAACTAATATTTCTTCTTTCTTTCTTTCTTTCTTTCTTTCTTTCTTTCTAACTAATATTTCTTCTTTCTTTCTTTCTTTCTTTCTTTCTTTCTAACTAATATTTCTTCTTTCTTTCTAACTAATATTTCTTCTTTCTTTCTTTCTAACTAATCTTTCTTTCTTTCTAACTAATCTTTCTTTCTTTCTTTCTTTCTTTCTTTCTTTCTAACTAATCTTTCTTCTTTCTTTCTTTCTTTCTTTCTTTCTTTCTTTCTTTCTAACTAATCTTTCTTCTTTCTTTCTTTCTTTCTTTCTTTCTTTCTTTCTTTCTAACTAATCTTTCTTCTTTCTTTCTTTCTTTCTTTCTTTCTTTCTTTCTTTCTTTCTAACTAATCTTTCTAACTAATTATTTCTTTCTTTCTTTCTAACTAATCTTTCTTCTTTCTTTCTTTCTTTCTTTCTTTCTTTCTTTCTTTCTTTCTTTCTTTCTTTCTAACTAATCTTTCTTTCTAACTAATTCTTTCTTTCTTTCTTTCTAACTAATCTTTCTTCTTTCTTTCTTTCTTTCTTTCTTTCTAACTAATATTTCTTCTTTCTTTCTTTCTTTCTTTCTTTCTTTCTTTCTAACTAATATTTCTTTCTTTCTTTCTTTCTTTCTTTCTTTCTTTCTAACTGATATTTCTTCTTTCTTTCTTTCTAACTAATCTTTCTTTCTTTCTTTCTTTCTAACTAATCTTTCTTCTTTCTTTCTAACTAATCTTTCTTCTTTCTTTCTTTCTTTCTTTCTTTCTTTTTTACTTTTTCTTTCTTTCTTTCTAACTAATCTTTCTTCTTTCTTTCTTTCTTTCTTTCTAACTAATCTTTCTTCTTTCTTTCTTTCTAACTAATCTTTCTTCTTTCTTTCTTTCTTTCTTTCTAACTAATCTTTCTTCTTTCTTTCTTTCTTTCTTTCTTTCTTTCTAACTAATCTTTCTTTCTAACTAATCTTTCTTTCTTTCTTTCTAACTAATCTTTCTTCTTTCTTTCTTTCTTTCTAACTAATATTTCTTCTTTCTTTCTTTCTTTCTTTCTAACTAATCTTTCTTTCTAACTAATTCTTTCTTTCTTTCTTTCTAACTAATCTTTCTTCTTTCTTTCTTTCTTTCTAACTAATATTTCTTCTTTCTTTCTTTCTTTCTTTCTAACTAATCTTTCTTCTTTCTTTCTTTCTTTCTTTCTTTCTTTCTTTCTTTCTAACTAATATTTCTTCTTTCTTTCTTTCTTTCTAACTAATATTTCTTCTTTCTTTATTTCTTTCTTTCTTTCTAACTAATCTTTCTTCTTTCTTTCTTTCTTTCTTTCTTTCTAACTAATCTTTCTTTCTTTCTTTCTTTCTAACTAATCTTTCTTTCTAACTAATTCTTTCTTTCTTTCTAACTAATCTTTCTTCTTTCTTTCTTTCTTTCTTTCTTTCTTTCTAACTAATCTTTCTTCTTTCTTTCTTTCTAACTAATCTTTCTTTCTAACTAATTATTTCTTTCTTTCTTTCTAACTAATCTTTCTTCTTTCTTTCTTTCTTTCTTTCTTTCTAACTAATCTTTCTTTCTTATTTAATTCTTTCTTTCTTTCTTTCTAACTAATCTTTCTTCTTTCTTTCTTTCTAGCTAATCTTTCTTCTTTCTTTCTAACTAATCTTTCTTCTTTCTTTCTTTCTTTCTAACTAATCTTTCTTCTTTCTTTCTTTCTTTCTTTCTTTCTAACTCATCTTTCTTTCTTTCTTTCTTTTTCTTTCTTTCTTTCTAACTAATCTTTCTTCTTTCTTTCTTTCTTTCTTTCTTTCTTTCTAACTAATCTTTCTTCTTTCTTTCTGTCTTTCTAACTAATCTTTCTTTCTAACTAATTCTTTCTTTCTTTCTAACTAATCTTTCTTCTTTCTTTCTTTCTTTCTTTCTAACTAATCTTTCTTTCTTTCTTTCTAACTAATCTTTCTTATTTCTTTCTTTCTTTCTAGCTAATCTTTCTTCTTTCTTTCTAACTAATCTTTCTTCTTTCTTTCTTCTTTCTTTCTTTCTAACTAATCTTTCTTTCTAACTAATTCTTTCTTTCTTTCTTTCTAACTAATCTTTCTTCTTTCTTTCTTTCTAACTAATCTTTCTTATTTCTTTCTTTCTTTCTAGCTAATCTTTCTTCTTTCTTTCTAACTAATCTTTCTTCTTTCTTTCTTCTTTCTTTCTTTCTAACTAATATTTCTTTCTAACTAATTCTTTCTTTCTTTCTTTCTAACTAATCTTTCTTCTTTCTTTCTTTCTTTCTTTCTTTCTAACTAATCTTTCTTTCTTTCTTTCTAACTAATCTTTCTTCTTTCTTTCTTTCTTTCTAGCTAATCTTTCTTCTTTCTTTCTAACTAATCTTTCTTCTTTCTTTCTTTCTTTCTAACTAATCTTTCTTATTTCTTTCTTTCTTTCTTTCTAACTAATCTTTCTTCTTTCTTTCTTTCTTTCTTTCTAACTAATCTTTCTTCTTTCTTTCTTTCTTTCTTTCTTTTTCTATCTTTCTTTCTAACTAATCTTTCTTCTTTCTTTCTTTCTTTCTAACTAATCTTTCTTCTTTCTTTCTTTCTTTCTTTCTTTCTTTCTAACTAATCTTTCTTCTTTCTTTCTTTCTTTCTTTCTTTCTTTTTTTTCTGTCTCTTTTCTGTCTTTTTTTAGTCATCCAAAATACCTTAAAACACCCTAGCAACACCATAGCAACCACCCAGAATACCGTAGAACACCCAAGCAACACCATAGCAACCATCCAAAACACCCTAGCAACCACCTAAAATACCTTAGCAACCGCCAGGCAACCACCCAGAACACCTTAGCAACCCACTAGAAACACCCTAGCAACTTTAAATTACTTCAAACTATACTTCAAACTTTAAACTACTTTAAACTTTAAACCATTAAAACTTTAAACTTTAAACTTTAAACTTTAAACTACTTTAAACTTTAAACTAATTTAAACTTCAAACTACTTTAAAATTTAAACTAATTTAAACTTTAAACTAATTTAAACTTCTTCAAACTTATTGGTCCAAACTCTCACAAGCCAACTTAAAGTTTGTCTCGACGAACTTTTTCTAGTTATATTTTACTGTCTTTATTTAAAAAGTAAAGCATAGATTGTCGACTAGTTTTCATATTGGTTTCTCTGCTTCAGGTGAGTACCATATTTACTTACATTCAATCTTTTGATTAATAAATGGTTTATTTATTATTTTATTTTGTTTTATTTCAAAAGAAAAGCAAATATTATTGACTAGTTTCATTTTGGTTTCTCTTTTTGTTCCAAGTTAGTGGGATATTTGTTTATTTATAATAAATATGTATTTTTATTAATACACAGTTTATTCCTTTTTTTATTTAATATTGGCGAGTGCAATTATTTTTCCCAGCTCTTGATATTCAAAATGTTTTTTTAATCGAAATAATAGCAAAGATTGTTTACTTATTTATATTTTGTAGGCTTATTTAATTTAAAATTTTGATTGAAAAAAGTAATTGATTACTTGTTTTTGTTTATGTGTTTGAGTACAGGACTATTCAATTTACTTATCCCGAGGTTTACCGCAGTGTGCTGGATCCAGGCCGTATCCGGAGCTGATGAAGGACCTGCGCCCGGACCTGACGACAACACAGTCCTAGAGTGTCAACTAGTCTCTCCCCAGTGATGGCCTCCTTCCCTTCCCTTTACCTCTGTACAGATAAAACGTTGTCGGGATAATTCCAGTTCAAGTGGCTACACGGAAGTGATAAAAAAATTCTGAATAATACATTTTTCAAGAATTGTACCTTTGAACCTATTTCATGGTTTAAAACAATCTAGCTTTGAAACAATGTAGATTGTTAAAAGCGCTATATAAATGAAGGTGACTTGACTTGACTGACTTAAAAAAAAGGCCATCTTAGTTTTAAAGGGATAGTTCGGTTGATGGGCCCCATACTATGGAAGTCGATGGGGCCTATCAACTGTTTGGTCACCCATATTCTTCAAAATATATTTTTTGGTGTTCAGCAGAAGAAATAAATTCACACCATTTTGTGGATAGACAAACTGCTTATCACTGGATTACGGTTGGTTAGAACACAATGTAAAAGGGAAAACGAGTCGGCAAAAACGAAACTTCTAAGATTAAGTTTTAGATTGGATGGAATAACAATACCACATACTCATTTACTAGCAAGGAGTATCTCATAGTTTCAGTGCAATCTTAGGGATTAAATGCACATATATTAACCTCTTCTTTAAGATCAACTTGCATAGCTTGTGTAACTCCAGGAAAGGTATTTTGCCATTGCTGGGGTTGATGTTTGGATAAAGTGTAAATTAATTTGATTTAATTAATTATATGAAACTTTGCTGGGGCTTTGGCTGACATTTTTTAAAGTGATGAGCATTGCCTGTGAAAAGTGGGTGGAAATCACTTGACTTCTGTACACGGCGAAGGATAAAAGAGCTTGGGGCAAAAAGTGAGTTCACATTGTTGGTCGGTTTCTCTCAGGGGAAAGAGGCAGAGGCATAGGTGTTCTGTGGGTCTCTCTTCACTGGAGGTGAGAGGTGGCGTATTCGTCCAGTAGAGCTAACACGAACACTATGCAACCTTTTCAACAAGGGTGATGAACAGCTTCAGGCGAGAGACTGACCTTTCATCCCTTGCAACTTTCATACACCTTCTGAGATATGAACCTCTAGCTCTATATGCACAATGAAACCATGAAAGCAGACACACAAATACACTGGTCCGCACACGCTGTGCTATTTGTGCTCAGCAGGACCCTGACCCCTGTACCTGGCTTGCTTCATTTTGTGCAGACATCCACAACTTTATTGAACAGCCAATGGGCACCGCCATGACGGCTTCCTACTTCTGTTCATAAGAGCCATTTAAAATGTAATAAGTGAAATATGAGCTCAGGTTCAATGTGCTGTTGTTGGTTGCTTTGAAATAAGAATTATTCAAAGAATTGTATTATAAAAACTGCACAGCATCATTTGCCTTGCATTTTCGTGCTGAAGCAGGAGAAAATAAAATAGCATGTAGGGTGCCTTTAAAATTAAAATATCTTCTTTTCATTTGGTTGATATCAAACACTGCAAGATTTACTTAATATTTACTTAAGCAGAATTAGGAAATGGTCCCTTTTATTTATATCAACAGCACTTCGTGAGCTTAGAATTATATTGTTCTATCTCCACTTTTGGTCGAAATTGAGTTTTTGACATAATCTTATCCATTAGGTGTTTATTAATGTCTGTGTGGTGTTATTTTTGTAAAAAAAAAATATTTTGTTAGTAGTTATTAATAAAATAAAAAGGTTCCATCTCACAAAACAGCAGGGATTTAAAAACTTTGATGCTCAATATATCAGAACTACCCTAAACGGAGATAGAACTGTATAATTCTAAGCTCACGACTTGTGAACACAATTATCGTGAATTAAGTAATTTTATAGAGTAATATGCAGGATGAATGCTTTGATACAATGTACGGAAACGCTTCCTTTTACAGTACGTTAACTTACGTGTACTTACAGTGTACTTACCTAAGAAAGTACTGGGTAAAAATTCTTAATTTTACAGTGCCTTAACTTACATGTACTTACAGTGTACTTACCTAAGAAAGTACTGGGTAATATAAAGTAAGTACATGGGTTAAGGTTAGGTTTAGGGGTAGGTTCAGGGTTAGTACCTAGTTATTACTCAGTTATTGTAATTACTATAATAAATACATAGTATGTACATGGGGAACAGGACTGCAAAAAGGAAGCGTTACCCAGTGTATACTTTTCAAAAGTTTGGAGTGGGTAATATTTTTTTTTTAATGTTTTTGAAAGAAGTCTCCTATTCTCACCAAAACTTATTTGGTAAAAAAGGCTCTGACTAGACAGCGCACCCGGAAGAACTGGTAAAGGCTATACAAACTCTACGAACCTCTTCTTCAGATGCCTCGTCCGAGTCAGCTTCTTCGTCTCCTGCGCCTACGTCTCATCTTCCGACCGCCGCGAGCCCTCGACTCGCGTTACCTGAGAAGTTTGACGGTAATCCAGGTAAATGCAAGGGATTCATCCTTCAATGTTCTCTGTTTCTGAGCCAGCAGTCTTCACACCGTCCGTCTGACATACCACCATTCTTACCGTTATTGACCGCTTCTCCAAGGCCTGGCGCCACATGCCCCGCAGTAAACTTCCCAAAGCCCTACAGACTGCTGAACACCTCTGTAATATGGTTTTCCGATTTTATGGTTTGCCAGAAGACATCGTTTCAGACAGGGGTCCTCAATTCACGTCCCGAGTTTGGTCCGCTTTCTTCCAGATGCTCCAAGTCAACGTGAGTCTTACCTCCGGCTACCGTCCGCAGGCCAACCGTCAGGTCGAACGACTCAACCATGAGATCTCCCGTTTCCTCCGATCCTTCTGTCAACTCCATCAGAGGGACTGGAGCCGGTACCTGATGTGGGCGGAATACGCTCAGAACTCCATCCGGAAACACTCCACGGGCTTGACTCCGTTCCAGTGTATCCTCGGTTTCCAGCCACCCCTGTTTCCTTGGTCTGGTGATACCACTAACGTGCCCGCAGTTGATGATTGGCTTAACCGGAGCAAGGAGTGTTCCAAGATGGCGCCGCGGATGGCTGCCTCGGTGTGGAGCTCTCCAGCTATTGTGTTGTTTTTGTTCGTTTGTTCTGCGTTTAGTCATTCTTTTCCTATCAGTTTCACCAAAGACGAACTACTGGACATTAGGAAACACACACCAGAAACCTTTTCTACAGTTTTTGATTATTCGGACGTTTTGCTGGACATTCTCGTCGGAGGTGCAGCGTTGTTGTTCAAACGCGCGTTCAGACGCAAACGCGGGAAGCGAGCCGGCGCGCTGGTTAAACTTCGCGAGCGCGGCCTGCGCACTGCACTCCCCAGTATTCATCTCGCGAATCTCCGATCCCTTCCTAACAAAACGGATGAACTTCTTCTCCTCACCCACACTAACAAGGATTTTTTAAACTCTGCTGCTTTGTGCTTCACTGAAACCTGGCTGAGTGAAGCCATACCGGACAACGCAATACATCTGCCGGGCTTCCAGCTGTTCCGAGCGGATCGCATCGCGGAGCTAACGGGGAAAACGAGAGGTGGTGGATTGTGTTTCTACATTAACGAAAGTTGGTGTTCAGATGTAACAACACTGAAGAAGATGTGCTCTCCTAATTTAGAGGCACATTTCATAAACTGTAAACCCTTCTACTCGCCTCGGGAATTTTCCTCTTTCATTCTCGTGAATGTTTACATCCCTCCAGACGCGTGCGTGAGCGCGGCGCTACAACGGCTGGCTGAACAAATATCTGAAACGGAACAAAGGTACCCAGACTCTTTTTTAATCATTCTTGGGGATTTTAACAAAGCAAATCTTTCCCGTGAACTACCAAAATACAGACAGCACGTTACATGTCCCACCAGAGACAGTAATATACTGGACCACTGTTACACCACAATAAGAAATGCGTATCACTCCGTCCCACGGGCAGCTTTGGGGCTCTCTGATCACTGTTTGGTTCATCTCATACCGACCTACAGGCAGAAACTGAAATCAGCTAAACCTGGAATAAGGACTGAAAAAAGATGGACTAATGAAGCAGAGCAGAATCTACAGGCCTGCTTTGATTGCACTGATTGGACTGTTTTTGAAGCTTCTACCAATGATCTGGATGAGCTCACAGATACTGTAACATCATATATAAGTTTCTGTGAGGATACATGCATTCCTACCAGGACATTCTTATCATTCACTAATGATAAACCATGGTTTACTGGGAAACTCAAACACCTTCGTCATGCCAAAGAGGATGCTTACAGAAGTGGGGATAAAATCTTGTATAACCAGGCCAGAAACAGATTGACAAAGGAGATCAGAGTTGCTAAAAGGAACTACTCTGATAAACTGAAAAACCAGTTTTCATCCAACGACCCATCATCAGTCTGGAATGGCCTGAGAAACATCACCAACTACAAGTCACCATCCCCTCGATCTGTGGACAATCAACACCTGGCTGACGATTTAAATTCATTTTACTGCCGGTTTGAAAAGCCCTCATTCACACCACACACCCGGTCTGATCTGCACTTCACACTTTCACCATCACCTCCTGCACTCCAATTATCACTCCTCCCTCCTGCCATCCAACCTGAGCTTAAGGTCTGTGTGGAGGACGTGAGCCGAGTCTTCAAAAAACAGAAGACTAGGAAAGCCTCAGGCCCAGACGGCATCTCATCTGCTTGTTTAAAAGCCTGCGCTGACCAACTGGCCCCGGTCTTCACGCAGATCTTCAACAGATCATTGGAGCAGTGTGAAGTTCCCTGCTGCTTCAAACGCTCCACTATCATTCCTGTCCCCAAAAAATTCCAAATCACTGGACTTAATGACTACAGACCTGTCGCTCTCACTTCTGTGGTCATGAAGTCGTTTGAAAGACTGATGCTGGCCCACCTGAAGGACCTCACTGGACCCTTGCTGGATCCCTTTCAGTTTGCTTACAGAGCAAACAGGTCTGTGGATGATGCAGTCAACATGGGACTGCATTATATCCTGCAACATCTCGACAGACCAGGGACTTATGCAAGGATCCTCTTTGTGGACTTCAGTTCGGCCTTCAATACCATCATGCCTGGTCTTCTCACAGCCAAACTGACCCAGCTCTCCATACCATCCTCGATCTGTCAGTGGATCACCAGCTTCCTGACGGACCGGCAGCAGCGAGTGAGACTGGGGAAACACACATCCAAGACACTCACAATCAGCACCGGAGCCCCCCAAGGGTGCGTTCTCTCCCCACTGCTCTTCTCCCTGTACACTAATGACTGCAATTCTAAAGACCCCACTGTCAAGCTCCTGAAATTTGCAGACGACCACTGTCATCGGTCTCATCCAAAACTCATCCGTCTAGCTCCGCCCAGGTATCTGCGTATATCTCCCACGTTCCACGCCTCACTGCTTAAACCTGCCAGGCCCCCCTCCGAAGAGGCAGGGGAGAATTCCTTGGAACAGCATTCACAAGTCAATGCAGAACAGTTTCCCCAAGCCATCATTGTGGAGGGTGAGGTAACCTACAGTGTTCACCAGCTACTGGATTCCAGACGTCGTGGGAGAGTCCTGCAGTATCTGGTTGACTGGGAGGGCTTCAGTCCAGAGGAACGGTCTTGGGGCAATTCTGATGACATCCTGGATCCCTTGCTCGCCCAAGAGTTTCACAGCAAGCATCCTGACAAACCTGCACCCCGTGCTCGTGGCAGGCCCCGCCGTCCTCAGCATCCTCGCGCCAGGAGTCGCTCGCAGGGGGTGGGCTCTGTTACGGCGTCCAGTCTTCCTGATTCTGCCATCTCTCAATCACGAGCGCCCTCTCCTGAGTTCTAGTTGGTTGCATACTTTCCCATTAGTATGCATCATTTGCGCGGTGATTACCTGTCGCCTGTTCTGTATTACTACTCATCTCTAAGCCTTTATCTTCCTCATTAACTGAGCGTCCTGTGCAAAGTATTGCCTCTCTACGTGTGCATGTCCAAGCGGTTTCTGTGATCAAGTTAACCTTTGTTTCTGACCCTCGCTATCCTACTTCTCTGATTGCCTGCAGCCTGCCTCTCGACCCTCCGCCTGATCCGGATTCCAGCCGCCAGCCCTGAACTCTAGCCTGTCCCTGTTTCTGCTCGCTCGTCGCCTGCCTCCTACCTACTATCTGGTTCGACTCCGCTTTCAGTGCACCCCATCAAGAATTCCTGTGTTTCCTTTATTCTGCCCTTTCTGTTATTAAACTTGTTGCAAATGGATCTGCCTCAGCCTTCTGACTCATTACACTCTTATTATTAAAAAGATTTTTATTTTGACACTCTATGAACACACATGCATACATACACGTGTTCGGGGGTTGAACATTGTTAAACATTAATAACTTATTGAGTTTGTTTTGATCCAAATGTGTATGTATTTTTGTATTATAACAGTTTACCTCTTTGTTAAATCACTTTCTTAAATTTCTTTATTACCCTTAATTTCTAAATGGTTTAGTCCAAGTAGGAGGGGCTAGGCCTTTTTAATACTTCTCAGAGTTGTTTGGGAGCTCATAGAGTGAGTTGGAGGATAGTTGTATAGTGAAATTGTTGTGTTCATAGCCAAAAGCTTGTTTGCAACTTTTGAAATTTTTTATTTTTTATTTTGATTGTTTTGTCTTTTTTTGGATTTTCACTGTAAATATAATTTACACTCTATTGGAAAACCTTTTTTTTTTGCACTTCTTGGAATAAACATTGAGCTTTTGGCTTCATCATCATGTCACTTCATTTTTACGCCTTCATCTGGCGGTTCATTCAGAGCAGTGGTCCTGCTACCGTCTAAAACATCGTTGGGGCCCTTTTTGTTGCAGTTGGCACAACCCTGTCCCGTTTTCCATAGCATTATATTTTAAAATGTAATTTATTCCTGTGATGGAATAGCAGCCATTACTTCAGTCTTCAGTGTGACATGATCCTTCAAAAAGCATTCTTATATACTGATTTAGTGCTCAAGAGACATTTCTTATTATTATCAATGTTTGATATTTTTGTAGAAAATGATTTTTTATTAAAAAAAAATCAGGATCCTTTGATAAATATACATTTTCAAAAAAGCATGTATTTGACAATTTTTGTAACAATGTAAAAGTCTTTGCTTTCACTTGATAGTTTCAATGCATCTTTGGTGAATAAAAGTATTAGCTTTTTTTCTTAAATCTTACTTCAAAATTTTGATTTGTAGTGTTCATATACCATTTTACATTTTCAGCCATGCAAATATAATTGTGTGTACTCGACACACAACATGAAATGTGTTTCATGTAAAGAGCTGTTAAATGTTCTGCAACTAACTTTCACTTTCTAGCCTTCTCTAAGCAGTGCTTCTCTAAATAATGCTGAACTGCTTGTCAAGATATTGATTCAGATGTGTTCTCTTCACAGAGTCCTAATAGGATCATCTGTGAGAAGCTGACCACATACATATTTTACTTTTGACAACTGATCAGGGTAGCATGTAACAACTACTTGGCATTGAAATTGTCACTTGTCACTGACCCTTACAGGCTACATCATTTCGTCAATTGATGATTTAAGGCCCTTCTACACTGAGCGCGATTACAGAAACAATGCCTGCAACCTGCTTGAAGCACAAAATCTCACTCTCAATTAAAATATTAACATAGATTAAAAATGTCTTTGTTTAATGATACTATAGATTGTTACTTTTGAGCTCAGAGGTGCTAAAATATGGATTGCGCCCATCCGATTTGAACTCGAAAATGTTCCATAAGGTTTCATTCACACTTTTAGTGATATTGACTTCACAGACTCTCTGTAAGTATGTGCATTAAAATATCGCTTTATCCTGGTGCTTGTTGGGCAATTAGTCTAACAAAGAGTTTTCTATTAAGCACAATTTGTTATGTTTAAGGTTTTGTTGCATTCGTGCCTAACTGGGAAATGGCTGTTAACATCTTTTTTTTTTTTTTCTTCAGTGATTTCAAACTCAGTTTATAATTAAAGTGAGCCTCCTTTTCTTGTTCTGACACTTTAATGTAGACCTTTCCTTGCATTTGATCTTCCCAACTTGCTTCTTTATTCCCAAGTGGTGACCATGCAAAACTGACCTCGGCACACAAAGAGACTTATGCACACACGTTAGTGGATACATGGCATGCATCACTGATTGGATGTTGACTAGAGTTGTGGGGCCCGAGTGAAGGACAACATCATTAGGCTCAATATGAATCGTAGCAAACAACAGCAGCCCATCCACAGGCATCAGCATGATTCATTGGCTCTCAGTGCTGATAGGATCATTTAATTGTACTGAGCCTCCCCTCTCAGAGGCCGGCTGTCAAACGCCAGCGGGGGGAGAAGGATACGAGTGTCTTTGTCGAAGCAGAAACATTTGAGCCAATGTAAAGTACACAGAGGCAGATCCTTGTACAGGGACATTTCAAAAGTACAAAATACTTTTTTTTTCCCTCTAAGGAGGGATAAAAAATGACAACAAATTGTGTCTTTTGGTATGAGTTTTGTTTCATTTATGTAAAACAACAAGCACATCAAGTGATTAAACTCCCACATACTGTATGTGTAACCACATAGATTATTCCTGAGAAACTGTGCTGTTTCACAGACACACTGCTTATTTGAGTATGCAGACTCACACACAGTTTGAAATGTAAAGGTCATCCAGGCATGACTGTGTCATATTCTCATAAACTATTACATGTTAATGCATACATAACCAAATCTCCATAGTGTAAGGCTGGCTTTGGAAGCTAAGAATATACAACACATCGCATCGTATACCTTTGATAAGTAATGTACAAATTGTATTGTAAATTAACTAGTTCAAATTAATTATTCATTCAGAAATTGTAAGTAAATTTTACAATCACAAAGAAATGGCAAGTACACATTGAATCAAACGTTCTAAGAGTAGGAATGTGAAATGGTAAGCAAGAAGTCTGTTTGTGGGATTAACAAACAGTAAAAACTGTTTGGAACTTAAAATCTATTTCATTAAATATAATGTATTCTTGTCAAACTGAATTTTCAGCAACCATCACTCTTTTGGTCTACACTTTTACTCTAGTTATGAATATAACGGATTAGATTAGATTAGATTAGTGTGTGTGTGTGTGTGTGTGTGTGTGTGTGTGTGTGTGTGTGTGTGTGTGTGTGTGTGTGTGTGTGTGTGTGTGTGTGTGTGTGTGTGTGTGTGTGTGTTTGTGTGTCGTTCTGTGTGTGTCTGTAGTCTTTGTAGTTATACCAGTCAAACACATTCATCTAATGCTGATCCTCTGTCCTACGGAGCCCCTAAAGGGACATGGTGATGGGGAAAATTTGGCATGGGAGAAAAAAAAATTCTGCGTTCCCTCACAAAACGTTTCTTTATATTTGAGTCCAAGTTCAAACCCTATGAACCGCTCCATTAACATATGGAGCTCTAAAACACTGCCAGCAGGACATTAAACAGGAAGTGTATGAAAGTGTCTGTCCACTCACAACAGTTTTTGCGATGGATCGGAAAAGGTTTGCGAGGGAACGCAAAAGTTTCTCGGGGGAACGCAAAAATATTTTTTCTCCCAACCCAATTTTTTTCCACCAGCACATCCCTTTAGGGGCTCCGTACTGCCCGACTCCTTCCCATAAAGCATTATATATTTTATGTTACTTTAAGACAAAAAGGTTGTCTTGTGAGGTTAGGATACATACATGACATCAGGTGGCCTATGTAAATGCGAAATGAATGAATGAGAACAGGCTGCATTTGTTAATATCAACAAACTGCATTTGTTAATGTTTCTAGAATGAATTTTTAATGGGTCTTACCTTAAATAAATCATAATAGCATTAATTGCTACATTTACTGCAGCATATGCTTACATTTGAATAAATGAAGAATGTTGTATATTAATCTTCATCATGTAAACCTTTTTAATTCATGTGCCTATAAGCAGCACTCCAAAAAAGGAGTTAATCCTCAAGGAGATATACTGTATGGTTCAGTTCATTTCAGTATGGTTCAGTTCATTTCAGTATGCTTTTTTCATTCTGTTTCTCATTATATGTCTTGTTTCATGCCCGACTTCAGTCTATTTATGGATGTGATGAGGAAAGAAGAGAGAGGGAGACAGAGAAATTGCATTTTACCACTAATGAGAAGCATATACTTTTAGATAGAGTAGGATTTTTCCCCCAGTTATATTCAGTTAGAAGAATATTGCTGAGTCTCCATAAACTTGCATTTAATCGTATTGTTATGGTTGCACACTCAAACTACTTCCCAATTAAGTTCTTGTAATTGGACCCGTGCATGTCTAGAGCATCCAGATGTTACTGTCATCTGGCAGAGTGTGGGACTTATTAAATTGATGAGAAAAAAGACACAGTATTGTCTGGACGACACTGTCTAATTAGCAAAGGACACTCTCAACTCAGTCACCTTGAAAAGATAGTTCAGGTAAGGCTTCGTTTCTAGGGTGACCCCGGTCTACTGTATAAAAACTGTAGGTTTTTTTATACGTGGGCCAGCGCATCCCTGCTCTTGGAGAAAAAGTTCGGACACTGAGCGTTTTCCTGGGACGCGAACAGGTACACCTGCGCTCTGCCGAATGTCTCCCACAGCAGTTGGATCTCTGGATCTGGATCCAGCGATGCGTGTGCTTCGCTGAAGAGATGAAAATCAGTTGTACCAGCCTAATCGAGCTATATTTATAGGGCGAGACTACGCCCTTTCTGGCGGGACGTGACGAAATGGGCGCGAATCGCCCCCATTGGATGTGTGTCACGCAGCGCCTCTCTCGATAGGCTGCTGCTGTTGCCGCAGGGCAGCCAATAGGCGCGCAAGCCGCCTTGCCTATGTCTGCATGCTGCTGCACAGCGTTTTACATAAATACAAAATTAAGGATAATTTTTTGGCTTCAATATCTCGTGGAAAAGAGGTTTTTCCCCATAGCGTAAGATATTACGCAGTACGAGAGAACTCTCGTAAGAGAACGAACTAGAGTTATGTCCACATGAACTGCTGCTTTACAGACTGTAGTTAGAGTTTTGCACATGTAGTTCCAGTTGTGCTCACTGTCGTTTAGAAATCGAAAAAAAACTGTAAGACAACACCCTTTCCAAAACATTCCTCCATGTTTTAACATTAAGACAGATGAAGACTTAATACGAGTTAAATTGCCTAATAGTAGTGGGACTTTTTTTCTTGCTATCCAAGACGTCTCAGATTACTTCTTATTACACTTACAAATATTGAATTCATGAATAATTTAACCTACCGCCCACACCCAAATGGTGCAATTGACTTCATTATTTATTTTCCAGCACTTCAATAATTAATGCTGTGTGCAGGAGAGCTTCTTGCTCTGCCTGGTTTTCTCATAATTAAACCAGCTGCCAATGCTATGACGTCCTCTATCATTAAAAGCATTAGTGGGATTAAAAAGTTTGACTGTTTCTCTGTACTTCTATTTATTCTCATTCCACTTTCTCTTCCTTCATTGTTCCATCATTGTCTCACTCTCATACAAAAACATATTAATGGACTTGAAAGACTGTAGATGTTAGAGAATATATATATTCATATTAACAAGCTCTTTTTCATGAAACCTTTAGCTCACATTTCAGAGAGAACATTTCATTGAGAGCACAAAGAACAAACCCATTATGATGCAACAAGCTAATCTGCATTATCTTATTGCGTCCACATTTATAGTCCAGTCACAATTAAATGATAAAACTAGTCACATCCATTTCTGTGATTGTGTATGCTGGAGGAGAGATGAAAAAAAAAGAGCCAATAATATATGATTTATGTGTGTTCTCTGTTAAGTGCCCCCTTTTACAAAATATAAGCCTTTGTAATAAATGGCTCTTTCAAGCATTACACAAATCAATAACATCTAAAAATGGCTACTCCTCTCTTCTCGACCGTCCTGCTTTTAAAAGTGCAGACATATTGAATTAAGGACACTCTCACCTATCCATCCCTTTTTGTCTGAGATAAAGTTCAGCTTTTTGTTTTCACTTTACATCTTTTTGTGCTGGTGGTCTAAAAAGGGTTTTCACTGCTCTTTGAAAAATTGTTTTTATATATTCCATGCCACAGAAACACATTCAAAGTTATTTAAAAGAATGGGGGGGGGGGGGGGGGGGGTGTTGGGACCTGTCAACGTGTTGTTTTCCCCCATGTCATTTAACAGTTTTATAATTAGCACATTCCCTAAAACACGGTTCTCTCGTATTGTGTAAGTATAGCTTACGCTACGGAAAAATATTCATCTTTTCGAGATATGGAAGCCAAAAAATTATCCTTAATTTTTGTATCCATTGTCAACGCAATGCAGCAGCTAGCAGACCTAGAGCAGGCTGTCTAGCGTGCTCATAGGCAGCCCTGCGGGAACTGCAGCAGCCTATCACTGAACCCGACGTGACGTCATGTCCAATTCACAGAGTCAAAGCCCGCCAATATGGCCCTGGCTTAGCGTATATAAGCAGGGTTCAAAGGCTGATTCTCTGATTTTCGTCTCTTCAGCGAAGCTCTTGCATCGCTGGATCTAGAGAGAAGCCGCCGCCGTCAAGGAAGCAACAAGCCAGCTTAGGACAGTGCCTGAAGAAGCCGGCCGTCTTCGCCACCTTCAGCCATCCGTGCGAGGTACGCTATCAGGCGACATATCCTTTCTTGCAAAACTTACTGTCTAAAAGAGCAGCGTGCGTCTTTTTCAAGATGCCTCACACTTCCTGCGGCTCGTGCAGAGCCCCGCTCAGCGACGGAGACCGCCATGTGATCTGCGCTCTCTGCTTGGCCAGGAACACGCAGCTCTTGCCCTCTCGGGGGTTTGTGAGCTCAGCGACGCACTTCCGATGTCGACCCTGCGGGCTCGGCTCGAAGTGTTCACCCCTCAAACTGTCACTCCGCCCTTTCCAAGACCGCGCAAAGAAGCGCCGTTCTCAAAGGCCGCTGGAGCAGGTGGCCACCACAACGCGCTCGCCGGACTCTCCCTCGAGCGTCTATCTCTCCTTCTCCGCCCCCCTCCTGGACGCGCAGCCGCCGGCTCCCGCCCGTGCTGCCACCGCCTCAGGGGACGAGGCGCTTGATATGGATGAGGACGCGCCGCTGACAGCTGTTCTAACCGGGGCTAGCTTTCTTTACGTTACAAGAAAGCTACCCCATCCCTCATGGGTCACCGTCGAAATGAGGAAAGAGTGTGTTAGTTCCACTGAGGCCGGACTATCCCTCATTTCTCAAACATTTCTCAGCTCCTCTTAATTCGAGCGGCTGGTAATGTCAATATTGCAGCATGATTCTGTTATATAACACACACGCCTGCAAAGAAATGCCGACACACAGAAACTGTGATGACGCTCTCTTTATGTGCTCGCGCTAACTGAAGCTGATGTCATTTCCCCCCTGTGGCTCAGTGGCGAAACCCACAGCTTTCGCGCCAGAGACCCGTGTTGGATCCCGGCTCTCGCAGCAGATACAAATTTTATGCAGCTCTCTTCTCTGAGGTCGCGGTCAGCTTTCTTACGTACAGAAAGCGCACACGCCCTCCCGCGCGCCCCGTGCGCATGCGTCACCTGCGAAATGAGGAAAGAGTGTGTTTTAGTCCCGCCAAGGCCGGACTATCCCCCATTTGTCAAACATTTCTCAGCTCCTGTTAATTCGAGTGGCTGGTAATGTCAATATTGCAGCATGAGCCTGTTATATAACACGCACGCCTTCAAACAAACGCCAACACACAGAAACTGTGATGACGCTCTCTTTATCTGCTCGCGCTAACTGAAGCTGATGTCATTTCCCCCTGTGGCTCAGTGGCGAAACCCACAGCTTTTGCGCCAGAGACCCGTGTTCAATCCTCCTCAGTGAGCTGCCGTATTCAGATCCGGCGCTGTATCACACGGCCATTAAAACTCAGGCTACTGCAGTGAGTCATTTAGCAGCCAACGAGTCAGTAACACAACCTGCTCGCCTGCACACAACATTTTTACGGCGAACCAGAAAAATCTCAGAAAGAGCATAATGTCTGGTTATCCGTCTCACGCCGGTGGTGTTTTAAGTGTAGAAAAAGTGCCACAGTGCTCACCCCTACACACAAACACAGCACTTGCCGTGTCACCCAGAGAGCCCACTCTCATAAAGCTGGCAAATGCCGCTCAAGTGTTAACTGCAGGAGATGTGCCCACGTGTCCGTGCCCACATCTACTATCTGCCCGCTCTATTACACGGCCAAGTCACGCGCATCACAAAGTGCAGACTCATATCAATCAAGTTGTGGATGTAAGTCTTGTGCCCGCTCGCAAGCGCTCACGCTTACTTACAAGCACTTCGCACACAGCGCCGCGCGCACCACGAAGTGCAGCCTTATATGAGTCAGAATATGAACGTAAGTCTCGTGCCCGCTTGCAAGCGCTCACGCTTACTACATGCACTTCGCCCACGGCGTTAAATGCACGTCACAAAGTGCAGCCTCATATCGGTCAAGTTATGAATGTAAGTCCCGTGCCCGCTCACGAGCGCCCACGCTTACTAACATACACGCCGCCTATGGCGCAGCTCGCGCATCACAAAGTAATTATAAAGCGTTCCCCATTCACAGTGATCGGGACGCTATATATGAAACAGCCTATCGCTGTCAGCAAGCGGCCCCATTCAAGCACAGAGAGCACGCACACCACGCTCATCCCTCCGGTCCAGTTTCTCGAGCCCGCACAGCGCGGCGATCCGAACCCGGAGGCCATTCTGTCCCTAGCTCCACATATAAAAGCATGGGAAGCGATTCCAGGCGTATCAGAATGGGTGCTAAGCACAATAAAGCAGGGCAATGCGTTACAGTTCGCTCGCCGTCCCCCTCGCTTTCGAGCACGGACCACGACGACAGTGAATGCAGAAGAAGTAGCACATCTACTTCGCTCAGAAATAGCAAAGCTGCTGTGCAAAAGGGCCATAGAACCGGTACCGCCTTCTCTGAGCGAGTCAGGCTTTTACAGCAGTTATTTTCTTGTGCCCAAGAAGGACGGGGGTCTCAGACCCATTCTAGATCTGAGACATTTGAACAAAGCTCTTATGATAAGACCGTTCAAAATGATTACAACCAGACGACTCCTCGCACACGTTCGCCCAGGAGGCTGGTTTATATCCCTCGATCTAAAGGATGGCTATTTTCAGATTCAGATAATACCCCGTCACAGGCCATTCTTGAGATTCGCCTTCGACGGTCAGGTTTATCAATACACCGTCCTGCTGTTCGGTCTGTCCTTAGCACCCCGTACATTCACGAAGTGCATGGACGCGGCACCCGCCCCTTTGAGAAATCAGGGCATGCGAATTCTGAACTATCTGGATGATTGGCTGGTTCTAGCACAATCAGAGACAGAAATACTGTCTCACAGAGCTGTGCTCCTCAGTCACCTGGAAAGGCTGGGTCTCACGGTCAACTGTACCAAGAGCTCATTAGTGCCCAGTCAGTCAATTTCCTTTTTAGGAATAGAACTGGACTCCATGGCTATGACGGCCCGCTTGTCAACACAGCGCGCGTGCTGTGTTCAGCGACTGGCCGCGTCCTTCCAGAAGAACAGCACCGCACCTCTGAAGACATTCCAGAGGATGCTGGGCTACATGGCTTCAGCCTCTGCGGTACTTCAGCTGGGTTTGCTACGTATGCGCCCGCTACAACGCTGGCTGGCCGCTCGTGTGTCTCACCGAGCCTGGAAGTCAGGCTGCGCCCCGATCAGAGTGACTCAGAGCTGCATTACAGCTCTGCAGCACTTGTTAGCGGCCGACTGGTACCAGCGGGGAGTGAGTATGGGGACTGTCTCATACTGGAAGGTCATCTCGACAGACGCGTCCAACTCGGGTTGGGGCGCGCTCTTCGAAGGCAGACCAGTCTCTGGCCTATTGTCAGACCGGGAAAAACTCCTCCATATAAACTGTCTGGAAATGATAGCGGTCGAGAATGCGCTGAAGCGTTTCCTCCCGTTTATACAGGACCACCATGTTCTAGTCCGCTCGGACAACATGTCTGTAGTGTCCTATGCAGGGCCTGAAATTAACACCTGATCACGCGCCAAATGCGGGTGAATTTTGCAATTGGCGGGTGAAACTGTCAATCTACCTGCCACACTGGCGGGTAGCCAATGAGAATTGAGTGATTCAGTATTTTTTTTTTTTTTGCGTCTGTCCGATAACATCAGCAATTTTCATTCAAGCAGCTGATTTCTGTGAATGCATGTAAAACTAAATGTATATTGCAGCACAGGGTGAAGTCAGTATACACATTAACGACGATTTGAGACAAATAAATGTACATTTAATGTAAAACTATGTAAACGGCGCTCTGTGGCGCGGCATGATTTTGAACAAGGTCCTGAGCCGTTGCTGGGCGCCGCGGACAAACGCCGAATGGCGCCGCTGGTGTGTGTACACTGATAGAAAATAATGTGTTCGAATTTTAAAGACGTGGTTCTGCGCGACGCGGCGCCACGTGCACATCCGGTGTGCGACCCCCTTAAGAGTTATTATTACTTATAATGATTTCGTTAATAACTTGACAGCACTTAAATGTGTATTCTTACAACTTAAAGAACAATGTTTGTGTGATTTCTATTTTTCACCTTTATGAGGCAAAACAAAATGGCTGGTAAAGTGTTACTGTGGTAGGTGGATTTTTAAATCCACCTGCCACAGTGGCTGGTGGTCAAAAAAGTTAACTTCAGGCCCTAGTCCTATGTGAACCGTCAGGGCGGTGTCAGATCCAGAAACCTCTGCAATCTGGCAGAATGCCTCCTCGTTTGGTCTCAGCACCATCTGCGCTCGCTGAGAGTTGTGCACGTGCCAGGCCACCTGAACGACGGCCCAGACAGACTGTCCAGGGACAATGTTCCCCCTGGGGAATGGTCCCTGCACCCCCAAACCGTCCAGTTGCTATGGCGCCTTTTTGGCAAAGCGGAAGTCGACCTATTTGCGTCACAAGACAACGCTCACTGCCCAAAGTTCTTTTCAAAGAACCAGGACGCGCTGGCCCAAACCTGGCCCAGCCGCCCACTATATGCATTCCCTCCGGTCTCTCTGTTACCACAGGTAATCAAGAGAATCAGGGAATCGCGCCAATCAGTGCTCCTCTTAGCCCCGCGTTGGGAGAACCAGACTTGGTTCCCGGAGCTGACGCAGCTGTCACAGACAGCCCTGTGGCCTATTCTGGTGAGAGCAGATCTCCTCTCGCAAGCTCGCGGCTCGATCTGGCATCTCCATCCTGAGCGCTGGTCTCTGCACGTATGGTTGACCAATGGTTACCCGTTGCCCTGCCAGACGCAGTGATGAACACCATCACGTAGTCTAGAGCTCCTTCTACCAGAAGCCTCTACACGTCCAAATGGTCTGTGTTCTCTAAATGGTGCGCTGACAAAAATCTGGACCCACGGGATTGTGGGGTTTCGCGGTTGCAATTTTTACAATTTCTGATTTTTACAGATACAATCTGTGAAGCGATTATCCTTATCTGATACCTGACTCAGCCACTACGAATCTATGTGTCTTTTCAATTTACCTGTGGGTCCCCGGCCAATTTCCGGGGTGGCGTGGTCTCGGTTTAGTGCCATAACTGGCATCGTAGTGAACTCTTGATTGCATATTGCCACATTATGGTGAAATTAGATCTCGTGTTTGACTTAAAACCTAATGATTGTTGTATAAGCACAAGCATCACAGCAAAAAGGCTAAGAAACTTAAGAGACAAGTTACCCACAATTAACATTAGCCCTTCATTCATGACAACATGGATTCCGTAATCATACTACACAGAGAACATAGTTGCATACCTTTATCTTTTGCTCGTTTCTCCTCTTTTATTTTTTTTCTAAATTGTGCACCTGATGGCTTTGACCTTTTCCAGTCCATCTCTGTTTATTTGGCACTCGACAATCGTGCAGTTGAGACGCATCTCTTTGTTGGCAAGGGCGTGGTTAGCTGACGTCAGAGGGTACCACAACTTCCAATAGAAAATTCAACTGCAGTAGCTACCGTTCAACCTGAAGAGGGCAGCACTCAGACGTTTTTATACCATATATTGTAGATTTAAACACTTTAAACCCAAATGTCAAAACATTTACTCGAATCAATGAACAGCATTTATGAAGCTCCATTCGTACAGATCATTAACTAAAAAAAGTTGTTTTAATGTTTAGTTACCCTTTAAAAATTTTGCTATGCAGCCTGGGAAACTTTTTTTTAAACCGAATGTCTTTCGTATTGTTAATGGTTCTTGTGTAACTGGTGTGAATTAACCTTTGACTTGTTTTTTTTACATTGAATAATTTTCTGTAATTCACTGTTTATAAATTTTTCTTATTTTGTATTTGAAATGGATTAATGAACCTCACGAAATTTTGTTCAGATTATTGTTCATGAGTAAGAGAACATAACGTTAAAATAGCAGAACTTTTCTTTGGGTGTTTGTTTGGGGAGGGAGCGTCATCGGTGGAACACTTCTGGGGTTTATCCTCGTGCGGTCTGTAATGGCCTCAGTCTGAAGTCTACCTTTGCGCGAGGCTCATGACCACACGCGATGATGCTTCTCTCCGTGAATATTACTGGTATGATGATGTTTATTGTCTGAAGGCATAATTATTGCTCAATAAGTGTGATTTGAGTGTGTTCTATCATTTGAGTGTGTTAGTCGTGATGAAGTGTGTAGTGACACGATTTTATGAAATTCATCATGGTGCTAACTGATTAGTATTTTATGCTTAGTGTGTACACGAGAGAGAGAGAGAAGCTAAAGCCCCGTTGATCCACTGATGATCTCTTTGTTTACAGGTATGTTGTTTAATTAGTTCTGTTTTGTGAAAGAAAAGAGATCTGGTTGACTGTTAATAAATATGTACTGTATGAAGAGTGTTATAGAGATTGCTAATGTGACGTCATCGTGACGTTTTACCAGTGGTGAACGCAAAGCATTTTGGGAATCCGCGGCACAAACAGAAGGCGCCAGACTTGATTGCATGGAGGGAAGAACGCAGTGTTCAAGATGCCGTCTACCTGCGGTGTTATAAACCGCAATAGTCCTTCTTGCACAGTTTTGAAAACGAACGTTAAGGGTTGTTTTAAGGACATGTTTGTGTATGCTCGTAGACAGCCACTCTGAAGCGGTCAGAGGCGATTCTAAAAGATTCAAAAAGTCGAGACAGGACCATCGTCAAAATTCTACCCACCACTCTAACTTAGTTCATCCCAAACTAACTATAAAATAGACTCACAATGCTAAATACCTGAATTATCCTTTAAGAACGAATCAATATATTTGTTTTCCTTAATTTTAATGAACCCTAACTTTATTCTCATCTGAATGGTAAATAATTGATTTTCGTATAAAATAATACTACCATTAAAAACACATTTGATTTTCTTTTTTAATCAATGTAGAATATGTAACTGCTCTGAAGAAAAGAAATGAAAACCAATGCAATATGATTAATGTCCAAAAGATGACAAACTTTTTTGAAATGGGGTTGGATAAATATGTTGCTTTTAAAACTGTATGTGTTTGGTTGGGTGACAGTTGTAGGTTACAGCTTGAGTTGTGTGACAAAAGCGCAATGTTGTGTTTTATTGCGAGTGTAAGTTACACAGATATAAGTAAACACTTTGCAGTTTTAATGATAACCTCTATGAACAAAATAACGGAGTATGTTTTTATGTTTCCACTGTTCGATTGCGCGATTCGCGCCCGCGCCTCTCTCTCTCTCTCTCTCTCTCTCTCTCTCTCTCTCTCTCTCTCTCTCTCACACACACACACAGTTCGATCGCGTCTCTCTCTCTCTCTCACGCACACAGTTCGATCGCGTCTCTCTCTCTCACACACACAAAAACTCGCAAACACACAGTTCGATCGCGTCTCTCTCTCTCTCTCTCTCTCTCTCTCTCTCTCTCTCTCTCTCTCTCTCTCTCTCTCTCTCTCACACACTCCAGCATGCATTGCAATCTTGACATGAATTCTGACTGCATGCAGATAGATAAGAGAGAGCCGGGAGTGTGGTGCTTAAAACATTAGCATACTTTTGAACGGACGACAGTTTTCTGGTATGGTCCGACAATGTTTTCTTTAGCCCGCTGCATTTTGTAAGATTATATTCTGTTTTCACGCTATTTTTTTTTCATGCCAGAACCATAGAACGTAAAAAAAATAGGCCAGAACACTAGCCTGCTATGCCAGCCCATGTAAACGGGCCAAACATACCCATAATTCTTTGCGTTCTGATGACGTTGCCGCCCAGTTGGTCACATGTTTTAGTGATCTCTATAGGGGAAACAAATCCGATTCATAGATTCGTGCATGGTATGCTGTTAAATGCGTATTGAGCTTTTCTTTTGGATTTATGTGTACAAATTATATTATAATTTATTATTTGTTTATCATAGCATGTTATATTATATAAATACCTGAATTAATTCATATGGTCATGTAATTTAGTATAAAATTGAGGTACTACACACTATTGTAGTGTATTAATAAGAGTAGTAATGTGATGTATCACAAGGAAAATGTTTATTTATTTTTGTTTAAGATCTGTAATAGCCTCAGTCTACCTGTGCGCGAGGCTCATGAGCACAGAAAAACTGCTTCTGCTTCTCTCCGTGAATATTACTGTGTGTACACGAGAGAGAAAGAGAAGCTAAAGCCCCGTTGATCCACTGATGATCTCTTTGTTCACAGATTAAAAGGAAAAAACATTGGATCTCACTGTTGAGTAGTCGTGTGGTCATTTGTGTTGGAGAGTCTGTTCCAGACATGCTACACTTGCACATGAATTTATGAATCAAGAACATACAGTGCAACCAGTATATTTCGATTCTAAAACAAATGGCTCTTATGAGCATGTTATTTTGTTGAATCAAAAACAACGCAATCCGATTTCCGAACAAATGACGGGTCTTATTAGTGAATCAAACGCATAGAGCCTTCAACTTTTTAAAAGTGGCATAAATGCAATCAAATAATTGGTCTTATACAGTATATATATATATCATATAAGATCAATTATTTGATTATATTTATGCCATCTAAAAAGTGAAAATTGTTAAGTCTGTGTAAAACTTTTTTTAAATAATTGTTTTGTTTATTGATTCTTTAAGAATGTATCATTGACAACGTTTTTTAACAAATTTGAACATTTAATGAAGAATCTACGCTGTCCCCTTATTTGAGGTGGATACTATAAATTTGAATGAATATCTGCACATCATTATGAAATCGTAAAAATATTTCTATATTGGGTGAAAAATGAAGGACATCAGGAACCCCTACAACTGATAGCAACCATCACTCTAACGAATAACATCTGTCTACCAATCAAAACAGCCTCATAGAGGAGCTGACAAGAATGGCATGTTTACTATTTTCATCTCAATGTCAGAATTCTACAAAATAATGGTGGAGCTTTAGGGCACCTGCTCATTTGGTTGAGCTTCATGGATGTGTGAACCCATGCGTCTCGTCTCGTCATGAAATGAGAGCCTGAACAGGCAGCATCTCTTCACTATAATGCAGAATGAGTCAGAGTGATATATTAAGACACTGTCATGGAAAAGTTTTCAATCAGTGGTGAACAGAAATGTAATCAAGAACCCTTTTAGATCTGTGCTGTCTGTTCACCAAAATATAGAACTAGAAAAACATACACATTGCTTTTTCTATACCTTTTTTTTAGTAAAAAGTTAGCTTTTTACTAACTGTATATAACGGGATGTCATCGCTGCAATCAGACCAAGGGTGGTAAAAGTCCCATGGACTAGCAAGAGTAACTGCAGGGAAAACCAGCTATTTCACAGAGGAACACATGCAGCCGAGCTTATCAATCAGTTGTAGAAGGGAGGTGGAGGGTATAGAAAACAGTCACACTACTGAATATCCAAATTACAAACCACTGGTATCTAGAGTATATATTGCATTTGAAGACATGGTGGCTGAACACACTGCACATTCACAGAACATGCAATAAAACATGAGATGGCTTAGTGAAGCAGTGAATTATGGGGTCATGTCACATACCTTTTCATTTATAAAATGAAAGAAATGTCACATATTGACATCACCTTGGTAAAAACAACAGCATGAATGTCACCAGTATATTATGGAAGTCAATTTCTACCTCAGAGGTAAATAAATAAATACATTTCAGATTATATCTTAAAGACAAGTTTATACATTATATCTCAATTGTGAGCCCTTTTAAAAACTCTTGGCAGCATTCAGATCAGCATTAAGACACTGAGCCTTGCCATGGCAATTCTCTTACAAACTGTCCGTAATATAACTTAAGACTGGTCCACAGAGGATGTATAGCTCATGTTATGATGAAGGCAGTTCATCACAGCAGGGCATTATTAAAAGGTTTCTTTTTGACAACTATAAACACAGCACAGTCTCTGGCAGAGACAAACAGATGATGTTCTCTACAAACACAGTAAAAACGTCCACAAAAAGAAAGAATTAAGAAAAAGATTTAGGAAGAGGTCTAGAGGTGCATACTTAGCCTATTCTAATTATTGGCTATATTTTGTTTTAAAATCTGCACCTCAATACCTTAAAGCTTTTCCTTTTGAACCCATAAAGCCACAAACAAATAAATAATGCAATTTATATCAAATTATATCTAAAATCCAACTTTAAATCTCTCAATTGTGACTTTATAGTATATCTCAAAAAAGTAAAAAAGTCATTGTTAACTTGAACTCAATTAATTTTGAATTAAGTTTGGAAGTTTTTGTCTAGGTTTTACTGAACAGCAGTACTACTAATATAATAAGCAGTCTGAACACAATGGGTTTTTTTTCTGGGATTATAGTCATTTCACTAGTCACTGGTTGTGCACAAGCACTTAAAGTCGGCATAAAATGGAAATTCACCCGATCTATTCCCTAAAGGCATCTTAGTGAGTTGATTGTGAACGATTCATTCATACGTTTAATTTTTGCAAAAAAATTGACCATGTCATTTAATTTTTATTCAAGATGTAAACCCACCTCTTTCCTATAATCGACCTCAAGCTCACATTATGATGTTTCATTAAACAAAGTTCAGGAGGAGCACATTCAAATAATCAATTCGATTAACTTGTCATCAACAATCATCATGTCTATCCCATCAGCATGAGAGGAAGCATATATATATATATATATATATATATATATATATATATATATATATATATATATATATATATATATGTATGTACTCAGTCAACTCACGTACATTCCTTGACAGTTTTTCAGCATCTCTCCTCCACCCGAGACCTCACTCTTAGCTTAATACCCAGGGGGAGTACTCTGGGTTCAGGCTGAATACTGAGCCCGGAGCCCTCTCTCCTCAGACAGGCAGCACGCCAAATATGCATACACTTTATTCTATCGACTTATTTGTAAGTGTGAACTCGTGAATGTATTTTTCTTCATCCAGTCAACAACCGCTGGATGAACCAAGTCTACAACACTTTTTCATTTCACTTGAATTTACGTTACAATTCGGAAGAAAAGATCTGTTGCTTTTTACAGTGTTTCTAGTTTTGTGTCAACTAAAACAGCACAGCACCAAACAAAATTGCAATCTGTTTAAGCGCCTTTGTTTACAAGAACAACCTGTTTGTTCACAATTGAAGATGGAGGGAGTGTTTGAAACATACTTGAAAACAGCCATTATTTTTGCAATTATTTCATGCATCTAGTTATATAAAAATCACACGCTGCAGCTTTCAGACCCAAATCCCAAGCAATCGGCATCCCATCAGTAAGATTCGTATTCAACATCCCACTAGCTCGTCTTTGCTCGTCCTTTTAAACGCTCTTGGCAGCATTTAGATCAGCATTAAGGAGCTCAATTAGCCTTGCCATGGCATTTCTCTTACAAACTTTCCATAGCATAACTTGCCACCGGTCCACAGAGAACGACCAGCTCGTGTTATGATGAAGGCAGTTCATCACATTAGCGCATTAAAAGATCTCTTTTGACAACTATAAACACAGCACAGTCTCTGGCGGAGACAATCAAATGATGTTTTCTACAAACACAAGAATTATTAATATTATTCACAGCTATTTTGTTTCAAAATCTGAACCTCCAGACCTCTTAACTGAAGCTTTTTCTTTTGAAACTCACCAGACTAAAGCCAGAGACTAATTGTTGCCGTCCCTTTGTGCAATGCAAGAGTGCTACAGTGTGTCTTTTCACAGTTTTTGAGTACACGAAAATTGGTTTACGATATCTTGAAAGGTCTATTTAAAGGTTGCAGCAGGAAGAAAATTGCACGCATTTATTTCCCCCACCATACATAATCGGGAGCTCCGAATGTGAAACATGTTCCCTGCCCTTAAAGTAAAGGGTCATGCTATTCATATTCATGTTTGACTTCCCCATGCAGCGGCCGCCAGGCCATATCTCGCAGTCCAAACATTGATGACCTCTGATTGAGCTGCCATTTTCATGTCTGTGTGCTGACAGACTGCGCTTATTGTGTGTGTGTCTACACAATAGAGACCTTTCCCGCCTGAATGAGATCGCTTGGCCTTGTTTGTGACAAGGGTATTGATTCAAACCTTGAATCAAAAAGGTGCAGTGTCGCCTCTCTGTCTCTATGACATGTGCTGGAGGGGAGGCACAGGGAGAGATTGAGTGTGACTCTTCAGATCTGAACATTAAAGAGGGAGGGCAGATCTCCAACGGGGTCTGCGTAAATCTTTTAAGGGTTTTCATTCCGAATTTTTTTTAGGTCAACTGAAAGAAATCCGTGTTTGTTGAGACAATGGCTAATAAAAGAGCATAAAAAAATGTGGCATGAATGGGACTGGCTGTAAGGCTCAGAGTTAAAAACTAGAGCAATTCTGGCTATATTCGACTTGGAAGACTATTAAAATGGCCTCCAGGGTACATGTGGAGTTTCAGCGCTAGTGGAAAGTGTTAATTGGCGTTCTGCCTGCTGTTTCTTCTCTTCAAAATATCTTGTTGGTTCACAAAGCCCAAAAATCTCCTGTTGCGGAGTTCATTGCATGCCTATGCCCCAATTCTTGCATTCTAAAATGATGGAAAAGCATTTAATATTATATTTGATTTATTATGTGAGCATTGTGAGTTTACCTCACCTTACTTAAAATAGGCCAAATAAGAAGCTTCTATTGATCGTTGACAGCGCGGACCAAAAACCCCTTTTGCACAGTTAAAAATAGGTGGGGTTTTGGAGGACATCAAAATCAAAAAGGAGGAGGGTTTTATCTAGGACATCAAAACAATCAATGGTGGAAAATATACTGACTGCATCCAAAATCACATACTCTCTTGAGTGTGTACATTTTTAAATTACTTAATTTGAATAAGTAATTACTTCACGAGCGCTAAAAGTACAAGTACTTTCTATATATAAATGTGTGCAATATGAATGTAAATGGGCATTCTACATTCGCCATGTTGTCACTATCATGTGATCTACCAGCGTCAGAATCTTGCCTACGCTTTTATGAGTACTGTGATTTCGGACATACTTCTTTTGTCACGTATTGTTTTTCGCCTTCTATAGGGAAGTATGCGATTTCGGATGCAGCCAATGTGTCACAAGCATAAAATAAAGAATACTTCACTATGCAGAAGAATTTAGTCCTTTCAGCTGAGCAAAACACTTTTGTGTGACTTTGAGAGATAGAAAGAGGTTTTGTGCAGTCATAACTGTCTGCTTAGTAGAAAAAAAAAGAAGACGGAAAAGAATATGAGTGGGAATAAAGAAAAGCTAAAGCATTACTCTATTGATTCATTTTCAGAATTCAATTAGACTAACTTCACTAGGTCCGTTCATTAGTCTGGACATTTCTTTCTGTTTGCTACCTGTAACCTTCACATAATTGGCATATTTTTTTAGCATTTTATCTGACATGAGGTGCATCATTCCTGTAAAAATATTATACTATTCAAAAATGATGAAAGGAGAAATCTCTTAATTATAGACTTCACTGAGTGTCATCGCTTTAAATAATAAGCTGGATATTCTGTTGATGAGCCCTAAAATGACCTTGACTGCCATTCTGCCGGTGTGTTCAGATTAATTTAATTCCTTTTCTTTAGCAGTTCAGTATGTTTTCAAAGAGGTACGGTTTGCATATGCTTTTTTATTTTTTTTGTATTATATTATTTTTTTTACGCCTATATGAGGTGAACTTGCTGCACTTTACATTTGCTTTTAACCTGCGCACTAAACCCAATGAACAGAGTGGAGGGTGAAAGTGTTTTGCAGTTATGTTGTTTTTAAAGGTCACTGAAAGTAGAGATTTTTTGAAAATGCAGTTTTCTTATAGTTTGGTGCATCATGTCACCTCTCTTAGCTTCATGGACGAAGTAATACAGAAGAGTGTTGCTTCCTCAGAAATTGCATCATCTGTTCCAAACATATTGTATACATTTCTGCTCTTCTGTTACCACCGATGGAATGGAAAACTCTTGGTTTATTTCACATGTACAAATGCAAAGCCATTCACAAACCCTCTTTTAAATCAAACAAGTGCCAGTGGTGTTTTATAGAGTGTATTTAAAGTGACCCCTCTTGGACAAAGAAGGAACTGCACTTGCCCAAATGCTTATAAAACATATCCTCTGTTTGCTTTAGAACGTGCTGGCATGAGAATTGAATTGGGTCTGTGCTCCTCGACTGCTATCGCAACAGAAGATGCACTTAACTTCAGTTTCATGGGGACTTGGAAGTCACTAATTGCTCTGCTACTCACCAAGAGCACTGCTGGGTTCACGACATTGGTGTTAGCCTTTCCACACCTCCACTGCCGGCAGCGTTTCTAGTGGAAACAACTATTTTTATCCATCTTTTATAACCAGGACCAGCCTCTGTCAATTAACAGAGCCAATCTCTGTGAGGGCCACAGAGGACAAGACTGGCGCCCAGAGAGACAGGGTGTTAGTAGATATCTCCTGAGGCTTCACACCACAGATTGTTCTCAACACCTAATGCAGAATTTAAAACACTGGCTGCTTGCCACCAGGATGACTTATGTCATCTAAAGCCAACTTTCAATAATCTAGTATGTCATGCCTGAAATCTATTAATGGCAATATTAACGATGTTTGCATGCCACAATACACTTTTTTCTCTTAGCAATGAATTTGTGTGTCATATTGAACTTGATGCATAGCAGGTATAATAGAAAATATATGTAGAGAGATGGAGAGAGAAAGAGCGATTCAAATGACAGTGTCAAGGTTTTCTACCACTATAGAAATTTCCTGAGCCAAGAACTACACATCTGCAGATGAATGAGTTCTGCAAAGATGTCCTTGTTGGAGAGGCAGCTGTGGACATATTGATAGAAAGATTACAGTGTATTTCTGAGATCATTTATCATTTCATTGCATTGCAGAATGCATCAAGGAACCCTTTGAAACTTTGTGCAGTAAGCATTTTCTTTTAAAACGCTGTTGAAATGTGGACCGGACCGAGCACCAAAACAAACTTGTAGCCAATCAGCAGTAAGGGGCAAGAAAGAGAGAGATTGCAGAGAAAATGAAAAAAGGCCAGGGGGATTAAAAAATTGAAAATGTAATTACCCAAAAATTTTAATTCTGTTATTAATTACTCACCCTCATGTTGTTCCAACCCCGTAAGACTTTTGTTCATCTTCGGAACACAAATGAAGATATTTTTGATGAAATCTGAGAGCTGGCTCACTCCTTCATAGACTTCTAGGCAATTTCATTCTGCCGGTCCAGAAAAGTTAGTAAAAACATTGTTAATATAGTCCAAGTGACTACAATTGCTCAACCTTAAGTTTATCAAGTGACTAGAATACTTTTTGTGCGCAAAAAATAACGACTATTCAACTATTAATTTTGAGTGTGAGCCTCTGACATGAGTTCACGAGAGCGCCACGACGCATGCGCGAGAACAGAGAAGATGATGCATCTTTTTAAAGATGTCTCGCCCGTGCACTTCTGGGTGCGGTCGATTTGTTTTGCCAAAGGGTACACTGGGGTCCCCCCGGTGGAGCGCTCTGTTGCGATGCAGTTGTGTCCTCAGAGCACTTCTACCTGGCGTGGTGATCCTAAGCACCCCTCCAAAGCCTGTTTAATTTCGTCTACCCTGGTGGTGAAATCTAACAGAGCTTTGGGGCAAGCCGTGGGAATACCATGGCCATCCTGCAGGTCTACAAGGCCAGATGCTCAGGGACATGCACAAGGGTAGAGCTGATCCGGGGCTCATGGAAGAGCTGCGTACCACCACCAACCTCGCTCTCCAGGCGATGAAGGTGACCCCACACAGGTGATGGTCAGGTGATGTCCACAGCTGTGGTCCAGGAGAGACACCTCTGGCTAAACCTGGCTGATTTTAGAGAGGCTGAGCGAACCCATCAACTCTCCTATATCCCAGGCTGAACTCTTCAGCTGCGCGTTCTAAAACTTCGCGCAACAGTACTTGGCCGCCCAGAAGCAGACTGAGGCCATTAAACATGTTCTGCCCTGGCGGCCAGCTGCTGCCTCCATCCTGCCGCCGGCTCAGATGCCGCAGTCTGCTTGCTGCTGAGGAATGCCTTCACCCAGGCCACGCTGTGGAGGTGACCGCGGGAAGGCGCCCAAGTCTGCTCCAGGCCCGCAACCTGCCGAACGCCAGGCGAAATGGCGCTCCTGATGCGGACTGCTCAAAGATGGGCTGCAGTTATTTCCAGGAGATGGTAGCAGGCCCACTCCTTCCCCTGGTGGAGGGCAGGAGGAGAATATTTTGTTCTCCTCACCCCGCTGCTGGTCTCATGGCTGGCAGCACCCTAATGTGGTTAAACAAAGTTCGTCAACCATGGGCAGAAAGAAGTCTCTTCTGAAAGTCTCGTCTGGAGTCTTTTCTTTTTACGCTGCCTTTTCTCAGGAAGGGTCATTTCCATATCCAGATTTTCTGCAATGTCTTTTGCATCAGTTTGACAGGAAGCAATCCCATTTTCCCTGAAGTCTTCAAGGTAGTCTTTTACTCCTTCTGTTTCTGATCTAAGTGTTTCCATGGAAACATTTGGACTTTGTAGCAGCTTGCAGACATGATTGGTCTGGTACAAAACATTGTGCCAGGTCATTGTGCAAAGCAGAAAAGACGAGGTCTTCAACTCACCATGTAAGCTTTTAGCAGTGGACATGGTCTCTGAGTCCCCCTTCTCTATAGCAAATGTCTGGAGTGCAGACAATGCATCCAGGATCTCTGGTAACTGGTATCGCACCACCTTCACGCAGTCAATCCGAGCTTCCCATCTTGTTGTTGACAAAGGTTTTAAAATGAGCTGCTTTACATGTTCCTTTAGAACTGCCCAGCGTTGCTCATAGGAACTGAATAAGTTATAGAGTCTTTGCAACACACCAAAGAAGGAGATGGACAGCACTGAGGACTTGGCTGCATCTGCCACAATAAGGTTAAGTGTATGACTGCTGCATGGAATTCAAAATGCTTTGCTGTTCAATTGGAAAATTATTGCCTGAACACCCTGTTTATGGCCCATCATATTTCTGCAGGTGGTCAAGCAGGACTTAAGTCAGGCCCTTACCAGTTGTGTCTTCAACATCTAAAAATTCAAATAAATGTACTGCAATGGACACAGATGGTTCGCAATTGACAATTCTCAGAACAATGGAAAGCTGTTCCTTATGACTGACATCAGGAGTGCCATCCATAATAACAGAGTAATACTTTGCTCTGTGCTCTCTTCTCAAAATCTCTTCCAGTACCTTGTTTCCAATTAGTGCAATTATTTCATTTTGAATAGTTCCACTCAAGTAATGCACTCTTGTCTCTTGGTTTTGTATCCTTCTTATGTGTTCAGTCATAACTGAATCAAACTGTGCCATCAGTTCAACTTGTGCCAGAAAATACCCATTGTGTGGGTCATTCAACTTAAAGGCTTAAAGCCTGGTTGCGTTCTGCTAAGTGACAAATTATGGCAATCACTCTCCTTATGACACCTTTCCAATGCTCAATCCCGATCCGCATCAAGTCTTTTTGTCTTTGATCTATGGTTGTATTGGTTTGCAGTCTCCTCTGCAGCTCATGCCAGTTTTTCATGTTTGTCAAATGCCCCTTTGAATATTCGTGTTCTTTTAAATGATGAGCTGGGTTCCTCCATGTACGGAAGCCACAGTTGCTTAAGGCATTGTCACGCTTCCCAGAAACAGTGCAGGCAAAACAGAACACTGAGTCTGTGCTCATGGAATATAACATCCATGATCGAATAATTTTCTCCCCATTTTTCATGCTTCTCTTGTAATTGTCATTTTTGAATCTTCAAGGTGGATTCTCAGAATTTTGGGGAAAACAATGTTTGTGACTTGCACTGGTCCTTTTTTAACAATTTGACAGCGCACACTATCGGTCAGGACTGCTGGCCACCGCGCAGGGTCATCAGCTATAATTACAGTGCTTGTGGTACCTTGAGCTGTAGAGGTAACCTCAGTGTTGGGAAGTGGTGCAGACTCAATTTCTGTTCTGGATGCAGTGTCTTCCACTGGGAGAGATGCTATTGACGGTGTAGCTGGGGAAAAATAATGCATTTGTTAATATAATCCATCTGTTCAGGAACAGAATGCATCACTGAGTGTCTGACACCTAGAAATTTGACAGGCACTACTGTATATTAAAAATTCTGAAATGTCCATGGGCAAAAGTGACTGGTATTTACACAGTTTGGTGGGAATTCAATAGTGATCCTGCTGTGCAGGATATCAGTTATAATTATATAGCTTGTGGTACGTTGTGCTATAGAGGAAACATCAGCACTGAGAAGTGATGCATCTGTTGATGTTGAGGATGAAGTTGATGGTGTAGCTGGGAAAATAATTGGAAAAAAAAATCTGAAATTACCTGAGAAATACGTTATACCATTTCACTGTTAGCATATTGAAAGAGGTCACTATTAACAGCTCAGCTCAGTGAGAGAAATTCACTCTACCTTCATCAGTGGAGGTATCCTTAGAAAGAGCCTGAGGGCTGAGAAATTTAAGCAAAGCACCTTGAGGGAGAAAGAAATGATGGTAACACTTTATAATACCAATCATTAGTAGATGGTAAATTGATAGTTAATTAATCTTTAGTTATTGTCATTTAACTGTTAGCAAACAGTCTTTTTACTGTTAACAAACAATGAAATTATAATTAAATATTTACTAATTATTAGTAGTGCTGTAAATTAACAGTTTATTGTAACACACATTATATATATCATATAATATATTAGGTATCGGGTAATGATTAAAAAATGTTTGTAAACCTTTAAGAAACCATTTTTAAAACATCTATAAACATTACATAGCTAGATGGACCAGATATTCCTGACACTTTGTTAAAGGGCTGGTAAAACACAATTTCACTTTTCTAACTTTAGCTAGTGTGAAATGTTGCTTTTTGAACATAAACAACATCTGCAAAGTTACAATGCTCAAAGTTCAAAGCAAAGGGAGATATTTGCTTTTAAAGAAAAGGACTACAACAAACGGCTGGTAGGAACTACACGACATTCCTCCCGGGTTAGTGACATCAGCAACCCTAAAATGCACATAAACCCCGCCCCCGGGACACACTCTGTCACGATCGCTAGCGGAGAAATGGGTGGATCCAAACGCAGCAACATGGTAATCAGGGCAATCCAATTCGTCGTCATCCATGCAAGGGTCGAAATCCATTTTAATCAGTCCAAAAACAAATACACAAAATAAACAAGAAACAGACTAGTAACAGAACTCAGAAGTGTAGCGTGACATACAACAATGACTCCGTAACATGAACGAACACAGACACGGTATAAATAGACATTTGCAAACAATGTGAGTGGGAACAGCTGTGTGCAATGATCAGTGATGAGTTCAGGCAAAGGGTTATGGGAAATGCAGTTCATGATAAGGGTGACAATCAGGGAAAGAAACCTCTAGTGAAAACCCAGGGAACACAAACCAGACACTGTGACATAACCCCCCCTCTGCGGAGTGGCTACCAGATGCTCCAAGACACCACACAAAACAAAACAAGAGTCCAGGAGGGAGGTGGAACGGTGGAGGACCAGGGGGAGGGATGGTGGGCCAGGTCCATGAAGGGATACAGGAACAAGGGGTGACGGCTTGGCCGTCGGCCAGGGCAAAACAGAGAGTCCATCGGGCGGCCAGAGCGAAGCAGACAGTTCATTGGGCGGCCAGGGCGAAACAGAAACTCCATTGGGCGGCCAGCGCGAAGCAGACTGTGGCAAGGGGGGGCATGGTCTCGCGAAGTCTGTAGCGAGAGACGAGTCAGCGAGCTGTGCGGTGAGTAAGTGGGTCAAGTGCAGATGATGAATACCTGTGTCTGATTGCAGTGATTGGTGTGGAGACCGCATATAAGCTGCCAGGAATGAGTGATAGGGGAGAGAGAAGGGATTGGGACTCGCACGCGACCCGCTGCAGACACCGGCAGAGTTAACACATGAAGTGGAAAGAGTTTGGACCGACGGACTGAGTTATCGACGAAACGGGAAGAGTAGTCGTTTGAACTGAGAGCTGGAGACATACAGCGTGAGCTGGTACAGCGGGCAGAGTGTTTCTTATATGTTTGCTGTACTATTGCACTACGGTGAAGGCGCACAAGTGCACCTTTTTGTTTCTTTTATTTACTGAATAAAGTGCGAGTCCCAATACCGCCGACCTTGTCTTCTTATTCCTCCACCCACGCACTCTGAGTTTGACTACACTGGTGCCGAAACCCGGTAAGGAGAAGACTGCCACCGCCATGCAGAACCCGCCAGGAACGCCATTTGCGGACCTCATTCAAACGCTCGTGGGTCTTCACAGGAAGCAACACGCAGCCCTGCTGGCCGTGAAGGAGGAGCAAGATCAGCGCTTCCAGCTGCTTCTCCAAGGCCAGCAAGAAGACCGCAAGCTGTTCCGGAGCTGGCTCGACCGGGAGATTCGGGCCATCCCCGATCCAGCTGCGGCCTCGGCCCCGCCCCTGCCTCTAGATAAAATGGGGCCCCAGGATGATCCGGAGGCATTCCTGGACCTTTTTGAGAGGTCGGCCGAGGCACGGGGATGGCCCCGAGCGGACTGGCCCATGCGGCTCATCCCTTTACTATCAGGAGAGTCGCAGATAGCCGCCCACCAACTGCCAGTCCAGAATCTCCTGGTCTATGAAGACCTGAGACGCGCCATTCTTCAGCGGGTCGGCCGGACCCCAGAACAACATCGCCAGCGGTTCAGATCCCTGAGCCTGGACGAGACCGGCCGGCCCTTCGTCATGGCGCAGTAGCTCCGGGACTCCTGCCGCAGATGGCTGATGGCCGACGGAGGCGACGTCGAGGATGTTATCAGCAAAGTGGTACTGGAACAGTTCATCGCTAAACTGCTCAAGAAGACCGCGCAGTGGGTCCAGTGCCACCGCCCGACGTCGCTGGACCAGGCCATCCACCTGGAGGAGGATCACATGGTGGCGTGCCCAGGGGTCGGCGAGCCCCTCCCATCTTTCTCTCTCTCTCCCTCTCTCTCTCTCATCCCCTTCTCTCCCCAAACCTGTTCCCCTTCCCAGGTCTAGTGGGGGGCTGTTTTCCCGGCCGGCGCCGAGGTGGAGAACGGGGGCTCTGGCGGAACCTGTCCCGGCATCCAGGGCCCCACCCAGGGGGGCGGCGACGGTCGACCACTCAGCCCTGGTACCTGCAGCCTTGCGCTCTCCGCGCCAATCCCTTGACCCGCTTTCCGCCACTGGGGAGGCGGGGAGGCCTGGGCCGGCCTGTTGGCGCTGCGGGGACCCGGATCATTTTATAGACCGGTGTCCGGTGATGGAGGTGGGGACACTGATCTGGGTCCCCAATGCGCCACAGGCTGCCCCCGATCAAGCTGGCCTGTACCAGATACCAGTGAGTATCAAGGGGGGTACTTATCAGGCTTTGGTGGATTCAGGCTGCAACCAAACCTCCATTCATCAAAGCCTGATTAAACCTGGGGCATTGGATAACAGCCGCCTGGTTAAGGTGCGGTGTGTGCACGGGGTGGTGGTGAGTTATCCTATAATGCCTGTGGTCATTCAATTTAGGGGTCAAAAGCATAGCGTAGAGATAGCAGTTAACCCGCACCTCCGGCATCCGCTAATTCTGGGGACGAATTGGCCTGCTTTTAGTAAATTATTGAGGTCTTTGTGTGCGGATGCCTCTTGGAAAAAGAAAAACAAGGGAAAGACAGCGGTTGTTCAGGTGGGAGATGCTGAGCCGGGACCTCTGGCTTCTGCTGCAGGGGAACGGAGTGCTCTGGAGAGAACTATCCTCACAGAGCGTGATGATTTTCCCCTGGAGCAGTCCCAGGACGAGACGTTAAAACGGGCATTTGATCAGGTCCGTTCTATCGACTGCCAGGTACTCCACCCAGACCAACCGCTCTCTTATCCCTACTTTGCCATTTTGAAAGATAAGTTGTATCGGGTGACCCAAGACACCCAGACAAAAGAAGA
This sequence comes from Siphateles boraxobius, assembly GCF_051911475.1. Classification (NCBI taxonomy): domain Eukaryota; kingdom Metazoa; phylum Chordata; class Actinopteri; order Cypriniformes; family Leuciscidae; genus Siphateles; species Siphateles boraxobius. The sequence goes on from NW_027508919.1 coordinate 15,205,108, forward strand.
TACAACCCAGTTGTTAATTCCTAAGAGCCGCCGGGAAATGCTTTTTCAGGCGGCTCACTGTAATCCAATGGCCGGGCATTTAGGTCAAATGGCGACACTACACCGTCTCATGGTCCGATTCTTTTGGCCGGGCATTCACGAGAACGTGCGCAGGTGGTGCGCGTCTTGTCGTGAATGTCAGTTGGTGAATCCACCGGCCAATCCAAAAGCACCATTAAGTCTCCTTATGCAACGCGGTACCCTGAAGCAGTCCCGCTCCGTAACATTTCTGCCAAAAGTGTTGCGAGCGCGCTCTTCTCGTTAATCTCCCGGGTGGGAATCCCTAAAGAGATTCTCACCGATCAGGGCACGGCGTTTATGTCACAAACAATTCGCGAACTTTATGAATTATTGGTCATTAAATCGATTCGCACTAGCGTCTACCACCCACAGACAAACGGCTTAGTGGAACGGTTTAATCGCACTTTGAAGTCCACGATTTGGAAGTTCGTTCACGAAGACGCCAAAAATTGGGATAAGTGGCTAGAACCCCTCTTGTTCGCTGAACGCCTCCACGGGGTTTTCCCCCTTCGAGCTTCTCTATGGGCGTCAGCCCCGCGGGTTGTTAGACGTTCTTAGAGAAACTTGGGAGGACGGACCGACCGCTAGTAAAAACGAAATTCAGTATGTCTTGGACCTGAGAACAAAACTCCACACTTTGGGGCGGCTATCAATGGAGAATTTGTTACAGGCCTAGGACAGACAGAGTCAGCTGTACAACAGGGGGGCTAGACTTCGTCAATTTGCACCGGGAGATAAAGTGCTTGTATTACTTCCTACTTCCAGCTCTAAATTACTCGCAAAGTGGCAAGGACCTTTTGATGTCACACGGCGGGTCAACGATCTCAATTATGAAGTAGTTCGAACAGATAGGGGCGGAGCACATCAAATTTATCACCCCAACCTCCTCAAAAAGTGGGTTGAGGCAGAGTCAGTGATGCTGGCAAGGGTAGTGAGCGGAGAGGAGGTTCTCGGGCCAGAAGCGAACACAAAACCACAATCTCTCGCGTTGGCTCTTGGTGGAGATCACCTCTCACCCTCCAGCTCACTGACATTAAAAATTTACAAGCTGAGTTTGCTGATGTGTTCTCTCCCCTGCCTGGTCGAACGGACCTCATTCAGGACCACATTGAGACGGAACCGGGTGTGGTGCTGCGCTGCCGCCCGTCTCGTTTACCCGAACACAAAAAAAGGTAGTCCAGAACGAATTAGAGGCTATGCTGGATATGGGGGTAATAGATGAGTCCAGCAGTGACTGGGCGAGCCCGATAGTTTTAGTTCCTAAGACCGACGGCTCGGTCCGTTTCTGTGTGGACTATAGAAAGGTGAACGCGGTGTCTAAGTTTGATGCTTATCCAATGCCGATGGTTGACGAATTGCTTGATCGGCTGGGTACTGCTCGTTTTTATTCGACACTGGACTTAACAAAGGGTTATTGGCAGATCCCCTTGTCTCCCATGTCCAAAGAAAAGTTTGCTTTCACAACGCCGTTCGGATTACACCAATTTGTCACCCTTCTTTTCGGCTTGTTCGGGGCTCCTGCGACTTTTCAGCGTCTGATGGACAAAATTCTCCAATATTCTCCAATATAGTAATGATTGGCAGCGTCATATGCAGCATTTGCGTGCTGTCCTGAAGACGCTGAGAAGGGCTGGGCTCACGGCCAACCCGAAGAAGTGTGCGATTGGGCGTATGGAAGTAAGGTATCTGGGCTTCCACTTGGGTCACGGACAGGTGCGTCCCCAAATTGATAAGACGGCAGCGGTTGCGACCTGTCCGAGACCTAAGACCAAAAAGGAGGTTAGACAGTTCCTGGGGCTAGCGGGTTATTACAGAAGGTTTGTGCCTAATTATTCGGACCTCGCTAGCCCGCTGACTGATCTAACTAAAAAGGAGGCACCAGATACGGTCCAGTGGACGGAGCAGTGTCAGCAGGCTTTCACCCAGATAAAGCCTGCTCTGTATGGTGGGGGGCGGGAGACTGCAGGCCAGACGGCTCTCCGGCCTGAGTCGGGCGGTGGGGGTATTTGGCGAGGGGGGCGTGGTCTCGCGAAGTCTGTAGCGAGAGACGAGTCAGTGAGCTGTGCGGTGAGTAAGTAGGTCAAGTGCAGATGATGAACACCTGTGTCTGATTGCAGTGATTGGCGTGGAGACTGCACTTAAGCTGCCAGGAATGAGTGAGCGGGGAGAGAGAAGGGATTGGGACTCGCACGCGACCCGCAGCAGACACCGGCAGAGTTAACACATGAAGTCGAAAGAGTTTGGACCGAATGGACTGAGTTATCGACAAAACGGGAAGATTGGTCGTTTGAACTGAGAGCTGGAGACATACAGCGTGAGCTGGTACAGTGGGCAGAGTGTTTCTTGAAGGCGCACGAGCGCACCTTTTTGTTTCTTTTATTTACTGAATAAAGTGCGAGTCCCAATACCGCCGACCCTGTCTTCTTCTTCCTCCAGCCACACACAAACAACAGCCCTGAGTTTGACTACACAGACAATTCATCGGGCGGCCAGGGCGAAGCAGACGACCCATCGGGCGGCCAGGCCGAAACAGACGACAGTCCCTCGGGTGGCCACGGCAGTGAAGACCCCTCGGGCAGCCAGGGCGGTGAAGACCCCTCGGGCGGCCACGGCGGTGAAGATCCCTCGGCCGGCCACGGCGGTGAAGATCCCTCGGCCGGCCACGGCGGTGAAGATCCCTCGGCCGGCCACGGCGGTGAAGACCCCTCGGGGGGCCAGGGCGGTGAAGACCCCTCGGGCGGCCATGGCGGAGACGTCCCTTCGGGCGACCACGGAACAGGAGCAGGCATCCACCCAGGAACAGACATCGGTTGCTCTGGAACAGACCCCGGCTCAGGACTAGGAACTGATACCTGCTCAGAAACAGAAACAGACAAAGGAACAGACACTGGCTCCAGCACAGGAACATACACCGGAGCAGAGACCGGCTCAGGCACAGGAACAGACACCGGCTCAGGCACAGGAACAGACACTGACTCAGGCACGGGAACAGACACCGGCTCAGGAACAGGAACAGACACCGGCGTAGACACCGGCTCAGGCTCAGGAACAGACACCGGCTCAGGTACAGCCACCGGCTCAGGAACAGTCTCTGGATTGACCGACGTGACGTGAACAGTCTCTGGATCGACAGACGTGACGTGAACAGTCTCTGGATCGGCAGACGTGACGTGAACAGTCTCTGGACGGCAGACGTGACGTGAACAGTCTCTGGACAGGCAGACGTGACGTGAACAGTCTCTGGACCGGCAGACGTGACGTGAACAGTCTCTGGACCGGCAGACGTGACGTGAACAGTCTCTGGACCGGCAGACGTGACGTGAACAGTCTCGGGATCGGCAGACGTGACTCGAACCGTCTCCAAATCAGTAGACGTGACATGCACAGTCTCTGGGTCAACAGGCGTGACGTGAACAGTCTCCGAATCGGCAGACGTGACGTGAACAGCCTCAGGATCAGCAAAACTCATTTGCGTCTTCCATGCCTGCAGAACTGCCACTACATAAAAAAGGAACACGGCCCTCCTGGCCTTGGCAGGACTGATGATGGGGAGTTCTGGGACAGCCTCCGGGAAGACAGCTGGCTGTTCGGGAGTGACCTCTGGGAAGACAGCGGGCTGTCCGGGGACGACCTCCGGGAAGACAGCAGGCTGTTCAGGGGCGACCTCCAGGGAGACAGCGGGCTGTTCGGGGACGACCTCCAGGGAGACAGCGGGCTGTTCGGGGACGATCTCCAGGGAGACAGCGGGCTGTTCTAGGGACGACCTCCAGGGAGACAGCGGGCTGTTTGGGGACGATCTCCAGGGAGACAGCGGGCTGCTCGGGGACGATCTCCAGGGAGACAGCGGGCTGCTCGGGGACGATCTCCAGGGAGACAGCGGGCTGCTCGGGGACGATCTCCAGGGAGACAGCGGGCTGCTCGGGGACGATCGGGGACGACCTCCAGGGAGACAGCGGACTGTTCTGGGGCGACCTCCGGAACGTTAGAGAGAAGGGAAGTCTTCCTCCTCCTCCGTCGTCCCTTCCGACGCGGTGCAGGTTCAGGATGGGACATGACCCGCGGCGAAGGGTGTTCTGGGCTGCACATCACCGAACCATGGTCAAAGTAGGACCGAAGTATAGACTGGGTCCGGGGCTCACCTCGGGTCCCCGAAAATCTGGCCAGATGCTCTCCTCTAAAAGACTCTCTGTCGTTGAACGAAAGATATTTAGGAAACCTGAGCGTCGTGACCTCCTCCCTTTGACCGACCACAAACGCAAAAGCCTGCAAAATGTTCATACTGCTGGATCCATTTGTAGACGGAGTCATTCTGTCACGATCGCTAGCGGAGAAATGGGTGGATCCAAACGCAGCAACATGGTAATCAGGGCAATCCAATTCGTCGTCATCCATGCAAAGGTCAAAATCCAAGTAATCAGAATCGTACTCGTCCATGCAAGGGTCGAAATCCATTTTAATCAGTCCAAAAACATATACACAAAATAAGCAAGAAACAGACTAGTAACAGACCTCAGAAGTGTAGCGTGACATACAACAATGACTCCGTAACATGAACTAACACAGACAGGGTATAAATAGACAGGTGCAAACAATGTGAATGTGTGCAATGATCAGTGATGAGTTCAGGCAAAGGGTTATGGGAAATGCATTTCCTGATAAGGGTGACGATCAGGGAAAGAAACCTCTAGTGAAAACCCAGGGAACACAAACCAGACACTGTGATACACAGTCCATGTTGAGAAGAGGAAAAGTTGTTGTATAAGAGTTCATTTGTGAGTAAGCTCAAACTTTAGCATCCATCTTTTCACATGCAATAAAAAGTCACTCTGTGTGCATCTCACAACAGCTCCTATACGAGCGATTTATAGATAATCATGACAGAATATGCTAATTGAGATAGTTAACTCCACATCAGCAACATAAATTCATCAAGTAACCATTCAGAGACGTCCTGTTGCATTCTACATGTTGTCACTTCTTCTTGAGTCTCTCCATCTTTATCTGACTCTGTTTTAACATTAAAGACAGAGCAGTTTCTGACAATTTAGTGTCTGCGCGAGGTAATCGCAGCTGCTAACACACAGGAGCTCTTGAAACCCCGCCCTCTGAAGCAGCTCATTTGCATTTAATGGGGCCAAGCACAAAACGGTGCGTTTTTGCTAACCCTCAAAAAGTGACAACTTTAACATGCTATATAAAAATATCTATGGGTTTTTTGTGCTAAAACTTCACACACACACACTCTGGGGACATCAGATATTTATTTTACATCTTGTGAAAAGGGCATTGTACCACCCCTTTAACCCTGTAAGGGTTACCAGTTGGTTTGTAAATTGTCTATAAACTATAAACATTATCTGGATGGTTATTATAAAGTTGCAACAGATGACTATTCTGCCGTGCAAAGGCAAAAGACCGTAACATCGTTTTTGGTCGAAAATTAGTTATTTATATTTTTGGCACATTCAAGACCTCCTTTATCATGTGGATAAGTAGCTTGGGTCAAAAACCGTTGTTTTTTCGAGAAAATAATGGGTTGTCCTAACTTTAACATCCAAAAGGCCATGAGAAACCAAGGCAGAACACCGTAACACCAGTTACGGCTCTTTGGCTTTGTTTTGGAACGCTCACGCTTGAGTTACGGTACTCTGCCTTTGTTTAACCGCGCGTCAATATGAAGTTACGGTGCCGGCGTTCTATCAAATAATGCTACCTACCAGATTATACGGTGGTCTGCCTTTGTTTTACTCTCCATTAAATAAAAATTTAAATTACGATGTAGCCTTTGTAGATCTGTGTACAGCTGCCATCAATCCCTGTCTTCTGATGTCCTCAGAGCTTTGTTCTGCACTAACGCGGTCAGAACATTTAGTATGGTCTGAAACCGCTCCATCGACAAAACTGGCTATTTGCACGATAGTTAATAGAATTACAAAAAATAAAGCATAGTTCAGCTTAAGCAACACACTTTACCTCAGCGCGGTTCAGGTACTGAGGATGAGACTTGTCCGACTTCGATTAAAATGGCGCGGCAGCAAGGTCAAAGGGTAAATCACAAGTGTTTTAATAAGTTTGTTTTTACATACTTGAGATACATACATCAGTTTTTATTTTATTATGTCAAGTTAATTATGGTCAGGCCCTACCTTTACATACATTTTAAATACGATTTCAGTAAAATTGATTTATTATTAAATTAAATTGTGTAACTTCAATTTCATAAAGTTATGACAAAGACAACCTTGTCCATTAGATACTATATATATATATATATATATATATATATATATATATATATATATATATATATTAGGGCTGTCAGTTAAACGCGTTATTAACGGCGTTAACGCAAAACCATTTTAACGCGATTCATTTTTTTATCGCGAGATTAACGGTCTTTTTGGTCTAGCAAACTCTGTAGTTTTTTTCACATGCTTTTGCAACAGGACGCGACATGCGCGGCGCTGCGCTATGAAACCCATTCATTTCAAGGGCTTGCGCCGTGCTTGGATGTTTTGTTGCTTCGTCGACCAAAGCGCAAGTGGATCTAGCTAGACCGGAAACAAAACAACAGGCACGCGCGCACACACACTGGTTTGGGCTTGCGAGCCGGCCATATAGGTTAACGTTACGTTTTGAGTGGATGACGCGCGCGAGACGCCGAAATGGATGCCAATAAGATTCTGAATGGAAAGTTTACTTTTAAAAAGTTGGCAAATGGTTCCATTGATTAGACCAAAGTGATCTGTGTATTTTGTCGTTATGAACTGAGCTATCATCATCGCAGCATGTCCAGTCTGAAGTACCACTTGATGATGGCCAAGCACACACACACAGCTGATGCGAATTCTCCGCCCCCTCGTCAATATCAGTACCTCGTCAGTATTTCTTTCACCCTTTTATTGATGGACAGTGTTACATTGTGTTACAAAGAAATTATTTGCTCCAAGTGAGAATGTTAGTGTGAAATTGAACACAGTATTGCCTATGTTGTTATCAATAAAAAAATGTGCACAAAGCAAGCAATCCACTTTTTTCATGTTGATAAGAGCATTAAAATGAGAAAAAATTATGAACAAAAAGAAATCAAGAGACATTTAGAATAGATAAAAATGTGCGATTAATCACGAGTTAACTATGACATTAATGCGATTAATCGCGATTAAATATTTTAATCGTTTGACAGCACTAATATATATATATATATATATATATATATATATATATATATATATATATGTCGTATGATAAAACTGGTGAGCTTGTTTAAGTCATTTCACAATCACTCCCACAAGAGCAACTGGAAAATACGTTGAATCTGGCACGTTTCATATTTGCCAGAAGAGAGCCATAAAATAATGCCCCCCACCACCCCCATCTGCGCCACAACCGATTCCGGAACTCTTCTGGGTTGCCATCCATTTGCCAACATCTTACACAAACCAAACAAATGCCAGAAGAATCCAGAAAAGGCCCGGAAGATTTTGCTATCTGGGAACGTGCGATAACGATCGCGAAGGATATATGCAGAGATGACAGAAAGATGTTGCCATATCAGGTGAACAAAGAACTAAAGCCCCGCCTCATCCAGTTCGGATACCGGACCTGGTTGAAACAATCATGCTAGCTGGCAGGGTGCCAAAACTTTGCGGGCTCCTTCAGTACCGCCCTAAACACGGTCGAGCCGACGCGGGACTAATATATCACAGCAGGGAGTGATAATAATGAAGCAACAATGGTATATTGGTGCATAGCCTACAACATAAGGAAGCAAGAAGTGCTGGTGCATACAGCATCAGACCAGCTTTTACAAGCAGGTTACAAATACAATCACAGCGTCCGGAATAAATCCGCGGGATGAGCGAAGTGCACAAGCACAATAATAGGGCAGACAGCTGAAACGACTGCATTCTGAAAAGACGCAAAGGGAAAAGAACGCGCTCCCTACTGAGTCTCAAGGGGGAAAGCACTACATAGGCTACTTTTCGTGAACGGACGAGGAGCGTGACACCTTCAAACACGAATCTCGGTAAGCGCCTGTGAAAGTATGCATCTTTCAGATCCACCGTATTAAACCAGTCTCCGGGTCGAATGTGCGCGAGGATCTGTTTTATTGTGATCATTTTGAACGCATGTTTAGCAAGTCTTATGCCATGCGTTACCACTTGAAAATACTCTTTATCCCATGGAGGTATTGTGTCATGTTTAATGTAGGCTATTAATATAGGGCAACCAGAATGCAACCAAAGCACACGATAGCAATAAGTAGATGGCTATAATTGTAAATCAAAGAAAATAAATGCCATGATCACTAGATTTTATACAGGTATTGCTATAATGATTTTGTTAATGGTGATCAGCAACCAAATATTGATAATGTGGAAGTTACTGCCTTTTGCCTTGGCATGACTTCTCACTTTTTGAGAGTACAAAGGCAGAGTATACAAAGGCAGAGTACAGTAACTTTAAAATAGTGGTCAAAAGTCAAGTTTGAGCTCAAGATTTTTTTTATGTAGATAATTTTCATTACTTAAACATCTAATTGCCCGATTTTCAGTGTGCTACCTATAATTAATTTGGCGGGACAACTAAAAATCTTTAAAGTAATTTTTCTCAGTTCCACACTGTAGCGAGTTAAGGTCTTTTGCCTTTGTAGGGCAGTATAATACCTTGTTAAATAGTTATTAAACAGTACCAGTAAAACATGTGGGTTGTCCTGATACTGTACTTCAAAATGTAACAGTGTAAAAATTGCCACACAGATTAAAGTAACTGTTCAAGAACCATGGGTAACTTTAACTTATAAAAATCATGTCATATTTGCATAAACTGTCACTACTGTATATCCCGATCATGTTCCTCTGCCTTTTTCTGGTTAAATAATCTTTGTGATTAGAATAATTAAACAGTGATTCTGGAACAGATCTGCGTCTTCCTTATCCCAGTAAAAAACATATCACAGTATGTAAGTTAACCATATTCCGTCCATTCGAAAAAAAAGTTGCACTAACTGTTCGTTACAGCATTTGCCATTTTATTCTTAACCAGTCGTTGTCTTGGGGCCCCAGGCCAGCTCGGTGCCCCAAGCAATTGCTTGGTTTGCTTGCCTTGTCGCGACGGGCCTAACTCTGCCACAACCGCTGTATCGCTGGAACGGCCTGGAGTTCAGTCTCGGCTCCTCAGCAGGAAAACATAATGCGAGATCGCCAACGTCCCTTCTTGTATACCCACACGGTGGGGCGGAGTTGCGCTATGCAAATTCCACAGACCCATGCCATTTCCTTGCCATTGACTCATTTTGTAGAACTCCAAGTTGATAGGCTTCTAAGCGGAACCTCCACTTCGTCAGTCACTGACGTAACATCTCCGTTTTCTCCTCAGGGAACGAGGGTTACTTACGTAACCGAGACGTTTTGCTGTGTTTCACAGAACTAAGATATGCTTTTGCTTAAATTTACTGTACATGTGTGTCATCTTTGCTTGTTTGTTCACTTGCATCATCATATTTCATAATATATGATTCCCCTTTCAGTGATCATTATAACCCCTTAATCTTGTCACATTTGTAATATACTTGGACTATCGTGTTATGTCAGAAGCTGTTCATGAAAATGGGTGTTTGTTTTTTAGAATGAAAGGGATGACTTTGCCATCGAACGAGTAGAGGAGCTAAATAACAACTAGGCACAGCAGATTCCGCCAATCGTTGCCTTTTTTGCATAGCATGTACGTGTTGTGAATGTGGGGGCATCAAGATGAGTATAGGCGTGTTTGTTTTGGTGATTTCAAATATCAACAGTGTTTACCAGAAATTGCTTACTGCACCTTTAAGAAGCCCTTCAGACGGTGACCTTACATGTGTCTTATTTTGCACAATCTCTGCTGTTGATTGAGAATGCTATGCAATGGTTTCAGAGAATTGGAGAAAGGGGTGCTAATGTGTGGCAGAACATTCTAGAGTGCAAGTCCCTTGTGCACCACAGTGTCTAAAGAAGCTGGTCTCTTGTTACTTATCCCCCAAAGCCCCTGTCTCATCAGATACTGATGGAGTCAAAAGTCCCTCGGCACAGGCAGATGGTGGATATTAAAGCGATCATTACAGGTCTGTCTGACTAAAACATGGTATCTTGCTTACTATAGACTGTTCAATCTCTGACTGGCAAATGACATAAACCAGGCTCCAACCCCACACAGCCTGGGGTTTTATTTATTTTTTCAAATAAATGCTTTTTTTTTCATTACTTTCTATTCATCAAATAATCCTGAAAAAGTTTCTTATGAGTACCACCATCCCCACTTCCTTAAAATCGCAGGGCTGTCAAGTGTCACGCATTGAGCGTGACAGTCACTCATTTCGGTCTTTTGTCACGCTCTCCCGCCACACATTGTATTTCTCACGCTGAAAAACTATTTGTAATATATTTAATATGTCGCAGCGCCCAAAACTCTGGCCGCGCCGCTCTCACTGTGGAACAGGCATGAATTCAAGCTTACAATAGACTGTTGTAGATTTTTTCCCTAAACCTAACTGCGTACCTGGAACCTAATTATTTTAATTGAACACTATCACTTAGGATTGGTAGTAAGGTCTCTAGTACTCTTAAATTTATTTGGGGTGCACAGTCATCACCCAAGCGTCTACACGTCGACACTTAATAGATATCTGGGGTGTCTACACATCGACACCCAAGCTTCTCCAAATCGACACTTAATATCTGGGGCGTCTAAACGTCGACACCCAATAACCTTTATACTCTAGCTCCTGCGTCTTCCGTCGACAACTGGCCGAGTTCCCTAAACTCTAACTTGTTTTCTAACTTACCCTAAACTAGCCTGCTGTGCAGCAGAAAATAGCAGACAGGCTACATCAAATGTCCTTTAAATACTTTAATCACGGCCAGGAGAGTTTATTTTTATTTTTTTATTAGTTTATTTGATAGGGACCATGCATATTCATAAAACATTGTTGTACGATAATACACCATGTAAATATGCCAGAATTAGTAAAGAATACTACTTTTCATCTGCAGTAACATAAAAAACATCAACAAAAAGACAACCAACCGTCCTTGATAACAAAAAAACAGTATACATTCACCACTATACTACATTTAATATAACAATGAAAGTGTATGGCAAATAAATATGTGACAGTTAAAAATGAGTACATTTCTGGTTCTCTGGAGACCGGGGTCAGCTGGCTAAGGCTTGTGGGTAATTTATTAAATAAACTCAGAACATACTCGCGCCACATGCGCACGTCGAACATAAATCTCATTCACAGTTCCAAAATACTCTGTAGCTTTGTCTTGCTTTCTCAGAGTCCTCTTTTCCTCGCAGCCACACCCCATTCCTAGAGAGGAAGTCAGCCACAGCCATCTGCACCCCCGGCCTGTGGATCACCTTGAACTTAAAAGTAGGGGTGTGCCATATCATACCGTCCACAATAATACCGGTATACATTTTTACATGATAAAAAAGTGTCATATCGCGATATCAATGATATAGCGACGCAATGACGTATGGTGCATTTACGTTCCCTAGCACGCACAACAACACCTGTCTGAGCGCGAGAGCAGCCTGTCAGCCTCCGATGACTATTTAGCAATTTCACAAACAGCTTGAGTGTTCAGCGGGGCTGCCGACGCGCGTCTTCTCACGGGACATGACTGAATGGTCTCTTGAACAATCGGGCCATCAGTGCATCGTAATTAAAGTTTATAATTTTCAAGTCTTCTTAATTCTTATCAGTTTAAACATTCAAGCGGTTTTAAACTATCCAGTAAGCTACTCGCGCACTCTCTGAGAGAGTTGCACTGCGGGCATACATAGAGTACAGCTCGCGAGAAACTAAAGTTATTTTTCGCGGATTATATTGATCATTTTAATGGGGGGAAAAACGCAAAATTGTGTAAAACTTCTGGTCTTGGTAAGTATACTCATAAACACAGTCGGTTATGTATAAAACGCATGTGACAGTGCGACAGACAGTATAATGAAAACAGCAATGGATCCGTGCACTAGCTGTAAAAGTGACAGCAGCCATAGGCTATGCGTCTGTCATTAATGTTGTCGTCAAAACAACAAAAGATAGCTTTAATTGTAATGAATGAGAATTATTAGCCTATGTATTTAATTTAATCAGGAAACAGAACTAAAAGACTGTGTGTTATTTTACATTTGATTACTTTATTATGTTTCTGTAGTATTTTTGAATACTGGTGTTAGACCTGGACACATTTAACATTTAATTCAAAGATTGAAACAAGCTTCCTTGAGTTGTGTAAACTCTTAACAACAAAATTACCACATTGTAAAAACGCAATGAGTGAGCAAACATTTAGGCGAGATAAACATAATAAGAAAATGTTCAACAACAACAACAAAAAATGTCTATATCGTCATAAATATCATTATCGCAAATATTCTTGAAATATTGTGATATAATTTTGAGGCTATATCGCCCAGCCCTACTTAAAAGGCTGTAAAGCTAGATACCAACGGGTGATCCGCGCGTTGGTGTCCTTCATGCGGTGGAGCCACTGCAGGGGCGCGTGGTCCGAACAGAGTGTGAACTCCCGCCCCAGGAGGTAATAGCACAGGGTGAGGACTGCCCATCTGATGGCCAAACACTCCTTCTCTATGGTGCTGTACTTAGTCTCTCTCTTTGAGAGCTTACGACTAATGTACAGCACCGGGCGGTCCTCCCCCTCCACCCCCTGGGACAGGACAGCGCCCAGTCCCTGTCCGACGCGTCAGTCTGCAACAGAAAAGGGAGAGATAAATTAGGAGAGTGCAGGAGCGGTCCACCACACAGAGCAGCCTTAACCTGGGTAAAAGCCTGTTGGCACTGCTCTGTCCACTGGACCGTATCTGGTACCTCCTTTTTAGTGAGGTCAGTCAGTGGGCTGGTGAGGTCCGAATAGTCAGGAATAAACCTTCTGTAATATCCCGCCAGCCCCAGGAACTGCCTCACCTCCTTTTTGGTCTTAGGTCTAGGACAGGTTGCAATTGCTGCTGTCTTGTCAATTTGGGAACGCACCTGCCCATGACCCAGGTGGAAGCCCAGATACCTTACCTCCACCCGCCCAACTGCACACTTCTTCGGCTTGGCCGTTAGCCCCGCCCGTCTCAGCGCCCCGAGGACGGCCCGTAAATGCTCGACATGCCGCTGCCAGCCATTACTGTAGATGATGATATCATCCAAGTATGCAGCGGCATATGGAGCATGGGGTCGCAGAATTCTGTCCATGAGACGCTGAAACGTAGCCGGAGCCCGGAACAACCCGAAAGGAAGTGTTACAAATTGGTGTAATCCAAACGGCGTGGTGAAGGCTGTTTTTTCTTTGGACATGGGAGACAAGGGGATCTGCCAATATCCTCTCGTTAAGTCCAGCGTCGAATAAAAACGAGCCGTACCTAACCGATCAAGCAGCTCGTCAATCCGCGGCATTGGATAAGCGTCGAATTTCGACACTGCATTCACCCTGCGATAGTCCACACTAAACCGTACCGAGCCGTCCGTTTTAGGAACTAAAACTATCGGTCTTGCCCAGTCACTGTGGGACTCCTCAATTACTCCCATCTCCAGCATTGCCTCTAATTCCGTCTGAACCATTTTTTTTTTGTGTTCAGGCAATCTGTATGGCCGGCCGCGAACTACCACGCCCGACTCTGTCTCAATATGGTGCTGGATCAGATTAGAACGACCAGGCAGGGGTGAAAACACATCCGCAAACTCTCTTTGTAACCTCGTGATGTCAGTGAGCTGCGAGGGCGAGAGGTGATTAAACGAAACAGGGCGTCTGCAACACTCTTAGCTGATATAGTGCGTAGCGCCATTGCTTCGGGTTATCGCGTTGCGTAGTCTACTATAACGAACACAAAGCGATGTCCCCACCACCTGCGTACGTTCTCGTGAATGCCCGGCCAGAAGAATCGGGTCATTAAACGATTTAACGTAGCTGACATCCCTAGATGCCCCGCCATCGGATTACAATGTGCCGTCTGGAAAAGCATTTCCTGACGGCTCTGTGGTACTAACAATTGGGTTGTATCCTCCTTTGTCTGAGTGTCTTGGGTCACCCAATACAACCTGTCTTTAATAACGGCAAAATAAGGATAGGAGAGCGTGCGGTCAGGTTGGAAGATCTGCCCATCGATGGAACTGACCTGTTCAAACACATGTTTGAGCGGTTCATCTTGGGACTGTTCCAGGGGAAAGTCATCGCGACTGGAGAGGTTTAGCCTCGCCAAGCCGCTCGGTTCCTCTGAAACAGTTCCGCTGGGTCCAGGAACAGCCTCTCCGACCTGAGTGCTCGCCCCCCTTCCCCGGCTTTTCTTTTTCCCAGAGGCATCCGTTGTCAAACATCCCAATAATTGTTCAAAAGCTGGCCAATTCGTCCCCAAAATTCATGGATGCCGGAGGCGCGGGCTAACTGCGACCTCCACACAATGATTTTGTCCCCTGAATTTAATAGTAATGGCCTTTAAGGGGTATTCCACTATATCCCCGTGAACACACCTCACCTTAACCATGCGGCCCATATCCAATGCCCCGGATTGTATCAGGCTTTGATGGATGGAGGTCTGGTTACAACCTGAATCCACCAAGGCCTGATAGGTACCCCCCTTAATACTCACAGGTATCTGGTATAACCCGGCTTGATCGGGGGCGGCCTGCGGAACGTCCGGGATCTAGACCAATGTCCCAACCTCCATGACCGGGCAGCGGTCCACGAAATGGCCTGGATCCCCGCAACACCAACAGGCCGGCCCAGGCTTCCCCGCCGCCCTAGTGGCAGGAAGTGGGTCAAGGAATTGGCGTGGGGAGAGTGCAGGAATCACGTCGAGCCCTTCAGGGTGTTCCGGCCCCCCTCCCCTGACGGATCCTCGCAACCCGGCTGGACCCTCGGCAGCGGTCCACGAAATGGCCTGGATCCCCGGAACACCAACAGGCCGGCCCAGGCTTCCCCGCCGCCCTAGTGGCAGGAAGTGGGTCAAGGAATTGGCGTGGGGAGAGTGCAGGAATCACGTCGAGCCCTTCAGGGTGTTCCGGCCCCCCTCCCCTGACGGATCCTCGCAACCCGGCTGGACCCTCGGCTCCAGCCTTCCAGGGGGGAGGTGCCCTCGGTGGTCCGTTAAAACGGGTCCTGGGAAAAGGAACGGGCTTAGGGGAATGGGAAGAGAGAGAAACAGGGGGAGAGAGAGAGAGAAATGGATGGCAGGGGTTCGCCGACCCCGGAGCACGCCGCCAGTTGATCCTCCGCCCAGTTGGATGGCCAGATCCAGCGACGCCGGCCGGTGGCACTGGACCCACTGGGCAGTCCTCTTCGGTAAGCGAGACACAAACTGTTCAAGTACCACCTTATCGATGATGGCCTCGGCGTCGCTTCCTCCGGCCAACAGCCATTTGCGGCACGAGTCCCGGAGCTGCTGCGCCAAGATAAAGGGTCGGCCTGCTTCCGCCAGTTCCAGCGAATGGAAGCGTTGTCGATGTTGTTCTGGGTTGAGGCCGACCCTCTGGAGAATGGCTCGTTTTACCTCCATAGTTAATCTTTATCTCATTAAAAAATCCATAACAAGACGCATTAATTTCCATGTGCCAATTTAATGTGAAACAAGTCAGATAATGTATAAATAACATATACATGAAGAAAGCAAATAGGGGAATTCAGTCTTTAAACTTTTAAGGTTAACTTGATGATCTACTCTTTGTATCTGCCATGCATAACGTACTTGGTTACATATGTAACCTCGGTTCTCTCTAGAAGAGGGAACGAGTATTGTGTAAGTTGCTTATGCTACGGGTAAAGTCATCTTTTCTCGAGATATTGAAGCCAAAAATTATCCTTAATTTCCCATTTATTGTCAACGCAGTGCAGCAGCCAGCAGACCTAGAGCAGGCTATCTTGCTCGCTCATTGGCTGCCCTGCGGCAACTAGTGCAGCCTACCACTGAGCATCGCGAGTGACGTCGCGCCCTCTATGCATCACAGCCCGCCAAAATGGGGGTGGCTTAGCGTATAATAGTCAGACTCGTAGGCTGCGTCACTGGTTTTCATCAACTAAAGCGAAAACCGCTCATGGTGCCTGCACGGTCAGTTTACGCAATACTCGTTCCCTCTTCTAGAGAGAACCGAGGTTACGTATGTAACCGAGTACGTTCTCTTACGAGAGGTTCTCTCGTATTGTATAAGTTGCTTACGCTACCCATTGCATATTCCCATTACGGGAACCCATTGTCAACGCCGCGCGCACCAAGCATCCACTTCATGAGTCCCAGGGATTCCCGGGGAACATAGATAAGTGCGAATCAGGTGGCCAGCAATGCGGGCCAGCACATGTTTATAAGCACAAATAGGGCATACAGAGCAGCGTTGGCGGTCTATATAAGTATTCACCGTACAGTGCAGCTCATCCAGGAGAGCTAAGGTAACATGAGAGTAGCTTGCGCATGATAAGATCTGGGCAGGACATACACACCGCTCATACTGACAGAAGTCTAGCCTGCAGGCCGGGAACTTCCAGGTTATAAAACCTAACAAATGTGGACGGAGAGGCCCAGCCTGCCGCCTCACAAATGTCCTGAATGGAAATCCCACATGACCATGCCCACGACGAGGCCACACCTCTGGTAGAATGAGCCCTAATGCCCAAGGGGCATTGCAGACATTTAGACACATAAGCAGATGCGATAGCATCCACTATCCATCCTGACAGGCTCTGTTTCGAGGCGATGAGACCCTTGGTGCGCCCACCAAACGAGACAAAGAGCTGTTCCGAGCACCTGAAAGGGGCAGAGCTTGTAATGTAACCACGGAGTCTATCGGTTCAAAGGGGAAAGCTTTGATGGCCTCTAGGACCAAGGAAAAATCCCACATGGGAACCGACGGGGGTCGCGGGGGATCCATCCTCCTGGCTCCTCTAAGGAAGCGGATGACAAGCTTATTTCTTCCTATTGACTGACCGCGGGTCGACTCAGTGAACGCTGCAACGGCAGCCACATATACTTTAAGCGTGGATGGGGAACTGCCCTCATCCAACAGCTCTTGAAGGAAGCCAAGCAACCACGGGACCCCACACGTTCGTGCGTCTAGATCTCTATCAGCACACCATTTGGAGACGCGTAGAGCCGCCTCGTAGAGGGAGCTCTAAATTGCGTAATCGTGTTCATCACTCATTCTGGCAGGACAACTGGTATCCATTGATTAACCATGCGTGCAGAGACCAGCGCTCTGGATGGGGATGCCAAATTGAGCCGCGGGCTTGAGAGAGGAGATCTCTCCTCACCGGCATCGGCCAAGGGGCTGTGTTTGACAGCCGCATCAGCTCCGGGAACCAGATTTGATTCTCCCAATGCGGGGCTATAAGGAGCACCAAGTGGAGCATTTCCCTGATCCTCCTAATTACCTGTGGTAACAGAGAGACCGGAGGGAACGCATAAAGTGGGAGGCTTGGCCAGATTTGGGCCAGCGCGTCCTCGTTCTTTGAAAAGAACATCGGCCAATGAGCGTTGTCTTTTGACACAAACAGGTCGACTTCCGCTCTGCTGAAAAGGCGCCACAGTAACTGGACTGTTTGGGGGTGCAGGGACCATTCCCCTGGGGGAACGTAGTTCCTGGACAGTTTGTCCGGGCCGTCGTTCAGGTGGCCTGGCACATGCGCAGCTCTCAGCAAGCGCAGGAGGTGCTGAGACCATACGAGAAGGCGCTCTGTCAGATAGCAGAGACTCCGGGAAACTGAACCTGAGGTGTGTGTGCATTAAGAATTGATTCTATAGTTATGTGCGTTTGAATATATGTGCGCAGGTTTATAATTCCTTACAAACCATGCCTAAACAAACTACTTGTCTATAAATTTTGATGCAGAATTTTTATTTTATCTTATGACTTTGGGTAGGTACGCGAACCGAATAATTCCACAACGCTTTATCTGTAGAGTGGACAGCAGTGGCTTGCTGTATCACTTGTAGCATCCCAAATCCTTTGAATGGGGAACGTTTTGTGATAACATTGCGCACAAGCCGAGACCCGGGCAAAGTGTTTGTCAGTAAGCCTGAGCGCTCGTGAGTGGGCACATGACTTACATTCATGACTTGGCTGATCTGAGGCTGTTTCGGCCGTGTAACAGAGCGGGTGGCGAGTAGGTGTGAGCAGATTTGTGGAACCACATTCTCTACATTTAGCACTTGAGCGGCATTTGCCAGCTTTATGAGAGTGGGCTCTGTGAGTGTGTGAGACACGGGGGGCATCGTGTTTATGTGTAGGGGTGCTCACTGATTTGTGGGCACTTTTGACCAGAAATTATATTCTTTTTGTGATTTCTCTGGGTCGCCATAAAAACGGTGGTTGTGTGCAGGCGAGCGGGCTGTGTTGCCAACTCGTTGGCTGCTAAATGTACTTCTGCAGTAGCCTTCTCTGAGGGGACTGACAGGACGAGACATTTTGACGAGGACGAGACCAGTAGGAAGGAGCGGTGCGTCGAGAAACGCGGAGCACTCAGATTCCCTCGTGTCAGCAAGCGTTAACCAGAGGTGCCTCTCTGTGACGGTGAGCGAAGCCATGCATCTCCCGATCACCTAAGCAGCCGATTTCGTAGCACGAAGGGAAAGATCCGTTGCGCTCCACAAATCCGTGATGGCTGCTGGGTCCTTGCTTTTCTCGTCCCACTCACGGAGAAGATCAGCTTGAAGGATCTGCAGCACAGCCATCAAGTGCAGGGCGGAAGCAGCTTGTCCGGCGGCTGAAAACGCGCGGCCGACAGGCTTTAGACGGGAGGACAGACTTTGAGCGCCATCTCGCAGAGGGCGGGCAAAGGTGCGCTGCGACCGCCTCCTCCACTGGGAGGATAACTTTGTACCCCTTCTCGGCGGCGCCGTCCACTTGGGAGAGCGTCAAGGAGACATGTGAGTGGAGCCTCGCGGAGAATGGTGCGTTCCACGATTTAGAAAGCTCAGCATAAGGTTCTAGCAGAAATGGCGCAGATCTGGAAACGGGCGGTGGGCGGCTGTGGAGGAAATAGCCGTCGAGCCTATTGGGCGCGGGCTCCTTAGGCGGTGACCAATCCAGGCTGAGTTGGTCGACGGCCCTAGACAGGAGACACATGTGTTCCGCGTCCATGCCAGCCTGAGTCCTGCTGGATTCCTGGATCTAGGGGAGGCAAAGTGATGAGAACTTGACTACTCCTCGCTGTCCGATGCCAGTATGGAACAGCTGTCACCTGGATCGATTCCTTCAGCTTCGTCCCCTGAGGCGGCGGCAGTAAGGGCCGAAGCCGGCAGCTGCGCGTCCGGGAGTGGCGGTGAAGGAGAGAGGGAGGCTGCTGGGATGCAATCTGGCGAGCACTTCAGTGTGACCTCAGGCTCCGGTATCCTCTGTGGACGCTTCATCTTGCGCGGTCCAGAGGGCGGAGTGACAGCGTCCGTGGTGAAGGCCTCGAGTCGAGCCCGCAGGGTCGACAGCGGAAGCCCTTCACAGTGCACTGGTCTGGGCCCAGGCAGAGAGCGCAAATCACATGGCAGTCTCTGACGCTGAGCGGGGCTCTGCACGAGCCACAGGAAAGGCGAGGCATTTTGATAAAAATGCCTCGCGCTCTTTTAGAGTGAGAGTGGGTGTCACGGCGGCGAACACTCACAGAAGGCAAAAGACCTTAAAGGATACTCGGCGCCAGATGGCGTAGCAGCCACAGAAGGCTGAAGGTGGCGAAGACGACCGGCTTCTTCAGGCGCTTTCCTTTGCGTGCTGATCGCTGGTTCAACGGCGGATGGCTTCTCCAGTCCAGCGATAAGGTGAGCTTCGCTGAAGATGATGAAAATCAGTGACGCAGCCTACGAGCCTGACTTTTATACGCTAAGCTCGAGGCTCAGTGGTAGGCTGCAGCAGTTGCCGCAGAGCAGCCAATGAGCAAGATAGCCTGCTCTAGGTCTGCTGGCTGCTGCACTGAATTGACAATAAATGGAAAATTAAGGATAATTTTTGGCTTCAATATCTCGAGAAAAGATGACTTTACCCGTAGCGTAAGAAACTTACGCAATACAAGAGAACCTCTCGTAAGAGAACTCCTTATACAGGTTTAGGCCTATTCCCATAATTATGCGATTAAATAATTAAATCTCATAGTTCATAAATAACAAGTTCATAATGTGTCCTAAATTAACAGCAAAACAATGATTAAAATTATGTCACAGGTTGCTAATGTTGAATATGATGCCCTGCACTTGATTGACAACTGACATTTAGCTGTGAAGGAACAGCCTGGGAGAAAACCATGAGCGGAACGAAGCTCAATGGTTTTTCTTTTCTTTTCTTTTTTCTTTTTTTTTTGGTGACCATCTGAGAGTGCATTCAGAGTTGAGCCCTGGCCCTTTGTACTAATTAACCTGTCTAATGGGTTCAGCAAGTTCCCACTTCCACACTCGATGGAGTCCGTGCAGAGTTTTAATAACACGCCAGGAGAAAGATATGGAGAACAGAATGCCAAAAGGTGGAAGGTCTCACTGGGTGTTTTAAATATAACTCAGAAGACCCACAGCTCTGTGTTTCTCTCCACTCTTTTCTCACATCTCTCACTTCACCAACACCAAGAGCTGTTTGCGTGCTGTGCCTCTTAATGTTAAATACATTACCCATTAGCTTTGTGTTCACAACACCAGCTCTATTGAGATTCAAGACATGCCGAATGGTTATTTGTCACAGCAAAGAGTCAAACATGGATTTTATGAGTTGACTGTGTATGGTTTGGGCAGTGTGAGGAACCAACATTTAACTGCAGTATTCACAAACTAATGTGTTGGCACAAAGTCACTCCAAAGGGAGTTCTCTTACGAGAGTATCTCTCGTACTGCGTAATATCTTACGCTATGGGGAAAACATCTTTTCCACGAGATATTGAAGCCAAAAATTATCCTTAATTTTGAATTAATGTAAAACGCTGTGCGGCAGCAGCAGCCTATCGAGAGAGGCCCTGCGTGACATGATACCCAATGGGGGGGCTTCGCGCCCATTTCGTCACGTCCTGCCAGAATAGGCGTGGCCTTGGCCTATAAATACGCTCGACAGGCTGATACAAACTGATTTTCATCTCTTCAGCGAAGCACTACTGCATCGCTGGATCCGGAGTGAGAAGCCGCGCCGTTGACAGAAAGCCTTCTGCGGGACGAGCCTTCGAGCCTGAAGCCGCTGGCCTTCACCTCGCCGCCTTCGTACCTGCTACCCTTTTCGGCGTTAATATACTTTTTCACTGCTAGAGTGTGTGTTTGCCGTCGCGACTCACACTCTCTCTCTCTCTTTATCTAAAAGAGCAACATCTTTTTAAAGTCGCTTCGTTCCTGTGGAACTATTGCCATGGTGACTCTGAGGACTTGCCTGGAATTTTTTTCTCCGAGTCTGCACTCCCGCCCGCTGTAGTGCCGCGCCGCAAAGCGCCGTACTCAGCGGGTCCCAGAGCGTTCTCCAGCCCGTGAAAGCTCGCCGGTTCGCCCGCCAGCTTCACCAGCTTCAATAGAGTCGCTCACTGACGGACAGCGGACGCCGCGCGCCGTCGCTTCCCCCATTAGTGACGACAAGATAGCTGCATCTGTAGAGAAGGCCAGCTATTGCCATGGTGACTGAGACTCCCGCCCGCTGTAGTGGCGCGCCGCAAAGCGCCGTACTCAGTGGATCCCCGAGCCTTCTCCAGCCCGTGAAAGCTCGCCGGTTCGCCCGCCAGCTTCACCAGCTTCAATCAAATAGCTCACTGATGGACAACGGCCACCGCACGCCGCCGCTTCCGCCATTAATGACGACGAGATAGCTGCATCTGTAGAGAAGGCCAGCTGCTCTATCCTGGCATGCGTGGGCATGCGTCACTGGCGAAATGAGGAAAGAGTGTGTTATTAGTCCCGCCGAGGCCGGACCAATCTCCATTTCTCAAACATTTCTCAGCTCCTCTTAGTTTGAGCGGCTGAAAATGTCAATATTGAAGCAATGAGCCTGTTTTATAACACGCACGCCTGCAAACAAACGCCAACACATACAAAACTGTGATGACGCTCTCTTTTCTGTTCGAGCTATTTTAAGCTTTTGTTGTTTCCGCCTGTGGCGAAACCCAAAGCCTTCGCATGGGAGACCCGTGTTTGATCCCAGCTCTCGCAGCAGAAAGAATTTAGTCTCGCCGCGGCCAGACTTGCACCAAAACTTTTCGCTCGTTCAGGTTCCAAGAAAATGCGACTGTTCCAGTGTATTTTGCAGTAAACAAGCCAGTACCATGGCCCGCTTGCCTGCACACAAATGCCGTTTCCACGGCGACCCAGAAAAATCATATAAGCAGTGTATTTTCGGGTATTCCGGCCACAGCCGATGATGTTATGAGTGTAATAAAAATGCCCACAGCCCAGTGTTCATTTCTACACACAAACACAGCCCGCCACAGTGCAGGGCTCGCACATATGAGATCGACTCATTTCAATTGTGCATTAAATGTAGTGAATGTGCCCACAACCCAGTGCCCACAAACAATTCTCACTGCATGTGCAACGTTTTCTGTAAAATGAAACCAACAAACATACAGTCAGCTAAGACCCACGGTGTTTAAGACTCGCCGCGGCCAGACTCCACCGAAACTTCTCGCACGTTCAGTTCCAAACAATGTGACTGTTCCAGTGTATTTTGCAGTAAACAAGCCGGTACCACAGCCCGCTTGCCTGCACACAAACAGCATTTTTATGGCGACCCAGATAAATCCCAAAAAATTGTGTATTTTCTGGTATTCCGGCCACGGCCGATGGTGTTATGAGTGTTGTAAGAATGCCCACGTCTCAGTGCCCATTCCTACACACAGACACAGCCCGCCACAGTTCAGTGCTAGCACAAATAAAATCGACTCATGTCTTCAAATTGTAGTGAATGTGCCCACGATACAGTGCCCACAAACACTACACGATACGTGTCCCTCGGCTTCTGTAAAAACGAAACCGACACACATTCAGTCAGCACAAGCCGGCTGTGTTTTCAGTGCAGTGAGTGTGCTCGCTGTCCCATGCCCACATTCCCTCACAGACACGCTCTACCCCATGGGGTTTGTCCCGCTCGCTCTCTCTCCACAATCTGTCATAGAGAATTTGAGCTCAACCAGGCTGCCTCGCACCCTGTAAACACAGTGTTTATGTCTCAGCACACCGAAGCTCTGCGGCCGCCGCTATGCCGTCGCCAGAGCCCGGATTTCATTCTACCTCTAGCTATTCTCACAGAGGCGTGGGCAAAGCTTCTCGGGGTATCAGAAAGGGTGTTGAACACTATAAAAAGAGGCTATTCGCTACAGTTCGCTCGACATACCCGCCGTTACACGGTGCGAGTCGAAACCACGGTAAACAATGAAGTATCTCATCTACTTCGAGCCGAAATAGCGTAACTGCTGAGCAAAGGGGCCATAGAACCTTTATCTCAGGCTCAGAGCGAAGGGGGGGCTATATACCGCAGATATTTTCTGGTATCGAAAAAAGACGGGGGCCTCAGACCCATTCTAGATCTGCGACAGCTGAACAGAGTGCTTAGGATGCGCCAGTTCAGAATGTTGACAACCAAGAAAATCCTCGCGCAAGTGCGCCAGGGAGACTGGTTTATGTCAATAGATCTGAATGCGCCTTTTTCCAAAAACAAATAGCGTCACTTCACAGGCGATTCTTGAAATTTGCCTTCGAGGGCCAGGCATATCAATACACAGTCCTACTGTTCGGCCTATCCCTAGCACCCCGTACATTTACGAAGTGCATGGACATTGCGGCCGCAGAGCTTCGGTGTGCTGAGACATAAACAATGTGTTTACAGTGTGCGAGGCAGCCCTCACACCCCTGACACTTCAGGGCATACGAGTTTTGAACCACTTGGAAGATTGGCTGATTCTAGCTCGATCACATTCAGAGCTCATAGAACACAGAACCACATTACTCAAGCATCTCGAGAATCTGGGTCTCACAGTCAATTGGGTGAAGAGTTTGCTGTTTCCCAGCCAGAAAATCTCTTTTCTGGGAACAGTGAGGGACTTGCTGTCTATGACAGCATGTCTGTCGCCGGAACGCGAACTGGACATTCAGCGTGCCGCGAAATCCTTTCGCCGCAGCTCTATAGTCCCGCTCAAAAGGTTTCAGAAAATGCTGGGCCTCATGGCCTCGGCATCTTTGGTACTTCAGCTGGGGCCTGCTTCGCATACGCCCACTGCAGTTATGGCTGAAAGCGCGAGTTCCACCCCGGGCATGACCTCTGGTCTGTTTCGCCTCAGGGTCGACATGAAATGCGTTTCGGCTCTGGAAGCCTTGGAAAATAGCCGACTGGTATCAGTCAGGCGAGAGTCTGGGGACTCCCTCGAGTGTGACGGTGGTGTCCACGGACGCCTCCACCTCGGGATGGGGAGCGCTGCTCGAGGGCAGGCCGTTCTTTGGCAGGCCGTTCTTTGGCCAGTGGTCAGAACGGGAAAAGCTCCTACATATAAACTGTCTGGAAATGCTCGCAGTCGACAACGCACTACGGCGCGTTTGTCCCTAGATAAAAGGCCGCCACGTCTTAGTCCGGTCGGACAACATTCCAGGCTGGGACCAGGCTGTCTGTCCAGAAACAATGTCCCAGCAGGGGAATGGTCGCTGCACCTGTAGACGATCCAACTGCTGTGGGAGACATTCGGCAGAGCGCAGGTGGACTTGTTTGCGTCCCAAGAAAACGCTCTCTGTCCGAACTTTTTCTCCAAGAGCAGGGATGCGCTGGCCCACGTATGGCCCCGCTGTCCCCTCTATGCTTTTCCCCCCCGTCTCGCTCCTGCCTCAAGTGCTGGAACGAATCAGGGAAAACGGATGCCCAGTGCTGCTAGTGGCTCCGCTCTGGACGAACCAGAATTGGTTCCCAGTCCTGATGCGGATGACCAGCACTGCCCCGTGGCCGATACAGGTGAGGAGAGACCTCCTCTCTCAGGCAAAGGTCTCGCTTTGGCATCCTCCCCCGGATTTATGGCGCGAGCCTACATGCATGGGCCAAGCCCCGTCTACTAGACGGCTCTATTCCTCAAAGTGGTCGGTGTTCTCTGCCTGGTGTCAAGCTCAGGGCTTTTCACCCGCAGACTGCGGGGTTACGGAAGTGCTCTCCTTCCTTCAGGAGCTGCTGGATAAGGGCAGAACCCCATCCACGCTCAAAGTATACGTGGCGGCCATAGCGGCGTTTGCAAAACCGACGTCTGGCCAGTCACTGGGGAAAACGGCCTGGTCGTGCGATTCCTCAGGGGAGCTCGGAGGCTGAATCCTCCCAGACCCCCCTCAGTCCCTGTGTGGGACCTTTCTACGGTTTTTGAAGCCATGAAAGGTGCCCCATTCGAGCCAATCCATTTGTCAGACATGAAACATCTGTCTCTCAAAACGGTATTCCTTATGGTTCTCGCTTCAGTAAAGCGCGTAGGGGACTTGCAAGCGTTTTCAGTAAGCGCGTCATGCATGGAGTTTGGGCCTAATGACTCAAGTCATACTCAAACCAAGGCACGGGTACGTGCCCAAATCCCTCAACACACCGTTCAGGGCCCAGGTTATTTCCCTGTGCGCCCTCCCGGTTCATGATGAGGAGGAGGATGCGAGTCTCCTCTGCCCTGTCAGGGCACTGAGAGCTTATGTGTCCCGCTCGTCTGTCTTCAGACAGACTGAGCAGCTCTTCGTTTTGTTTGGCGGACGCTCCAAGGGACTGGCCGCATCAAAACAGAGCCTATCCAGATGGATAGTCGATGCCATAGCGCTGGCTTACACTTCTAAGGGCCTTCAGTGTCATCAGAGCGCACTCCACGAGGGGCGTGGCCTCGTCGTGGGCATGGTCTAGCAGGATTTCCTTTCAAGATATCTGTATGGCGGCAGGCTGGGCCTCGCCGTCTACATTTATAAGGTTTTATAACCTAGAGGTTCCCGCCTTACAGGCCAAGCTGCTGTCGGTCTAGAATTCAGTACTATCTGCCCTGATGCACCGGCGCAGAATGCTGAGTTTTGCTTGTGCATCGCCCACTGATCGATAGAACAGCTCCATGGGTGTTGAATAACCCGTACTTATACCCAGTTCAGGCTGAACACGTTCAACCTGTCTGCGTGAAACACTGTTAACATAACTAGCTCCTGTGGGATGCTATTTCATGGGGAATTATGCTTGTAGGCTCTCTTCTCCGACTCTCTGTGAGTCTACGGTGATTATGCACTATTTGAGCCCCGGGTTACTGCCCTTGGGACTTTGGTGTCGGATCCCAGTACGCACGGCGTGTTGCATTGTGTTCCACACAGCGTAAGATATTACGCAGTACGAGAGGTACTCTCATAAGAGAACGTACTCTGTTACTAACGTAACCTCGGTTCTCTCTAGAGAGGGAACGAGTACTGCATATCTTGCCATGCATACAACAGCGCTGGTTCGCTTCAGTGATGAAAACCAGTTTGTATCAGCCTGTTGAGTGTATTTATAGGCCAAGTCCACACCTATTCTGGCGGGATGTGACGAAATGGGTGTGAAGCGCCCCCATTGGGTATCACGTCACGCGGGGCTTCTCTCGATAGGCTGCTGCTGTTGCCGCAGGGCAGCCAATAGGCGCGCGAGCCGTCTTGCCTATGTCTGCCTGCTGCCGCACAGCATTTTACATTAACTCAAAATTAAGGATAATTTTTGGCTTCTATCTCGTGGAAAAGAAGTTTTCCCCATAGCGTAAGATATTACGCAGTACTCGTTCCCTCTCTAGAGAGACCCGAGGTTACGTTAGTAACCGAGTACGTTATTCTCTATATCAGTAAGCACTGTTTCTGAGTTCCCTGAAACACCTCAGTTGTAGTCTTGAGAAGTCTTTTTTTTTCGGGAACATAACATCAAAATATTCCTCATAAAATAATTATCTCCCAAGTCATATTCATATGAGTCGGTTAGTAGTGTGTTGAAACTCGCGGTTATGATAAGGGGTGTGACATTTCCGAAACACTCAAAGCGGTTGACCAATCACTACACACTGATCCACCCAACCAATCAGAGTGCATAGTGCTTTTCGGAAGGACGGGCTTCATAGAGACAGGAACTAAATGGAGTCACTGACTTACTGGGAAGAGAGGTGATGCAACAATGTAAAATATGTGAAGAATGTTTTTTGAACATTCAAGCATGAAATCCTATTCTAGTAGACCCACAAAAAAGCAATACTTTGTAAAAGGGCATAGGCATTTTTTAAAGGATTATATGTACACACCCTTATGTTGTTCCAAACCCTTATGCTAGAAAATTCTGACCATTCAAATAATTAAAATGCAATTAAATGAATTAGGTCTGATGTGACATTTCATAAACAAAATATTAATTTGAGCCTTATCTTTTTAATAAATTGGTTTATCCAGTTCACCAAACCAATTTGAATGATCACTGACTCAGTGTTCCATGATAGCTATTGTTTGTTTTACGAGGTCTTGAAATACAGCACATGCATCTTATAGACCATCGTTTTTGAAGCATCAGTATTTATAAATAATTTTCATTTTTCAGTAAACGATTCATGGAAAGGTACATTCGAATGAAATGGCAAGCAAAAGACAGCAAAGTGGAGCATGCCAAAAATGTTGTTTCCCTTGTATATTAATGGAATATATTTCAAAAGTAATAAGTGAGGTCTGTCCTAGCCAGATATTCTGGAAAACAGCTGTTCAGACAAACACATATACTGTACGTACATACCCTGAATATAACCCAAACATTATACAATCATGCTATTCAGTTATCAGTTTATTTTCTCAATATTCTTTCAGAATGTGTGTGTGTGTGTGTGTGTGTGTGTGTGTGTGTGTGTGTGTGTGTGTGTGTGTGTGTGTGTGTGTGTGTGTGTGTGTGTGTGTGTGTGTGTGTGTGTGTGTGTGTGTGTGTGTGTGTGTGTGTGTGTGTGTGAGAGAGAGAGAGAGAGATAGAGAAAGAGAAAGAAAGAGCAAGAGAGACAGAAAAGATGAGACCTCTAAGTAGCAGCTGAACCGCCCACGGCTACCTTTGCCTCAGCTGTTTTCATCTCTTCTCTTTGATTTTCTGTGTCTGTACATCCGAGTCCTCAGAAGACAAACACAGCATTCCCACCATACACCCTTCAGACAGACTCTCCACAAAAATATCCAAATATCAAAACATGTCCAAGAACAGTTGCACTTTTAGGATCACCTAGACCCACTCTCACCTACTGCATACAAATTCTCTTTTTACACTGTGCAGTATTATAACTCCAGCTCACCTAAACACAATGACACACAGTCCCATTTCACCAGCATGTTGGCTTTAAATAGCCATGATGCTCAGCGCTGAGAGAAAGTGGGCTGTGGTTACGGTGGCGAGATGTCAGGAAAAAAAAGTTCTTGCATGACCTTTGACCTCCCACGCAGGGCCGGCGCTAGCTATTTAGGTGCCCTAAGCACAAATGATTGGTGGTGCCCCCCGCCCCCACTCCCCCCACCCCCAACCACCCACCCAAGGAATAACAACCATTCGGAATTTCTTAGTTAGGTTCTCTTTACTTC
This sequence comes from Siphateles boraxobius, assembly GCF_051911475.1. Lineage (NCBI taxonomy): Eukaryota > Metazoa > Chordata > Actinopteri > Cypriniformes > Leuciscidae > Siphateles > Siphateles boraxobius. The sequence goes on from NW_027508919.1 coordinate 15,233,683, forward strand.
CAAAATAACTGCTGCAAATAAATAATTTTACATTAACAATGGCACCAAATATGAAAAGAAATAATATAAAGGTTAAAATTATAAATACCAAGTAATTGTATAATTATAAATTAATATACAATTACTAAAAACCCAGATTTGGAACTGAACAATGTAAACTGTAAAGACTCTGGGGCGGATCTAATCCGAGGGGAATTTGCATATCATAATTAATAATTGGTAATTAATAATTATTCATACATGTTTGGATTAGATCAGTCTTACATGTTAATAAAACTCCCGATAAGGGATGATATGTCATTTTACCTGCATGCATGTCTGTGTATCCTTGCACTTAACCACAAGTTGATTGCAATTAACTACACAGACCACGTCTTAGAAAACAGGCTAAATTAATTAGCTCAATTGTCAGACTAATATTTGTGGGAATCCACAATATCATCTTACTTTATAGGATTTCAGGAAAAGCAATTCTGTGGCCACAAGAATTGGGTTTCCTGCCCTATAAACACGTACTCTTTAAAGTATCTTTAATTTGTAAGCTTGTTGCTATAAGATCTTTTGACACTTAAGGGACTTGAAAATGAGCAAAAAGGCAGTACATCAATCAAATGAATATAATGAATTTAATAAGGCAGAACTACTTATGTATTTACTACGGTTACATGGGATATATGTATTTACAAACATAATAAACAACAAAACACGATAAGGCATCGATGAACGAGAAATGCATAGAGTGTGGACAATGGAAACACGTGTGAGAGGGGAAGAGAGAGAGAGAGCATTGGCAACATTCACCCTGACAGTCCCCTGTCTGTAACAACACGAAAACATCATCTTAATGCTTCTTAGAAGCTCTATAAAGAGATATACTTAAGTTTGTGGGTCTCTCTGTGTCGCGGCATTCCTGCGCGTGCGTGAGCGGAGTCCTTTAGGAAGCGTCACTGGGTGCTGCTTGGCGCGCGTGTTGAAGGGAGTTTCCAAGTCTTTGGGGTAACATTACCAAAGGAAAATAGTTCGGCTAAGTTCGTTTCACTTTGTGGAAGTGAACAGAGTCGACTACGGAAAACAAAACTTTGACTAACAAAGAAAAGAAATAAAGATCTCTACGGGGAAATCACGCGGAGTTAACGTCACATCTTTGCATGGCTGGTGAAGAAGCGTGTGTGCGTCTCTCGCCACGTGGTCACGTGCGCGTGTTTCTCCTTCAAAACGAGCGCACGCTCGTTTAAAGGTCCCTTGTAGATGGATTTGCTGAAGAGATATGTCACGCGGTGTTCTTTTCACTCGTCGATTGGAATTAAACACGGAGACTTATCTAAGACTGAAAAACACAAACTAAACTAGAAACAAATAAAAGAAAGGCGAAGAGCTCGCCCGGAGGCGAGACGTTACATTATGTATGACACGAGGACAAGAGAAGTAAGAGAGGGATAAACTGGTATTCAGTCCTTTTGAAGACCTGACATTTCCGCCTTCTTTGGAAGAGGGTCCAATCAGGAGCTGTCCCTTTGGAGGGAGATTTTATGACCCTTTGTGTTTTAACCAGGCATTTAAATCTCTAGTTTCATTGGGTGTTTAAGAGAAGAATCTTCACAATTCTTATAATACTAATGTGTCACAAAGTTTAGCAAAATGTAATGTCAATTAACAAATGGGGAATGAAGATTGGAGTTTATCGAGACCAAACTTGCCACAAATGGATTTGGTTAAACATTAGTTGGCAAAATTTAAAACATTATCGCATTATAGTTGTCGAGAAACATAGACCAAACCACAAAAAGGCAACTCATGAAATAGGGAACTTAGATACATTGTTCATACAATTCTCAAATGGATATATAATAGCATATATATATATATATGAATACAGGATTCATTTCTCCTCCTTGGTTAGAGTTCAGAGAGAGCCACAGTTCTGTGAACATTCCTTTGGGTCGTAAACGCTGTTATCTAAGAACACCAGTGATGTTAGTTTTTGTCTCTTTTCACTCCAAAGATGGAAAACATAGTAAACTATATTTTACTGGATATTACTGTACGTATTCTGATTGATCACACCGAAAGCATTCTGGAGGTGTCCAGAACTATGTGTACAAGTTATGGGAATAGACAGTTATATTTAAAATGCATAATGGAGGTATTTATAATTCACTTTAAGCTACGATAAAATCATACTCATTCCAATGTGACATGGGCAAATGGACAGACATAAAAACACATTGAATATATCTGGTTCAGGTTAAATGTCTTTTAAAGAAAAGAAGTTTCTTTTCGCTTTGGAATCCACTTCCTTTGGGACATTCCGATCAGTCATAAAATGTCTTGTAATCGGACACCACGCTCTGTCCTGAGTGTGGTCTTCACTAGTGTGGGAATGTGTGTGTGTGTGTGCGTGTGTGTGTTTGGGTTAATTTACATTCAGAGATTTTTGGTCTTTAGCAGGATGTATTTAGTTATTCAGATTCACCCACTTAGCCTAGTCCTTACAAAACACAGAAAGTTAAAAGTGCCAAAAAAGTTTATAACTGTACAAGTATGAATTTTAAAGTGCACATTTTAAACTGCAAAAAACCATACATAACTGCACAATAGAATTTACTCAACAGAGGGACTGTCTACATCTCTATAAAGAGGCAATTCTGCTATTATAGGGCTGGGAAAAGATTAATCGCGATTAATCGCATCCAAAATAAAAGTTTGTGTCTACATGAATGATATATAGTATGTGTGTGTACTGTGTATAATTATTTTGTGTATATATATAAATACACATTTGCATGTATGTATTTAAGAAATTTTTGTTATTTAAATATAAAATATTTAAATGTATATATAATATAAATTATATATAAATATATACATTATATACATGCAAATATTTCTTAAATATATACGTGTATATGTGTGTGTATTTATATATACACAAAATGATAATACACAGTACACACACATATATCATGTAGACACAAACTTTTACTTTGGATGCGATTAATCTTTTCCCAGCCCTAATAATTTGACAACTCTGTGAATATGAAAATATACAAACACTGAGATTATGGGGTTTTTTTTCTAATTGCAGTTTCACCAACAGATGTCGCCCTTGGGCCTTGGCCTATGAACCTCTTGAAAATGACTGCATTAACCGCATAGAACAACAACGAAAAAACGTATCTAAGCGGTCTTTCTTTTCTTCTCAAACAAACTAACTGCATCTTAAACAGCCCAAGTTTCAAAATTTCCCGGGGGAGAAACCCGACCCCCCTTAAAATAAAATATTCAACATGCAGGGCTAAAAAAGCCTGCCCCGGATCATTTGCACTACTAGCGTACCCTGGACATGCATACACGACGCAAGGGCGCCCGCGCTACAAAACTAACATTTTTATTTAAAACATTGTCTTACCTGCAAGCGACACGCGAGTATCATCCCGCTGTCTCTTCTTTTTCCTTTTTTCCGCCCCAACTCTTGGTGCCTTTTCGAGGCCATGTCTGAGGTCGGTGTCTGCCACATTTGACATTGATTGAGGCATAATCGAACAGACCACTGGGAGGTGGGGAAGGGGGGGCCCCAGAGGGAGACTGGCACAGGAGATTCACCTTTTTCTCGACTAATTTGGTCTAGGCCTATATTACTTTTGTATTGCTTTTGTATATTAACATGCTTTAGACATATTTTATTTGTTATTTATACTAGTAGCCTATTGTGATGATTTTTCACAACCCAGATTTTTTGGTGCCCCCCCCAAGCACTTCGTGCCCTACGCGCAGTGCGTGATGTGCGTGTGCGGAGCGCCGGCCCTGCTCCCACGTAAATCCTTCGGCTGCGGTTCCTTTTTCCGAAATAAGTGACCATTGCACTGCAATAAATTATTTTCTTCATTCTTAAAAAAAGTGCATTTAGTTGAGAAGCAAAACTGTGTACGATATTAAGTTCCCTTTCGAGGGAACTCAAACTGCGTCGGTTACGACACTAGGGGAACGCCCTTCAGCGTAGCGCGTCTGTGTGAATGAAATCGAATCCAATCCTATTGGCTTAGCGTGATGACGTAGCGAGTGACGGCATACGCGGATGTGTACAAATGCACACCGGCACAAGCAAAGTCAGCTTTTTGCTATTCAGCAAGCGCTCTGTGTATCTGTGAGTCTTGTTTGGTGTTGTTTGTCAGCTTTGAAGCAGTATGGCCAACAAACAGTTTAAAAAGTGTGTGTTCCCATGCCCGTGTTTTCTCACGGCTGGGGATACACATGAAATGTGTGTGTCATGTTTGGGAAGGCAGCACGCTCAAGCAGCTCTCGAGGGGGCTGCTTGCGCACATTGTGAGTCTCTTTCTGTGAAAGTGCTGCGCTCTCGGCTGGCTTTATTCACTGAAGATGGCCAAATGCGTCCTCCCCGCTGTTTGGGTCCCGCATCTGCCGAGGCAATACAACGGCTTTCATCATGGGGATCGCAAAGAGATCTGGTTGAGGGCGAGACTGCCAAAGCATATTCTCGTTCCTCTTCTGATGAGTCTGATTCCGCCATTCCCGTTCGGGAGCCCGCTCCGCGGCTTCTCCCGATCGGGATGATGTTCCTGTCTTACAGCTGTCTAATTCCGAGGAATTAGACGTGCTGAGTATTGGGGATGAGGATCATATTACCACACACCATTCTGTTCAGCCGGCACCAAACTACAATGAATTAGTGGAGGTTTTGACGCGGGCTGTGGCCAAGCTTGATATTTCTTGGCCACAAGAGCGGCAGGAAGCGCGTACGGAAAGCAAACTTAATGAGCGCTTCCTGCAGCACCGCACGCAACCTTCACGCCAGTCTCTCCCTTTCTTCCCGGATTTATACAATGAGTTGTGTAAATCCTGGAACAGGCCATTTTCATCGCGCTTGTCTAACCCCCCCCGATGTTGAAATACAGTGATGTAGTGGGGGTTAGAGATAAGGGATATGGGATGATGCCTCGGGTTGAGGAAGCATTAGCCAGCTACCTTTCACCCGACCTTGCATCATCCCTGAAGTCACCGGTGTTGCCTTCTAAACCTTGCCGCACCACATCCGCTTTGGTGGGCAGGGCTTATATGGCGGCGGGTCGAGCTGGTGCGAGCCTGCACACAATGGCCATTTTGCAGGCCAAGCCGACCTTTTAAGAGATATAGACCAAGGCGAGGGTCCATCTCCAGATGATATCGCCGAGCTTCGCAGAGCCACAGACTTGTAGCTCCGGGTTACCAAGGAGGAGGCCCGTGCCATTGGTCGCTCCATGTCAGCCCTGTTAACCATGGAGAGACATCTGTGGCTCAACCTGTCGGGCATTAAGGAGAAGGACAGGACCTTCCTTCTTGATGCACCCGTTTTAGCCTCAGGTCTATTTGATGAGGCTGTTAATGCTGTAGGGGACAGGTTTGAGGATGCAAAAAAGCAGGGCGAAGCTTTCAAGCGGTATCTCCCGCGCCGTTCAAGGTCTAGGAGGGCGGCTGCTAAGGAACAGCCACAGCAGGCCTCCTCTTCCTCTTACCGCCAGGCACAGAAGGCGAGTGTCGCTGCCAGAGCTCCCCCTCATAGAGCTTGGGACTCTGGTCGACGCTCACACCCTCAGCCTCCTGAGAAGATGGATCTGAGGACCGTTATTCAGTCTAGGAAGGCTAAGGGAAAGAGGTCCTAAATTCTTTGAGGCCTCAGAGGGCCGCCCTTCCCGAGAGAGAGCGACTCAGGTCCCCTCTACGTCGGGCCCTCAGGGAATTGCCGTCAGTATCCCGCGGTCTCTGACGCTTCGGGACACGCTAGCTCCCAGCGAGCTCACGCTGGTCTGCCTGCCCCAAAGGCTTGCAGGCAGCCAGTGTTCGGGTTCGCACAATGTAGGACGTTGTCGGTTCTCCCCTGCCAGTCCTCCGCTTCAAGGCACCGTCAACACCCTGCACAAAACACTGGACACCAGCCCCGAGGGGCTGGTTCCCTTGGTGAATTTCGAAGAGGCATGGCAAAACCTCGCAAATATTTCACCATGGGTCCTGCGCACTGTAGAAACTGGGTACAGACTGCAGTTCCAGGTCCGCCCACCGAGATTCAACGGGGTGGTCTGGACTTCAGTTCACCCAAAGGTTGGGTGTTGGAAGGGTCTGGTGAAAGGGTCTGGTGTTGGAAAAGGAGGTTCACTCGCTGCTGGAAAAAGGGGCCATAGAGCATGTTCCCCTACCAGTCAGGGAGTCAGGGTTCTACAGCCGGTACTTCATAGTTCAAAAGAAGGATGGGGGGTTGCGTCCTATTATAGATCTGAGGCATCTGAACCAATCTCTGAGGAGATTCAGGTTCAAGATGCTTACTATTCCCATCATCGTAAGTCAAATCCAGTCCGAGGATTGGTTTGTCACGATAGATCTAAAAGACGCTTACTTTCACATCTCCATCCTTCCGTCTCACAGGAAGTTCCTGAGGTTCGCTTTCGGGGGCGAAGCCTACCAATATCGGGTTCTTCCGTTCGGCCTAGCTCTCTCCCCTCGCACCTTTACCAAATGTATGGATGCAGCTCTAGCACCTCTGAGGCTCGAGGGCATCAGAGTGCTCAATTATATCGACGACTGGCTGATACTGGCACAGTCACGAGAGCTGGCGATTCGGCATCGAGATGTCGTCCTCGACCACATCCAAAGCCTGGGGTTGAGACTCAACACAAAGAAAAGTGTGTTGGCACCAGTCCAGAGAACCTTGTTCCTGGGAGTGGTGTGGGATTCAGTCAAGATGCAGGCACATTTGTCTCCTGCTCGGATTGAGTCCATCCTGACCAAAGTGTCCAGGATAAAGCTAGGCCAAGCCATCACTGTCAGACACTTTCAGAGAGTGTTGGGTCTCATGACAGCAGCGTCCAGCGTGATACCTTCTAATCCATTCCGCTTGATAAGGGTTACGCGCAGATGCCTTCGTTCCCTATCAATTTGGAAGAAGCCTTGGTTCTTGTCCCAGGGTCCCAGACTGGGAGCGTCATGTCGCCGGATATCTATTTCGACAGAAGCCTCCCTCACGGGCTGAGGCGCGGTCATGGACGGCCGCTTTACGAGAGGTCTCTGGCAGGACCATCATTCCTCTTGGCACATAAATTGCCTAGCAATGTTGGCGGTGTTCCGGGCTCTGAGAAGCTTTCTGCCAGACCTCCATGGTCGCCATGTCCTAGTAAGATCCGACAGCATGTCGGTGGTATCTTACCTAAACCGTCAGGGGGGTCTGAGGTCGCGCCCTCTGTGCAGACTGGCGCATCAGATCCTCCTGTGGTCCCAGCGGAGACTGTCGTCTCTCAGGGCGATGTATGTCCCGGGGGACCAGAACCAGGGAGCAGACGTACTGTCGAGGCAGGGGCTGAGGCCCGGGGAATGGAGACTCCACCCCGAGGTGGTGGAGTTAATATGCGAGAGGTTTGGCCCAGTGGAAGTGGACCTATTTGCGTCTCGAGAGACCACACACTGTCCACTGTGGTTCTCCCTCACACATCCAGCCCCGCTGGGATTGGATGCCATCGTGCAGACGTGGCCGAGGCTGCGTCTGTACGCCTTTCCCCTAATCGCTCTGCTCCCAGCAGTTCTGGAAAGGGTCCGTCGGGACAGGGTCAGCCTACTATTAGTAGCCCTCTGAGGAGGGACCTGTTGTCTCAGGCAGGGGGCTCAGTTCTCCACCCTCAGCCCGAGCTGTGGAAACTGTGGGTCTGGCCCCTGAGGGGGCACAGTTCCTAGAAGCCGGCCTGTCAGCAGAAGTGGTTGAAACTATACTCACTTCCAGAGCTCCCTCCACGAGGAAGTTATACGGCCTTAAGCCGTATAACGGTGCACATCCATCACTGTCTGGTTTGGTTCAGCTACCAAATCAGACATCAGGAGACTACAACGGACAGTCCGGACTGCGGAGAGGATTAATGGTGCCCCCCTGCCATCCCTCCAGGACCTGTACTCTTCCAGAGAGAGGAAGAGAGCAGGTAAAATCATCACAGACTCCACTCACCCTGGACACCACCTGTTTGAACTGTTACCGTCAAGATGGCGACTCAGATCACTGGCCACAAGAACATCTCGGCACAGGAACAGTTTCTTCCCACAGGCCATTTCCCTCCTGAACAGTTAACACACCTCCCAAGGCATTTGCCTTTAAGTGCAATACTCCCACTGTTTAGTGCAATATCCTACAACTCAGGTGATACTTATATGTAGATTTATTTATAATATTCAAAACACTGTAAATATGTTCATAATGTGTAAACCTGGAAATGTCTATTCTGACTAAACCCAACTGTGATAGTTTTATTCTCATATATTTATATTTTTATTCTTTATTCTTATAATTTGTAGTATTATGTTTCATGTTTCTTGTTGTATTTCTATATGTCCACTGGAAGCCTCAGCACCAAAACAAATTCCTTGTGTGTGCAAGCACACTTGGCAATAAAGCTCTTTCTGATTCTGATTCTGATTAAGTGGAATGTTTTTTTCCATTTGGTGCAGAGAGCGTGTTTTGGACCCAGTTCACTAGCCAGTGGCTTCAGTGCTGTAGTTTCTCCAAGACCGCTTTTCTGCCGGGCTTACCCCGTCCACACTCAAGGTTTATGTGGCTGCCATTGCGGCATTCCATGCTCCTCTGAGTGATGGTCCTCTGGGGAGGCATCACCTGGTTGTACGTTTCCTCCTTGGAGCCTGGAGGATGAGACCTGCGACTCGCACCAGGGATCCTTCTTGGGACCTGGCAGTGGTTCTTGAAGGGCTGGCCGAGGCCCGCTTCAAACCATTGGAGTCGGCTGAGGCCAAGAACCTTTCTTTTAAGGTGGTCTTTTTGTTGGCCATTACTTCTCTGAGGAGGGTAGGAGATCTCCAGGCGCTCTCTATTTCCAATGGGTGCTTGGAGTTTGCTCCAGGCAACATTAAGGCTATCTTGCACCCCCGGCCCGGCTATTTGCCCAAGGTGCCATCTACTGTGGCACGGCCTTTGGTTCTGCAGGCGTTTCATCCTCCCCTCATGTGACGGCGAATGAGGAGAGACTTCATCTGCTGTGCCCCGTCAGAGCACTGCAGTGTTATATCCAGAGGTCCTCCTCGTGGCGGAAGTCGGACCAGTTGCTGGTGTGTTTCGGGTCGCCCAAGAAGGGGCTTCCTGCCTCTAAGCAGACCATTAGCAACTGGATCGTTCAGACTATTTCCCTGGCTTATCAGGTGCACAATTTGCCTTCACCTATGGCCGTGAGGGCTCACTCCACCAGAGGCATAGCATCCTCTAGAGCCCTCCTTCCAGGGGTTTCTATAAATGACATATGTGAGGCGGCTGGCTGGGCAACTCCGCACACATTCATGAGGTTTTACAGTCCGGACCTTCCCTCTACAGCCGGGTGCACGAGTGCTTTCATCCTAGATTGTGCCTGAAGACAGCTTCACACTAGGATGAGCAGGGTTCGTTGTGGTATAGTGGGTATCTCGTTCCCCTAGTGACGTAACCGACGCAGTTCGAGTTCCATCGAAAGGGAACGTCTCGGGTTACGTATGTAGCCCTTGTTCCCTGAGAAAGGGAATGAGACACTGCGTCGGTTCGCCACACCTCACCCCGCCTGGAGCACTTGGTTCATAGCAAAGAGCTGACTTTGCTTGTGCCGGTGTGCTCTTGTACACATCCACGTATGCCGTCACTCGCTACGTCATCACGCTAAGCCAATAGGATTGGATTCGATTTCATTCATGGATTCAGACGCGCTACGCTGAAGGGCGTTCCCCTAGTGTCGTAATCGACGCAGTGTCTCGTTCCCTTTCTCAGGGAACAAGGGTTACATAAGTAACCCGAGACGATTTCCTACCCACTGGTATGTACTGTAGCTTTTTCTTGGACTTAGCACAAATTTAACACAATTTAGTGAGGTTTATGCTTAAAACAAGAAAAAAAACTTTGCCAATGGGGGAAGAAAAATAAATTGAATTCAAGATATTCTGTGGAAACAAGCTGAAAGATACTCAATAGCAATCTGTTTGTGTTACTTTGAGAGAGCAACCATACATCTTTGTTGTTTTATTTTCTTTGTTTTTTTCTTTGATTTAATTGTATAATCTTTTATGATCATTAGTCATTTATGTAGTTGTCATAAACAGTTTTTCATTTCTTATTATTTTGTTTATATTGTGATTGTGAGGTTTTAAAGATACAATATGTATTAAATTTCTTTATCTCCTGCTTCTGCTCTTCCCTGGCTTTCTCAGTCAAACTCTCTGACTGATAGAAGAATGATATCTTCGGACTGTGACTCGGCATCCGGGGTCAGATCTAATACATCTGATATTTCTGACATGGAGATACATCCAATCTAACATTTTGGCGTTGTCGACTGACTGTCGGCATGATCTAACAAAGCCTCCATATTGCTTGAATTTCTGGAATACTTGATTCTGGTCAGTCACGGCACTCAGCGCCAAGATATACTAGGGTTACAGTCGTAACCTGAGACAATTCCCTTTCGAGGGAACTCACACTGCGTCAATGACGCATTGGGAACGAGAATACCCAATATGCCAGAATTGCAATTGCCTGTATGTGAAACTGTCGGCAATCTAAGTAGAAAGCACCAGAGAACCTGGGGCAGCATCCAGGTCCAGGCTTAAAAGACTTAAAAGGCTTCGGCAGAGAGTGTCGGCTCGGCCCTCATGATTTATTAGGAGGAGCACGAGACCCGACACTCTCTTTCTGTTGTGTGCGATGTGAGGAGCTTGGCTGAGGATGCTCATGCCCAGCATCCCCAGGTGGCTGGATTCGGCAAGGGTGACATTTTTTAAAAGCCTCTGACTGTTTCTTTGCTTCTTGAAACCTTTCAAAGACCATGTTCACTGATTCGACAAAAAGACCAGAGGGAGAAAAAGGGGCATCTAACAGAAATGTACAATCTTTTTCTTTTATTTCTGCTGGGTTTAGCCATAGGTATCTCTCATTAGCCGCGAAGACTGCCATAGACCGCCCAATGGCACAAGCGGTCTCCTTCGTAGCCCTGAGAGAAAGATCTGTGGCCCGACGAAGTTCTCGAATTTCGCCGGGGTTGACTCCCTCACTCTTATCCAGATCCCCCAACAGGTCTGATTGATAGGCTTGAAGCACTGCCATAGTGTGAAGACAGGCTCTAGCTTGACCTGCTGCCGTATAAGCTTTGCCCACTAAATTAGAAGTCGTTTTCAGTGGTTTAGTGGGCAACACAGGAGCCTTCAGGGACAGTGCTGATCCAGAAGTTCCCTCAGGGACATCGGCCCATAACCATATTCCTTCAGTCCCCTTATATCTGAATATGTGTGAACTTGGGGACTGAAGAGACCTGAAGAATATGGTTTATTCCACAATCTACATAGCTCACTATGTAGATCGGGAAAGAATGGAAGGGCCCATGATGGAGAAGATAAATTAGATTTTAGGAAGCGCTCGTCTAACTTGCTTTTAGGACGAGCACCTTTTCTCTCTGCTGGCCAATCAATATGTAACTTATCAACAGCACGAGTTATCACCTCCACAAGCTCCTCGTATGCAAGGGAAAGAGATGGCGAATCCTCTTCCCTATTAGTGATTGTGTCACATTCACCTACGCTCAGTACATCTAACTCCTCGAAGCTAGAGCACTGAAGCATTGGGCTCCCTCCCCGGGCGGAAGAAGCCACAGTGCGGGCTTCCGACACCAGCAAGAGAGCACTCGATCCCTCGGGTAAGGGAGGAGATAAGGCAGAGCCCTTCTCCAACCCCGCTAAGAGATCCATTTGCGAACCACAGGAATGCATTCTCCGGGCTGCCTCGGCAGCAGGGGGTCCTCACCCTGAGGTTCGTGAACCTGACCACTTTGATCAAACATGGCAGGCGGGAGCGGAGCATGCGGAGCGGGAGACGCTCACAATGCTGGCAGTCAGCCCCCTCGAAGGCTGACATAGCATGCTCCCCTCCCAAACATACAACACAAAGTTCGTGTGTATCCCCACCCGTAAGGAAACGAGGGCAGTGAGAAGCACACGACTTGAATAGTTTTTTCGCCATAACATTTTGAGATATGTGACAGACAGCAATAAATACACAGACAGTTTTGACACAGAGCGCTTTGCTTAGGCACAAAAGCTACCGCCGGTTGCACTCCCCCCCCCTAGTGTTATTCTCACATATCCTGCTGCATACACTTATAAATGCTTATATAAAAGGCAATTTATCCAAGATAACATTTTTAAGTGAGAGTTGTAAATGTTCACTAAAGCACTTCTACGAAAGACGAAAGCTTTTGTTTGTGTGCATGTGTATGCATGTGTAAATTAGTTTACCCCCTTATGACATCTTGCTTTATTGCCGCTGGTCCTTATGTTCCCCTGCGTGTGCCGTGTTTGTGCAGACTGACTGAGAGTATAGATTTAACCTTGCTCACCTCGCTTTAACATTTCCACTCCTGTGTTGGTAACCCAGGGCCATTATTTCCATGCCACATAGGCGCACTCTGACCGTCCGTCTGTGTGGTTCAATAGCCACTGGCCCTTTCGTTTGAGTCTGTGGACTATAGACCTCAGAATCAAATCAATACTAGCACTGTAAACATCAGACACTCTACAGCCACTAAAAGTAGAAAGAGAAAACAGCCCTAAAACAAATACAGCTGAACTGCAAATGTCATGTCCAGAATCAAAATACAGGTTATAAGATGTGAAACACAAAAACCATAAATATTCTGTTAAGGTGTTATACGGATGACATTTAGTTGTCTGATTAAAATATGATAAATTCTAAATTGTCTGATTGTTAAAGAGTTCATTGATCCTTCAACAGACATGACTGTGATCGACTAAAATGTTCAGCTCTGCAACCCTTTAATACATAGATTTAAATATAAATTCTATAATGAACACTTTTCACTATTATGAGCCTTGGTAGCTGTAATAGTAAAAACCTGTTAAAAGTTTTCTAAAGAGTTTTCTAAGGAGACAAGCCCAAATCAGAGGATTGGATTTTGAAAATGGATTTTGATTTTAAATAATTTTATCAGCTTACTTACAGATTTGCTTCTCCTAAGAAACATTATCAATGACAACAGTTTTGTTATTTATTTATTGCCATTCAGTTTGATAATTCTAGCTCAGAAATCGCACAATGCAGCTTTAAATAAAACAGAGCAACGAGGTTCTAAAAATCTTTATTACATCAGTTTATGCTGTTCGATATAGAATGTTTTCTCTGTTTTACCTAACCACTCATGCCAACTTTCTATCAAGACGCTTTAAGGACCTTAGGGAAAGTGTGGTTACTAAACAAGTAGATCTTTGGGACTCTCCACCGAACAGAAATCAGTTTGGAGAGTTTGCCTTGTTCCAAAGACTCAGACTGGGATTCCTCGGTAGCCAACTCTCCCTCTACAATCAGTCTGTATCCTGCAGCTAATAAACCTGCTCATTAACGGGCTCCTGAAAACTTAATTAAAGTTGGAGAGAAGGAGGCACCAGCGCCCCAAAGAGGAATAATCCACTCTGTGGTGTAATTCAGCCTTTGTGTACATCAGGGAGAGGAACCTGAGGCCTGATTGTCAAAATCCTTGTTAGATTAATGAATACTTATGCAAACCTTATAACATGATCTCTCTGCTCTTTTATATTTTACTTTTTTGAGGTAATTAAAATTGTTGGGGAGACTTTAAAGACATGGGCTAGGACCATCTTAACTGAGCAAAGTACTATGAACAAGATGCTCAAAATTGTGTTCATATTTGTATTAAGGATTGTTTCCTACCCACGAAATCCCACATTTCTGCAACACTTTATGCTTATTCTTTAATTTACTTCAAATGAATTATTTGAATCATATTAAAAAAAGTACAGTCATGTGCATTAAAGGAACACGCCGACTTTTTGGACTTTAGCTTATTCACTGTATCCCCCAGAGTTAGATAAGTCCATACATACCTTAGTCATCTCCGTGCTGTAACTCTGTTTGACGCACCCACCGCTAGCGTAGCTTAGCACAAAGACTGGATGTAAATGGCTACAGCTAGCATACTAATCCCAATAAGTGACAAAATAACGCAAACATTTTCCTACTTACATGTTGTGATTTGTATAGTCACAGAGTGTACAAATAACAAGGTCATATGAGACAGACATCTTTTAACCGAATAAATACTGGGAAATATATTCTCAGAAGGCGAAGCACTGCTACTTGGGCGGAGTGATAACCGCAGCACCTGAGAGACGCACCGTTGTTTCTAACGTCAACAAAGCCAACATGACTAAGTTTACCTCTAGCTCCGCTCATTTGTTACTGGGGCGATAGAGCGTGTTCGTGACAACACAATACTAACATTACAGGGGATACATGGAGCCCGGGAACAACTGCAATAGTAGTTACCACCCTATTCATATAATAGTGTCACTAACGTTACATTAGATCTAGCTAATGGCACTGTTACAGTAGGCTACTCATCTAAAAACATAACGCAACACTTACCGCAGCCACAGGTGCACTTTGTCCCGTCTGTGCTATCGATGGCTTGGCCGTATCCTTCAGCACAGGTTTCATGGTCCGTGTGGCAAATTCCATTTTGTCAAAATAGTCGTCCTCATTGAAATGTACTGAGCAAACACGATGGTCCTTCATGATCTCTTTAGGTGTGTTTGGATCGATATCCAGAGCAAGTAGCCATTGATTCATCAGGTCAGCGTTTTTGATTGGAATTCTATTAAACATCATGGTATTACCTGGTCTCTCCTGTTTATTGTCGCAGCTCTTTACAATACAGTGAACACCCATGATTGTAAACTATGCTTTTACTATCTAGTAATTGTTGACTCTATTACTCCAACTCTGACCGAACTCTCTGCTCCTCAGCACGGTGTGTCTCAGGTGCTGCGGTTATCACTCCGCCCAGATGTCTGTGTCTCATATGACCTTGTTATTTGTACACTCTGTGACTATACAAATCACAACATGAAACCTATTTACATGTTGTGATTTGTATAGTCATAGTTGTATATAAATATTGGAAACTATATTCACAGAAGGCGAAGCACTGCTACTTGGGCGGAGTGATAACCGCAGCACCTGAGATTTTGTCACTTATTGGGATTAGTATGCTAGCTGTAGCCATTTACATCCAGTCTTTGTGCTAAGCTAAGCTAGCGGTTGGTGTGTCAAATAGAGTTACAGCATGCACGGAGATGAAAAATGTACGTATGGACTAATCTAACTCTGGGGGATACGGTGAATAAGCTAAATTCCAAAAAAGTCGGCGTGTTCCTTTAAAGGCACAAATTGATCTTCAGATTCTTATTATTGACAGTCACAGGGCTGCCAACTCTCACGCATTGAGCGTGAGACACACGCAATTGACCCAATTCTCACGCTCTCACGCCACACCCCCGATTTCTCACGCTTAAGTGTCAACCCGGTCGGTAAAATGCCTGAAAGATGACTTTATCTATATATCTACCTGTTAAGCCACTCGTTATACCGCAAATTAGTAAAAATATCCCATAATCTAGAGTAAAGATATTGTGCTCCAAACCGCGCGCACGGCAGAGAGGTAAGCGAGCGAGAGACCTTGTGTGTGCAGACAGCATAACCCCCCGTTGGAGTAGTCTCACGCCAAGCTAAACTCAAAAGTTGGCAGCCCTGCAGTCATGTTGGTTGGGAAACACAGTATAAAATAGATGCCAGGTGGTACTTTTTGGTGTTTCAATGTCTGAGAAGGAAAGGGGTAAGCAAAAGTAATATTTCGCTTCAAATAGAACCGAGCTGCAATGTTTATTCACTGACAGTGGGCAGAGGGTTATAGCTTTTATATTTGCTCTCTCTCTCTCTCTCTCTCTCTCTCTCTCTCTCTCTCTCTCTCTCTCTCTCTCTCTCTCTCTCTCTCTCTCTCTCTCTCTCATCTCACACATACACACTCTCATTCAGTTTTTTCTTTCCTTTTTATTTCCTCTGCTGGCTTGGGAAGAGTGCAGCTTTGACACACACTAATGGACTTCAGCTAAATGTGTAATTAATGACTGCCCAAGAGCCAGAACGACAGGTCAGAGAGTCCGTGAAAAAAGAGAAGCTGCATGATATCTGAGATACAGGCAGCTTAAAGAGTGTTACAGAGAAAACCACAGTGTGCATTTTAAGTGCACAAATATTCGCACACTGTGTATTTTACACCTTTACAATAGCACAATAATAGCGAGACTGAGGTAAATTGTCACACTAGTTAATCCTATATGAATTTGCATTCCCGTTTTGATAGAAATTAATACTTTTATTCAGCAAGGATGCATTCAATTAATCAAAAGTGAGAGTCAAGACATTTATAGTTTTGTATTTCAAATAAATGCCAGTTTTAATTTATTGACAGCCCAGCAAGCAATTATTTATAAAGTTCTTTGGCTTAGGCCCCGTCTGTAGTTCATAATCCGAGGGTAGCGGATCTGCATTTCCTGTCTGAAGACGAAGGCAGGGGCGCAGCCGACCCCCCTGGGAGGAATGGACAGGACCATCCTGGTGGTGGTGGGGAGGATGGAGGTAGTTGTCGCGTCAGCATCTGAACTCAAACGTGTGTAAGTACCAATCTTTTATACAGCGAGTATAAGGACGTGATTGGATAGATGTGAAGGTAATAAGTGACGTAGTAATTAAGTCTTCCTTACAGAACTTTATGCTAAAGCTTTCATTAATTGCTATTTCTATTCATCAAAGAATCTTGAAAAATAGTATCCACAAAAATACTGTATTAAGCAGCACAGCTGTTTTCAATATTGATAATAATAATAATGTTTATTGAGCACCAAATCGGTGTATTATGATTTCAGAAGGATCATGTGACTGAAAACTGGAGTATTGGCTGCTCACAATTCAGCTTTACATCACAGGAATAAATGACGAAAAAAATATAAAACGTGTGACAGCTTGCCCCAAAAATGACATTTACAAAACTCATGAAAGCAGTTTCTACCTTATAACCATTTTCTTCTCAGGCTTTATAAAATGAAACAATGTACAAAACATGTTTCTTCAAGCACCAGTTTCTCTGGAATAATGATAATATGTCGCAAGCCCATAATTTTAATCCACTCAAGCACATTAACACTACAAAAAACCTCATCCTCTCCTATTTAAATAGCCTTAAGAGACTCATCTATCAAGGCCCAGTAATTAACAGCACAGCAGCTCATCAGAATCAGATGCAATTGCTCCAGTCCGATGGAAACTAAATTTTCTCTTTCTTTCTGCCTTTTTTTTCAATCATTAATTGAAGCAGTGACAGTCAGGGCAATACCTGATTAGGCAACTCTATTCAATGACCTGGCCTGTATGGCAGATCCATCGTGTAATAAAGCAGGAGATGGATGATGGCTTTTCTGCCGAGCAAACACGAGTCCCACTGTCATTCATTGCTTCTTTTTGCAGAACAGAGATCCATTAGCAAGGCTGTAGCCAACTCTTCTGCTAATCTCATATCTGTCTTATCCAGCACACGATACTACAGCTCCTCAGTCTATTTCTTCTTTTTCCCTTTCCCTTTACTTAAGATTTTTTTTTTATTATTGATCAATCTACCGGTAAACTGTTTTTACAATAACATCTGTCCCTTTTTCTATTCATTGAAGGCAGGGTGAATCATAATCCAAAAAAGTTTTAGAATTGCAGAATTGTTGACTGTTGCACCAAATGGAATTGCAAAGTTTTTTGTTTTCTGGTTGGACGAACAATTCACGACATTGGTTGAAATCTTGCTATAATCAGCCCGCAATCAACAAATTAGTTCCTTACAGTTGGTTTAGCACATTAAACTGGAAAATAAGTGTTGTATAGAGTTTTACTTTATGTGAGTACAGCTGAAACACAAGCACTATACTCATCTGCATCGAATACAGAAAACCCTTCAAGGCACTCTCACCATTTCTTGATCTGTCTCATATTCATAATCACCTCAATACACACTAATGCCTCTGTCATTATCTTTGTTCATTATGCCCACACTTCTGTATCCCTGTGAAAAGGGAGATGTCACGTCAGTAACATATAGATGGGAAAAAGAGAACGCAATGCAGACAGAACGGCAAATCAAATGAATTTCTGTAAATGGATTTTAAGTTATTCCTGAGACAGAAAATCGATTATTATTTTCTTATTTCAGGACAGTTGGAGTAGGATAAATTGCCTAGCCTTGTCAACGTTTTCTTTGTGAGCTGAAATTTAAACATATAATCACCGGTGATGGACATTTGTGATTTGCTTGCAGAATGAATGGAGGGTAAAATCAAAACTGGACGGTCAGCTCCGCACAGTAGGCCATGATTTCCAATGAATAAGAACGAGTTGATGTAAATGAATTCACACTGCCCAGAGGAACTCTCTGTGTCCTGGTTTGATCATCTGTAATGGAACGGATTAAAGTTTGGTCTGTGCAATTAGAGAGTAACAGTAGGGAGAGACATGAATGAAGACAGCTGGCAAGATCCAATAAAGGGATGAAAATTGTTTTGATCATAATATCAGACTGCATGTGACGTGATCTGGATACATAAGGCATTTTATTTTAAAACAAATAAGAAACTGGCCATTATTAATGTATAAAATAAACTTTAGTAATAATGCAACTGCCCTGAAATTTTTAATTATTGTGAAATGTTTTATATTCACAATATATGCCTGATTCAGTAGAATAGAATAAAATAGAATAGAATAGAAACCGTAAATGTAGCTTGCTGGAGAATCTGTTTCTCTTCTGACAAGATCTAAGTCCATATTCTGAGGTTGAGGACGATACATGGCACAGTACATCATGTTGACAACAGGACATTCATGTCCTTACGATGGGACAGCACCAAGCGCTAAGAGTGAGAGGACAGAAGAGAGATTGGGACATAAAGAAACCCTTGGAATGTGATAAATGTTTGGTGTAGAAGTAAATCGAACAGTTGGCCGGTTTGACCAGACATTCTCCACTGTCACTAAGGTTTATGGTCTCAGCAGAGCAAAGCTATACTCTGATACTGAACATCCTTTCTTTTCCTTTTTTTGTGGAGACAAGCAGTTGTACATGGAGTGTCCCCAGGTGCTATGTGACATGAGTAAAAATGTACAGCACTTTTCAAATATATATGATTTTTAATAGGTATTGTTACCATTTTTATTTTAGATTGTTTTTTTTTCTACTTGCTTAATTTAATATGCAAATGCAAACATTTGAAAATAAACTATTAGCAATAATAACAATTTCTTGTGGCACTGTAAATTTACAATTCTGCATTTTAACATATTTGCAAATAGTTTAAAAAAACGAACATCTATACAAATAAATATGAAAAATTTAAATATCTAAAGAAAGTAATATTATATTATAATATTAGTACATATTTTATGCACTGAAATGTCTTATACTGTAAAAATACTAATTATAATGCAGAGGGGGGATAATGTTCTTAAACTGCTTAACAGGGCAAATTAAATATTAATGCATGACACAAGCTGGTTCCCGAATCCCGTCTATGTACTATGCTTCCCTCTTGTGGCCAATCCTGATACCACCAAACCCACAATTTAACTTGTATTTAATGTGGGAACATGGTATGAGTTATGATAAATAACACAAATACAGGACTAAACTAATGGAAAGCCATTATGACCGTTATTAGAAATATGAGGAACATTTGGATGTTTTTCTAGTCCATTGGCATGTCTTTCAACAGTAAGATTATTCAAGCGCATATCAGGACGGACTGTAAATCCATGGGAAAATGGAATCCAACCGCCATGGGTGGTAATGAGAAAAATTACATTTGAATATATTTGCTAGACTTTATGACTAGATGTACACCATTATTTGTCACTATAGCGATAAAACGGTTTGGAATCACGATTAGTGACCAATTAATCAAGGTTATCAATATTACAGTATAGTTAATGGTAACACACGTGAATAATTAGATACCTTATTATTTGATTTTTAAAAATTTTTAGAATGCACATTAGCTTATTTTTCATCAACTGGATCAAATTTAACACAGTGCATTAAAAAAAATGGCATTACATGGAGGGAAGATAAAAAGAAAATGCAAACTCCCTTCAGAAATACATTCCTATAATAGTAGGGAGGTTAAGTGACTTTTGACTTCAAGTCATGATGCAAAGGTCCTCTTTGGTATGGAAGTACCTTAGGGCCATAGAAATAAATTTATCCTAAGACATAGGATCTTATATACGCACATTTTTTAAAAATGGCCGCCGACCATACTTGAGAGGCCCATATCTTTGCTTCTGTTATAGCTATAATGACAAATTTGGTATCAACGGGTAAATTTTTGTGATCAAGGAGTCCAATAAAATAGGTTCCAAGACTAAAAAACAATAACGTTGTCCTTAACATGACAATTGGAGGTGAAGTATGCAATTTTTTATTAAAACACGCATGCCAAACACACAGTCCATTCACAACTTAATAATTTCTTCGTTTAGGTCTGCTTCGCATGCGCCCTTTACAGCACTGGCTGAAGACGCGGGTCCTGCGTCGAGCATGGGTATCCGGTCGTTTACGTCTCAAGGTAACTCAGAACTGTGTCACAGCTCTGGAGCCCTGGAAGGCGGTCGACTGGTATCAGACAGGTGTAAACCTGGGAGTAATCTCTAAACTGATAGTGGTTTCGACAGACGCCTCCAATTCGAGCTGGGGCGCCCTCTATGAGGGCAGACCGACTTTTGGCCTGTGGTCAAGCCAAGAAAAGAGCTTGCACATAAACTGTCTAGAGATGAAGGCGGTCGAGAACGCCTTGCGGTTCTTCCTTCCCCTTCTAAAGGGCCACAATGTCCTTGTCCGCACAGATAACATGTCGGTGGTTTCCTACATAAATCGCCAGGGCAGTCTGAGATCACGGAACCTTCATGCACTGGCAGATCCATCCTTGTATGGGTTCAGCGCAACCTACTCTCGCTGAGAGCGGCACATGTGCCAGGCCATCTTAATGTGCGTCCAGACAGGCTGTCCAGGGACAACGTTCCCCCAGGGGAATGGTCCCTACACCCTCAGACAGTTCAGCTGTTGTGGGACACCTTTGGCACAGCAGAAGTCGACCTTTTTGCATCTCAAGACAACGCTCAGTGTCCAATATGCTTCACAAAGAACAAGGACGCGCTGGCCCATCACTGGCCCAGCCGCCCTCTCTATGCTTTCCCTCCGATCATGCTGTTACCACAGGTAATCAAGCGTATAAGGGAGAACGGTTCCTGTGTACTTCTAGTAGCTCCGTTCTGGCCGAACCAAGTTTGGTTTCCGGAGCTGATGCAGCTTCAGAGCTTGCCTCCGTGGCCTGTCCCGTTGAGGAGAGATCTCCTCTCATAGGCCGGGGGTACGATTTGGCACCCACGACCCGAGCTTTGGGCTCTGCATGTGTGGGCCATCAACGGGTACCCGTCAGTCTCCCCGACGGAGTGTTAAACACGATTACGCAAGCTAGAGCGCCCTCTACTAGACGGCTTTGTGCTTCCAAGTGGTCAGTGTTCTCAGGTTGGTGCTCAGCTCGCAACCTGGATCCACTAGATTGTGGGGTGTCGGAGGTTCTCTCCTTCCTACAGGAGCTCTTGGATAAGGGTAGATCCCCATACATGCTCAAGGTATATGTGGCGGCTATTGCTGCGTTTGTTAAACATTCGCATGGCCAGTCACTGGGTAGGAACGACCTTGTAGTCCGCTTCCTCAGGGGAGCTAGAAGGATGAACCCTCCTCGCCCCCCCTCTTACCTTTCCTTGGTCCTGGAGGCCATGAAGGGTGCCCCTTTCGAACCTCTACAGTCTGTGGACCTTAAGTATCTCTCATTGAAAACAGCATTTCTGGTTGCTATCGCCTCAGTCAAGCTGGTGGGTGACTTACATGCACTTTCTGTTAGCGCGTCGTGCCTTGAGTTTGGGCCTAATGACTCCAAGGTCATCCTCAAACCAAGACATGATTATGTCCCCAAAGTACTTGCCACTCCTTTCAGAGCACAAGTCTCTGTGGATCTGACAGCGAGTCTGACATTCTCTCGTCACAGGTGATTTTTGAGATTCGCCTTCGAGGGCCAGGCATATCAATACACAGTCCTACCGTTCGGCCTGTCCCTGGCATCCTGTATATTATGATGTCCATGGATGCTGCTCTCGCGCCCCTGAAACTGCAGGGCATACAAGCTTTGAACTATTTGGACGATTGGCTGTTTCTAACTTGATCTCATTCAGAGCTCATAGAACACAGGACCATATTACTCGAACACCTCGAGAATCTTGGTCTCACAGTCAATTGGGCAAAGAGCTCGCTGTCCCCCGGCCAGGAAATATCCTTTCTGGCTACAGAGCTGAACTCGCTGTCAATGACAGCGCGACTATCGCTAGAGCGCATACTGAACATTGCGGCACTATAGTCCCGCTCAAGAGATTTCAGAAAATGCTGGGCCTCATGGCCTCATCATCATCAGTACTCCAGCTGGGTCTGCTTTGCATGCGCCCACTGCAGTGGTGGCTGAAAGCACGAGTGCGGTCTCGAGCTTGGGCCTCCGATCTGTTTCGCCTCAGGGTCAATCAGAAATGCGTCGCAGCTCTGAAACCTTGGAAGGCGACCGACTGGTACTGGTACCACCGCCTCTTCAATCTGACATTCTCTCTTCGGATCTGACAGCGAGTCTGACGTGAATCTCCTTTGCCTGGTTAGGGCCCTTAGAATTTACGTGGAACGTTCGGCTGCTTTCAGACAGTCAGGACAGCTATTTGTTTCATTTGGTGGCTGATATAAAGGTCTAGCTGCCCATTTTTATATCCCCATATCATATGAACTCAGGGCGCTCGCCCTTTGGTCAGTGTTGTGGTAGATTTAGCACGCACAGCGTTTTAAATTGGATTCCCGTAGCGTAAGCTAGCTTACCCAACATGAGAGTACTCTCGTAAGAGAACATCACATCACGGTTACTAACGTAACCTCGGTTCTCTCTAGAAGAGGGAATGAGTGTTGCGTAACCCTGCAGTGCTTGTGCTAACATCTGGTTTCGCTTCAGTCGATGAAAATCAAGGAGCATCTTATCGAGCTCTGGCTTATATAGGCATAAGCCACGCCTATTTGCCCACACGCCCACTCATTGGTGCTTACGTCACGTGCAGTGCCTCGATAGGTTGCAGCAGTTGCCGCATAGCATCCAATAGGCGCGCGAGCTGCCTCGCCTAGGTCTGCTAGCTGCAGCAAGTGTGTTTTAAATTTAAAAAAAATTATAAGGATAATTTTTGGCTTCAGTATTCTCGAGAAAAGAGGTTTTCCCTCTTAAGGTTTTTTTTTTCCATAGTCAACTAGCTAGCTATTTATTAGTTATCTAAGATTAAAAACAT
This sequence comes from Siphateles boraxobius, assembly GCF_051911475.1. NCBI lineage: Eukaryota > Metazoa > Chordata > Actinopteri > Cypriniformes > Leuciscidae > Siphateles > Siphateles boraxobius. The sequence goes on from NW_027508919.1 coordinate 15,257,003, forward strand.
TTTTCTATTTAATGAGAAAGTCATACGAACCTCAAAGTGTTAACCTGTCACCTCTGACCTTCAACAGCTGTCACAGCTCCTGGTGCAGATGGGATGTGTTGTTGCAGGAACTGATATGCTATAGGCTACTCCTGACTGGTCGAAATCTCATGCTACTTAGGACAAATGTAATGTACAGAAGTAGCTGCACTGCTTAAATACAAAATTAAAGTTTTTGAACGAAAAGATAAGTAAAGTCACTCTGATGACAATTTTTATGTGAAATGTGCATATTTACCCCCAATTGTCATGGTATGGGGAAAATTATAATTTTTTTAAACTTGAAACCAATTTTATTGGATTCCTTGAGCCCAAAAATGTACACTTTGACACCAAATTTGTCATTATAGCGATAACAGAAGCAAAGATATGGGCTCTAGAGTATTTTTGGCGCATTGGCGGCCATTTTTGAAAAAAACATGTTTATTTCTGATATAAAGTGTGATCTCACTTGTGTCTTAGGATAAATTGATTTGTATGACCCTAAGGTACTTCCATCCCAAAGGAGACCTTTGCATCATGACTCGAAGTCAAAGGCTTATTTTTTGGGCTTAACCTCCCTACTATAAAGGTTGTAGAGGTTATAAAACCCCACTGCCTTCCATCATGTTTTCTCACATAAACAAAACCTATGCTGCCCCTATGCGAAACTGTTGCTAACTTTTCTTAAAGGGAAAGTTCGCCCTAATGTGAAAATCAAGGCTGCGCTTAAGTCCAATTTTTTATGCCCTTCCCTCGCTAACTTCCCTCTGTCTCATTTACTCAGATGTGTGTCATTGCTTACGATGGACGAGTGCCCACTACTTGCGGAACCCTTGAAATGTGTTTAGATGGAACAGAGTCAGTGTCTTGTTTCATCAAAAGTACAACTTCATTATCTACTCTAAAGTATCTCTCCAGTGAGTTTATGTATTCACTTGTGGACGCCTGACCTCAAGAAAGGAGAAATGAAGCGAAAAAGATTTCCACAATAAAGAAGGCGGAGCCTCAACTTTCTGCACTCTATAGGTAGGTGTGCGCTATGACGTCACTTTGTAGGCCAAAACGCGAAAGGGAGTTCCCTCCGGTTCCCTCGCCCTAAAGTCTATTGGTTTTTTTAATGGGTTTTTGCTAAATCGCCTGAAATAAGGTCTGTGGTTAACAAAGCCTCTAAATATTTTCACGTTTTGATCTATGACATAAAACTCACCAGTTATAACCTGCTTGTGGTTTTATAAACTTTATTGTGTCTGCTTGTGGTTTTTTAACTTTATATAGGCTTCAAAATGTATACATTTTGGATTAACTTGTAAAGATTATCTTGATAGACAAAACGTGTAAGGGTCACAACTCTTTGTTGAACACAGATCTTTTTTTTTGCGATTTCCCAAAAGTCTATGGGGAAAATGCTTTTCGATCGAGGGAACCCATGTGCCGCTAACTTCCGGGTTGTCCTACATAGGGATTTAATAACTTCGGCACTCTATTTACGTAATTGTCATGGACCAATGGTAGTACAAAGATGTTTACTAGCTGTTTCAAACTCCCAAAAGAACTCCAAACGAAGTTCGTTTGAGCCTGATTTTTTTCGAAATGAAGTCACATCATTTCTTTCTTTGATTTAGAAGTATATCCGGGGCCTTAAGCCCTTGATCACTAGAATCGTATATGGAGCAGATTTTTTACAGTTTTCCTTATAAATTTGTTTACGCACCATAGGCCTGTATGTATGCTTGGGCTGTAAATTGCATATAAACAAATATTAAATATTAATAGACTGTAGGCCTATTTATATGAAATATAAAAAAATACACAAACGAAAATAAAAATACAATAAACTATAAATGTGTAAAAAAACAAGTCAGCTTAAGGTAGCTACAAGTATTAAATGTGATTAAATGTCAAAATAACCCCAATATCAGAGTTGGGGGTAAATTAAGCGTGATCTGCTGTGATGTCACAATCATGGTGCATTGTGGACTATGGATCTGCCTGAAGTGTACATGTTGAGTAGACTCGCTCCCTCTGTCAAAATCGAGGGTTCGAGTGTCAGGCCAAATAAACTTCCCTTGTCCACTTGAAGTTGAACGCACCTCAAAATAGCGATGAGGATTCCACCAAGGGGAAGTGCTTAGGGAAGTTAGCGAGTGTATGTCTAAAAGTGGAGCTATAATTACTCACCCTGCTGTTCTAATGCCATATACCCCTCTTTCATTTATGGACCACAAAGGGAGAGTTTAAAAAAAATGGCAGTAATCCAGTAAGCATTTTTGCATTTCAAAGACATGTTGTCGTCTGTGAAAATGTAATAGAAGTCTAACCATAGCCCTTGAATAGACTAGTCATCAATTAGATAGCATGTCAAAGAAATTAAATCAAACACCTTGTAATCATTGTTGACTTAGCTTACATGCTGGAATATCATACATCTTTCAAGTTATTTTGGCAAAAACAACATGTACCAAATTCAAGGTTATTTTAGCTAGATGAAGGCTGAAATTGGTGAAATGGTGGCTGTTGATTGCGGGGAAATAGCGACCAGCATCAAGCTTTTTAAAAAAGATGCAAAAATATCACAGAATGATCCCATGCGACACGTGTTGTTTATTCCAAGTGTTGGGTATAGCTACAATAGGAAATTGAATGTATTATTTATCGAAAATCCTGACCTTGGGCGTTGGTCTTTGGTGCACGGCTACGCAAAATGCTCGTTCGTGTGACTCTCTTAGTGCTATTTGAAAATCTCTCTGAGGTTTTCTGAACTGGTGTGCACAAATGGACTACAGCCAAAGACTTTAGATATACAAAGTTAGTGCACTCCTATTACTTATGAATCCTATTACTACGCATTTTGCGTAGTGGGTACGCATTTTGACCTCAAAGTACGGTGGTACGATTTGTCACTCTAAACTAGCAAAAACCTGGTGACGCTTCTGTGCACGCGCAGTCCTCAAATCAAGCAACAGCAAAAGAAGCGGAGTTCGACCAATCATAGCGCTGGGTTCATTCCCCAAATAGCAAGCGGGGATGATTGACAGATGCATAAGGCCTATCACTAAAAAGAGTGAAAATCGGCAGCAAGACCGATCCTCTTCCACTCCCGCGGCCCGACGTCTGACTGAGTTCATAAGCGAGGACAGTAGGCTACAGTAGTCACAGCACTTCTGACTCCTGAAGGTAAACGGGCTGGGGTGGATGTTGAAAGTTGAAATATTGTTTTTAGTTAACTTAATCTGGATTCGATGATCATACGGGAGTGATCGCATGGATTAAAATACTCCTTCATTCATGGTCACTCAGATAAGAGGAAAACATCATTCAACCATGCAAATTATAAAATGCTTAAGTATGCATTTTAAATCTAAATGAAACAGAAATCTAAATAAAATTAAAATCGCTATGGCTTAGTGATTATGAAAGTTTTGTAATGTGTGGATTACTGATAAACACGAGTCTGGAGAAACAGGCATTTATTCATTCTCAGTGTTGAGAAACGTGGCCTGCATGTGTAATGTTATTGTTTATAATAACTAAAGTACCTAATTATGTTACATAATTATTTTGTATGAATACTAGCGTATTAGTTACTTATGGATTAAAAAGTACCGTTCTATCAGTGCTGCGCGAGCTCTCTCTCACAAACACAGACCGCGCGCTGAGAGAGAGAAGATAATTGTAAATTGACGGACTAAGTTTAAATTTTGTTTTTAGGTTGTGTTTTTTTCTGTCAAAATGTCAAAGCATTTTGTATTATCCATCCGTGTTTTTAAAATTCGTTAAAAGACAGACGTTTTACTGTTAACACAGCCCCATGTTTCGGATTCATCTAAACGTATATACTTGATATTCTTTTTAGAATAAGTGATTCGTTTTGCTATTATTGGACTCCTGTCTATTCATTGTCAACTATTTTCTATATGTTTGTATTGGCTAAAATATGTATAAAATATACATCTAAAATATGTTTGTATTGGCTAACGTTTATTCAGCTAATGCGTGTCCTGTTTAAAATGTGCAATGTTCAAATGCAAAGACAGCAAGTCACAAATAAAAGTCCTTTTTCCTGTGTGATTTAGTATCATATATCATATTTGGATATCGGAATAATAAATTAAGTAGCCTATCTTAAATGTACAAATCTATTTGTTGTTGTTTTTTTACTGTTTTCTAGGAATAAAATGAATAAAAAATGGCCAAAAATATGACAACTCTGGTCGCTGAGTGAACAGACTTTCCTTGATAGGGACTTTGCTACAGCTAAATGTGTAATTAATGGTTGCTACAAAGAGCCAAGAACAGAGGTCAGAGCACAACACAAAACAACATAAAAAAATAAAAGCAGGTCGTCTCAAACTAAACATGAACATTTATTAGAGCACACAGCCACTCAAGAGATTTGTATGTCGTTTGATTGTTTTTACTTCACTTACTAATTATCAGTGTCTATAACTTCAGTGCAATTAGCAGACAATGTTTTGTATTTCTTTGTAAAGTCTTAAAAAAAAGGATGATTTATATGCTATGATGGCACTATTTAAGAAATGTAACACTGAGAACATAATAGTCTTTAATTCTTCATTGTTAGATCATTAAGAAATAAAGCTGATATACACACAAAAAATAGCAATCAATGCAGAAATTAGAGTTTAAAGGGACTATAAGTAATTTTTTAGGTAATTTATAATCTAAAATCAATATTTTTATTCATAAATGTGTCCCCAATGGTGTACAAATACCTCTGCCAATTATCTGATTTATCCTCGTAAACGAAGAATTTATTATATTTATATACATGGGACGGGAAAATCAACAGAGGCTGCCATGTAGTTCCGCCATCTTGAAAAACTATAATAGCAGAGAGGGACAAAAAGTATGCCAACGCGTTTCCACAACGCGTTTTCGTTCAGAGCATAGACTGTAAAAAAAGAAAAAAAAGGTTCAGAGCCAGCGTGACGTAACTGAAAGCAGCAGAAACGAAGGAGCAGAGCAGTGAGAGGTGCTTGTAGATTTTATATTTAATGGCAGACCATACCTATGCCGAGCCACTGGATAAGAAATCCTCTTCGCCAAAACAGACCAAAAATGATCGGAAAAGGAAACGTGACCGGAGGATACAAAAGACACGAGTGAATGTCGGGATTGCTTTTTCCCGGTGGAAAGAGCTAATGCAGGAGAAAGAATACAAAAGAGACGCTGAAGTCCTGCTTTCTCCTCGACAGGTTACAGTCTTAAAGTTTTTTTTGTTTGTTTACTTTATTATATAGACAGAAGAACATTTACAGTTAAAAGTTAAACAGGCTCTTTGATGAATAGCAGCTATTGAGTAAAGTAGAGAAGGCGCTAAAAAAAGTTTGTTAGTTTACTTTTGTAAGCTAGAAATTCGATACAAATATTTTAATAGAGCGCATGATTGTTCTTGCATTGTTTGCGTAGCTTAGTCTACTTCATTTTTTTATGTTATCTGATATTTTCTGTTATTTATCATTTATACTGTGACCTCACATTGAATAATACAGACGAATAAATTCTGTATGTAGCTCTTGTAGCTGCCCGGCATCTTTGTCGTCGTTGTATTGACTCTCACTCTCCTCTTCCTCGTCGTCCACCTCCTCGCCTAGATCCCCCTGATCCACTGCCTCTGTCCTCTTCCTCTACTTCCTCTCCCTACTGTTGAATCATCTGATGATATCTAACAATGCACATACTTCAACAAAAAAAATGAGTAAACAAGGCAAAAAAATATAACGAGTAAACAAGGCATAAATACTAATTACAATAGTTCATGTCTTTGACACTCATTACTTCATACTGTAACATTCGTTTGTTCGTTGTGTCAATTTGAAGTTTGTTTGAAATAACAAACCTGTTAACCTGAAGGAAAACTCGACGAAGTGCTATTAGAAGACATCCTGTCATAGCTTTTTGGTACATAACGGCTACCGTAGATGCAACACGCATTTGAAAACGCGAGGCGCTGGAGAGCACAATTCGTTTAAATGCAAAATACAATTTCACCGCTAGATGGGAGTAATACTTACTTAATGTCCCTTTAAAGTACACACAATATTAAGGCATAGATCAACATTATGTCCAACAGAACTCAAAAAAATAATATTTGCAACTTAAAAATTTTAATTAAATCAATAAATTATCATTTTAACTTGGAATTTAATTTGTAATAGGTCCCTGTATTACTTTTCTGTACTTCTGATGGCAGAAGATTTTGAAGTGATTTGATGGTTGCCGTTGCATGTGGTCATCAACTCTATTGGCATCAGAAGTACCTGGTGGGATCTGATAAGTTACACATTTGAACATGAACATGAGAGGGGATGCCACGATAAACGCTCTGCATTGGGAGCATACGTCCAATCCTCCGCCCTTTATTCACGGTCCCGGTGTAACGGTCCGGCTTTACGTAGAACATCTTGAAGCAGAGACCTGCCAAACAGATTATGTGGGAGATATAAGATTATGCTTTTGATTTAAGAAATATTATTCCTATAGTAGTAGTATTTTATCAAGCAAGCACTTTTTTTTCCACAAACATGTCTCTAAAAGAAAATTGTTACATTGATATTCATGCTTTAGAATATTTAACATTAGGTACACACCTTGCCCGCTCAAGTTAATGTCATCATTGATAGGATTGTTCTTTGAGTTTGGCCTAGATATGCCATTCAGCTTCACATCAAATGGAGCATAAACCGTGGCTCCATCAGCACACAAAATGTCAAGACCCAAATGTTTTCGATTCCCACTGCAGCACAAACACCAAAATTAAGTAGAAAGTTATTTTAAACATTTAAATGCTTACACATTTAAGCATTTAAACATGATGCAATAAATCAAGATCTGACATCAGTTACATCAAACTTTTTTTGTTATTGTGTGTCTTGACAATTGTACAGTGAATAATTGTATTAGTACACATTAATTTCCACATTTTTCTTTGAATGGAAAAAAGCAGTCTGGTCAGTATCCAAGATAGAAAGGTCATACACTATGTTAACAACATGAGGGTGAGTAAATGGTGATGAATTTTATTTGTTTTATTGTACTAGTATGGTGTCTAATTTATAGAACCCATTTGCCATAGAGGATTTATTAAAATGTAATAAAGAACCTTTCTATATAGAACTCCATTTATCTTTTTTTCTAAGAGTGTATGTTGCAGAATAAAGATGTTTAGTAATGTTGGGTTTTGTCAATGTTGGGTTGGTAACACTCAAAACAAAAGAATGATCAATATGTCACAGCACACCTCCTTTACATTTGCTAAATGTGACGTCAATGACTTATGGGAACAGCTATGAGGAGATAAATGTCAGATAAAACAAAATTTGCATGTGAAATAGAGATTTATATACAGACAATCAGAAGAAACATGATCAAAAACAGAACTTACCGACTGGCTCCATAATGTCCACAGCCATACTATCACATCCTCTTCTAATCACATCCTCTTCTAATGTTACTTTGGTAACTACTGCAGAGGCGGCCAAATTTCACTGTGAACCCGAAACAGACAAGAGCTGCAAATCACTGAAAAAGAGACACACATCAAAACTTGAATTTGCATTATTTCGGGTTTTTTTAATGTTTTTGCAATGTTTACTCTTTTCACAATGTTTTTAATGACAACACAAAACATCAGTGAATTATTTAAAAATGGTAACAATAAAACTTCATCTTAATACTCATTTTCAAAACTCGTATGTGAAACATGAATATTTTTTTTAAACCTGTATTTAATTTAACCTTAAACAGATTAATTGTACATTTTAAAATATAAACATTATCAAAATGAATTATGCTTAATTTGTGCAATAGACTTCTAACATGTGCAATAGCTTTCATACTCATAAGCAGCATTTACAGGTTAAGTTTTAGAATAAAAATGCAGGCAGTGAAGCTTTAAGTTAAATTGTAATTTCTCACCAGCCAAAAGCAGGAAACTGAAAAGGATGTAAAGTCTCATGATCCTATAAGTGTTTGTTTTCAGATGCGTTCTTTACATTTACATTTATTCATTTAGCTGACGCTTTTATCCAAAGCGACTTAATTTCTATATTTCAGAGGTCGCACACCTCTGGAGCAACTAGGGGTTAAGTGTCTTGCTCAGGGACACATTGGTGTCTCACAGTGGATTCGAACCCGGGTCTCTCACACCAAAGGCATGTGTCTTATCCACTGTGCCATCACCGCCCCTTTCTTCTCTGCTGTCGTCCTCAGTCTCTTTGTGTCAGGTTTGTGCGTAAGGATGGAGAGAGGACTCAAATGCTAACACTAAAGTATTATTTGTTTTAGTAATTGATCAAATAAAACAAAAAATAAACAAAAACTATACCCAAGGAGAAAATGCAGGATTCACCGGCACGTTGGCGGGGTAGAGCGGTCTGGACACGACAGGACAGGACTTGAAATTATGGTGTAGTACCACTCGTGCAGTACACCTTATTTCAAGACTGACTACACCACCCCCTGATAATGGGCAGGAGGAACCACAAATCTTCCTATGAATGTAGTGTGGCTAATAATATGTTTATCCCCGCAAAGGGACAGTAAAGAAGAGGCAGATATATAAATGTATTCCAAATTTATTATATATTTTAGTGCAAAAAGACGTAGAAAAGTTATTAAAACTGATCTTAAAAATACTGGAATAAATGACTGGTGGATTTTCCTCAATCTAGGAAGGTCGGATCAGCCAATGCAAAACCCTTGCTCAGGAGACAGAACCCCTGGGGAGACAGAAACAGGAGACAGCAACCCAGCACCAGTCGAAGCATGCACCACAGCAAGCTCTACACACCTAAGATCTTTAGATACCACTACAAAATATCACACCGTGTTGTAGTTATAAGTACACACCAATGCAATGTCTCTCCCAGTGTGGTCCCCTGAAGAGAAGGGGCAAAGCATCAGCATGGATCCGGCCTTTTACAAGGATAACCTACACAGAAAACATAGTTAGGGAGGAGAACCACCAGCATAAATGGCAACCCTTAGTCAAGAAAAATAAAATAAAATGCTACTATGAATGTGGCACATGAATGACAAAATTAACCACACAACAACAAAAAAATCAAACAGAAAACAATAAAGTGCTTATCAATCACATGAAAACAGTGGCTGGCCTGGTCCCTTTTCAAAAGATACCAAGCATGTTAGTTAGTTACCAACCTCATTAAACACCATAGCATAGTCAATTTAAACATAACACAAAAATACATTGCTACTTTTCCAGTATGCTCAACTGTCCCACAGCGCATTAACACATGCAGAGAAAAGGTGAATGTTCCGTTGCTACACACAAAGTCATTAAAACTTGTTTCAATGCAAATATAAAACATTCAATGGAAAATGTACATATTGAGGCATTTACCAGTGCAGCCCAGCAGCTCGAGTCACACTGGGGGTGATTGCATAAAGGTTAAACTTCCAGACAGAAGCCTGTGTCCTCTGTGAAGAGTAGACACGCGCTTCTAAAATTACCCCTAACAAAAATTGAAATAAACAAATATTAAAATTCAATAGCATTGATTAAATAGGTTCCACAATGACCAGTTATACCTACATAAAAAAAGGAGCCCAACTCACACAACAGTGTCCAGCATCAACACAGAAAAGGTCTGCCTTGCAGGCAGCAAACCTTTATCGCTTCCTAATTAGTCATGTGACCTTACAACAGATCACATGATCCCGAGTGTTTAGTGAATGTGCTGCAGCTGTGTTGTATGCCTGCCTGAGTAGATCCCCACAATGGGATGGCCTAAAGAGGTTCATACAGGACGAGTAACAATGACGAACTGAGAACATGGAAAATAAATAGGGAATGAAAGGGTATAAAGGGAGAGAAAGTAGGGCAAATGAACCAATAATCAGATAACAATCAGATAATAAGAATGAATAATATTCAGATAAGAAGGGCAGGGTTTAGACAATAGATGGGAGAACGTGATAACAGCCAGAGCTCTCACAGACTGCAAAAAAACATGACAATAAGGAAACACAAGGCCGATGACAAACACGTGATGCATGCTCCACATAACACAAAAACATGAAAGCATACAGCCAATGGTAAACACGAGACATGCTACACAGCACGACTACACAAGAACATTTGGCCAATGCAACTTGGGTTCTGATCAAATAAACCCACTTATCCATAAACTCTCTCAACTGATTGAACTTCAACTTTGACTTCTGGGGCACCTTTCAATAAGGAGGTTCAGCCAATTGAGTTAAAACTTGAACTCTGATTTGATTTACCCTGAGATGGGAAACTCTGAGTTTTAGGTTTCAGAACAGCTGATTTGAGTTAGTTCGATCAACTTTGAGTAGGCTGACTGTGTGTGCACCACGACTATGAAAAAGTCATGAAAAATGGAGCTCCGAAATTACTATTCACCATGGCAACAGTACCCGACAAAAAGACGTCCGTATACTTCAGAGTCAATACACAATTTCAATTCTTAATCATTGTTAAAATATCAGAGGTAAAAACTGGCAGAACGGTAAGTTATTAAACTAATTTTCATTTATATGGTATCCCACGGACAAAAAACAAAACAAAACTGCAAGCAACTTGACCAGACCTCAAATCTCATTTTACCGACTCCGTTCAAATCTCGGAGTTCAACGCAGGATTCACAAAACGCTTGCTCTTGAAAGATGGGGCAGTAAAGATGGGAACCGAAAAAGAGTCGCACGAGTCAGAACTTGGCTCAAAATCGGACGAAATTCGTACAGTGTATGCCTGCCTTAATGCTGATGGTGAGGAATTACAGTTGCAACATCTCATAATGTACCTCAAACTAAAAGGTCCTGAAAGGTCCTGCTCAAGTTATCCTTGCGATGGAGGTTCGGGTTGAATAACTATGTAGTACTACCAAAAAGACTCGGGAGGATTCTCGAATGAAATGGATTTTATTTTATAAAATAATTTTACAGACAAAAAAAAAAGTAAACCCTCAACGAGCTCCATCTCAAAGTTCTTTGGCCTCGTCCTCCGTCCAGGTTTGGAAGTTAACTGGTAGGTCCTGTCTTAGGATAGAGGCAGGTGCGGAGGCTACCCCTGAACGAGTGGACGGGAACCATCCTGGTGGTGGTGGGGAGGATGGAGGGGAATTTCGCTCGACACCTACAGGCAACAAAATAGGATGGTAAGATCAGTCTTTTTATATTTGATGTCAAGCTGTGATTAGTTGCGCAAAATTATGAATTAATGACGTGGCAGTGGAGTCTTTCTGATAGAACTTACGCTTACGCTTTCATTTCTACCAGAAAGACTCTGGAGAATAATACTGTATCAATTAACCATTTATTAACAGCCCAGCAAGCAATATATAAAGTTATTTGGCGTAGGCCCCGTCCGTAGCTCCCAATTTGAGAGTACGGACTCTGCATTTCCTGCCTGAAGACGAAGGCAGGGGCGCAGCCGACCCCCTGTGAGGTACGGGAAGGGACCATCCTGGTGGTGGTGGCGTGGAGGATGGAGGTAAATGAAAGCGTCAGCATCTGCGAACTCAGACATGTGTCAGTACCTATCTTATATACCACAGTATTAGAACACGATTGGACTGATGAGAAGGTAAAGAGTGACGTAACAATTGAGTCTTCCCAGCAGAACTTATGCTAGAGCTTAATTTCTTCCAATGTTTCCTCGTTTAAAACGATTTCTACACCACTGATTTCATAAATCCTGTGAATCTCTTCTTTGATGGCTCTCACGGGTTTGTGCAGGAAACAACACAAAAATTCTAAGAAAGAGCGTGAGAGCAAGGCACACTTTCCTTCATGCTCTGCATCCCCAATGTTATATAGAAAAATATTGAATGAATGAATGTACTGCACTGCAAATAATGCTTACTTCTTAATTAGCATTTTTGTCTTGTTGGTTCTGGTCAAAATATCTAAAGATTCTTAAATCAAGATGCATTTTCTACATAAGAAAATTTACATAAGGTATTTAGTCTTTCCTAGTACTACCTTATGTCATATTTTTTTTGGGGGGGGGGGAATAATTTAAGGGCATTTTTCTTATTTTACAAATTATTTGCCAATGTTGTTTCAGTTTGCATTAAGATTATTATTGTAGCTTGAATGATGAATGAAATATTTAAACATCGCTTATGCTTTAAAACATAAGCGATTTTGGTTACCATGGTATCTGACTCTGAGTATTACCTCTCTTTCAGAAACGGGCTTGACTTACCCTGCTTTCTTGGGTTTGACATACCTCCCATTCTGAAATGGAAAACCCAGAGTTTCCCTAATTTCATGGTTAACGTACTCAGAGTTTTCACTTAACCTCCTTTCTGAAACAGGCCCATAATCTTCATTGAGCATATTAGTCTCTTTATGTGGCTTAACCCTAATTCCCCTACAAAGCATTTTCTTTTACATTTACATTTTCCCCATGCATTATCCCAGTCTATGATTTATCCCATTGTCCTGATATGCTGCTGAATAATCTGAATACACTTTCCGATGTCCCTCATATTCACATTATTCACATTTAAAGCTGCTTTGAAATAATCTGTATTGTATAAAGCGTAATAAATAAAGGTGACTTGACATATGGCTACATGTGATTTGGCACTGGAAGGACGATCAGCTGACCTTCCCGTTTCCCTGAAACACTGTCTTACATTACGGACATTGCAGTTTATTGCTCTGGCCACATCTGCATGTGCAATAATTGTTTGGTTCATTGAACAAGCATGAAAAACATTGTTAAAACCCTAAAGATCTGCAAAGCTTATTTGTATTTTATAACATTTTGTAAAATAAGAATGCTTAAAGCTACACTGTGTAACTTTTTTAGTTTATTCTTAGCTAAAAACACTAAGTTCTTTCAAAAATATATGTGCTCATTAATGTATATTTACTTCGTTCAAGTAATAAAGTATTCTCGTGTGTATAATATGCCATTGAAAATACATACGGGTTGGGGGGTTCTAATGTCGGTCGCCATGTTGCCCCTCCATCTTGAAAGTACATTAGCCAAAGAGGGACATACGGTTAATTCAAGCTTCACCTTTCACTCATGGACGAGGTCGAACTGGAAGCCATGCTAATCTTGGACTACATTGGCCACCGTAGGAGTTAAAACGAAATCGGAATTGAGAGGAACAGAAACTAATATTCACTGGATGGTCATATACCTTTTCACCGCTAGATGGGGGTAAAAATCACACAGTGTAGCTTTAAGAATAGTATGCACACACAACTATAATGACTCAACCTGGATCAAATTAGTAAATTTTGTGAACTTCAAATAACCTTTATGGAACTGCTTCAGGCCAGACAAATTATTTAGGTTAATTCATGTCAGGTGTTGGACTTTAACCCCAACATTTTTTTCAGCACTCTTTATGGAACAGGCCGAACTGTTCCGAACAGGAATGTCATTATACGTTGCAGTAAAAGTTTGCAGAGAATGTCTAAAGGCTGTAATGTGCCACTAAAGAAGCTAAAGGAGAAGTTGAAATGTGAGACATTGCAGTCTGATTGTGAATAAATGACAGCACAGAATCAGCTCAACAACAAGTTTTTTTTTTGTTTTTTTTTGTGGGGACAAGCTCTAAACTCTAAAATTCGAGCACAATTTAGTCATCCTGATGTACTGTTACATTCGGACCAAATGCAATGATTGGACAAACATTTTATGGTCCTAAGCATTATTTATGCAATTAACTTATTGATGCTTCTATCAGGATGTGAAGAGACTTTTAACCAGCAAAACAAAATATGTTAATGGAACAAATCACCTACCCTGCCTTTTAGACATGTAACACTAAGAACATAATAGTCTTCAAAACTTTATTGTTAGATTGCAAAGTGCTGGGCACCAGTATAAAGAAATAAGGTAAGAAGCTGATATAAATGGCACAATGTTTTAAAGTGGTTTGATGGTTGCCATTGCATGTGGTCATCAACTCCATCGGCATCAGAAGTACTTGGTGGGATCTGATTTGTCACACATTTGAACATGAACATGGGAAGTGATGCCAGGATAAACGCTCTGCATTGGGAGCATACGTCCAATCTTCTGCCCTTTCTTCAGGGTCCCGGTGTAACGGTCCGGCTTTACATAGAACAGCTTGAAGCAGAGACCTGCCAAACAGACAGGCATTGATATTATATTGTGAGATTACTGTGAGATTATGCTTTAGATGTACAAAATCTTACTCCACATGTCCTATATTTACTAATATACTAATATTAATTTTCAATTTAGATATGACATATTCAATGAAATAAATGTGTGCTACATTGCTATTCATGCTTTAGAATATTTAACATAAGATACACACCTTCTCCACTCAAGTTAATGCCATCATTGATAGCATTGTTCTTTATGTATGGTGCAGCTTTACCGTTCAGCTTCACATCAAATGGAGCATAAACTGTGGCTCCATCAGCACACACAATGTCAAGACCCATATGTTTCCGATTCCCACTGCAGCACAAACAAACATAATAAGAATAGTCCTATCATCATTTACTCCCTGTGACCAAAATTAAGTAGAAAGTAGATTTTTTTTTTTAACTACTCACATAGCTTTAAAATCCTAATGTAGCTACATTCAGACATTATAAATCAAGATCTGACATCAAACTTTATTTGTTTCAGTGTGTCAACATATAGTTTTGTGACAACTGATCAGTGAATAATAATAATATTAGTACGCATTCATTTCCACTGCATGGAAAAAAGCATTCTGGTCAGTCTGCAAAATATCTTCTATGTTTCTTATGAAAGATAGAAGTTCATACTAGTTGTAAACAACATGGAGGCAAGTAATGATGCTGATTTTATTTTATTTTTTAAATTTAATATGATGCCTGTGGTACAGAATTAAAATATTTTGTAAAGTTGTGTCAAACTTGTGTGGTAAAACACTCAAAACAAAGAAATGATCATTATGTTAGCACACCCTAAAAAGGTTGTATCTACTAAATGTGTCATCAATGACTTCTGGGAAGAGCTATATGAGGTCAGATAAAAATTAGCCTGGGAAATAAAGCTTTATATACAGACAATTAGAAGCAACAGGATCAAAAATAGAATTTACCGTCCGGCTCCATAGTTTCCACAGCCATACTTTGTATCACATCCTCTTTTACGGTTACTTGGGTTACCACTGCAGAGGGGGCCAAATGTCACTGTGAAAATGAAAAGATTTTGTGTTATTTTATGCTTCCTGACTGTCTTCATTTTTGTCTATTTGTCTTTTTCTTCATTTACATTTCATACCTTGACTAGCATCAACACGAGAGCTGCAAATCACTGAAAAGAGACACACATTAGGACTTTAATTTGCATAATTACTGTATTTTGGATTGTTTTTGCAAGGTTTACTTTGCATGTTACATGACACAACAAAACTTCAAATTTAAAAATGTTAACAGTAAAACACAAATCTTAATACTCTACTCATTCTTGTTTGCGAGAATATGTGGAATAGTTTTTTTTTACCAATATTTAATTTAGATTTAAATGTAATTAAAATAAATGTAAATTTTAGAACATAAACATTGTCAAAATTAATTATGCCTTATTTGTGCATTACACTCAGTGTTTTCTTATCTTATTTACAAGTTTTAGAAAATTGCTTGCAATGATGATTTAAGTTAAATTGTAATTTCTCACCAGCCAAAAACAGAAAACTGAAAAGGATGTAAAGTCTCATGATCCTATAAGAATTGCTTTTCAGATGCTTTCTTCTCTGCTGTCGTCCTCAGTCTGTTTGACTCATTTAACTGTGAGTTTTTATATTTTGACTGGGGTCATGAGGAAATTCTGCTTTCAACACACTTGCACATGTTACAAACACAATGGAATTGCATAACAGCCAAAATGGGAACAAAAGACTAGCCTCTACATCATTGGCGTAGCCACGGGTGCGCCTGCATCTATTTGTACACCTGCAAATAGATGCAGAATTATTTATTTTTTTAAAGGATCACTCGACCGTTTTTTGAAATAGGGCTTATTCACCGTCTCCCCTACATTTAGATAGGTGGGCAAACACATTTTTGTCTCAGTGCATGCATTGTTTTAGTTTGGCAGCACCGCCGCTAGCTTAGCTTAGCATAATGAATGGAATCCTTTGTTTGCCAGCTAGCATGTCGTGAGTAAAAGTGATCAAAAAACAAAAAAAAATGACCTAACTACATCTTGTGGCTTGCCTATTCACAACGAGTACAATAGCAATGCAGATTAAGACTAGGCGATTTCCTAGGCAGATATTGACTTGGGACTATATTGGGGTGAAGCACAGGCGAAGCACTGCTACTTGGACGGGGAGATATCACGCAACACCTGAAATCCCCAAACTTCTGTCAACATACAGGCGTGACCTGCACAGGGTATCTTCGCTTTTGGATTGTCCTCACGTCCTCTGGCTGTTGAGCGATCGCAACCTCCTCCTCCTGTCGTTCTATTTCCAAAGCTGGCAGCTCCTCTTCTGAAAACTCTGACTGTCTGACTAAAAACCCCAACCAACCCCAGGTACGCTATCCAAACATTGGCAAAGGTGCATTATCGCCACCAACTGGGCTGGAGTGTCTATTATTCAAGCTCTCAACGGAAGAATGTACGGATGTGAGGCGTTTGGAAAAATAGGTCCACAGTTTTACAGCGAATGGTAAAACACCTGTTGGAAAGCATCTTTTGCAGCAATTTTTGTGTGAGCATATCAGTGAACACCCTAGACAGCTCGATGAGTTGCACGGCTTTGTAAACTAAAGTTTAATGCGTTTTATGAATGATTGTTACAGTGCATCTATGAAACCATTGTGGAGGTGGGGGGTGCTACCACAGAAACCGAAAATTCTCGGGCCAGCAGCATGTGTCCAAATTTCAAACTTTCCTTTAATCTTCATTGCTATTTGTACTTGTTGTGAATATGCAGGCCACAAGAAGTAATTCGTTTTTTTTTTTTTTTTTAGTTTTACTTACGACATGCTAGCTGGCAACAAAGGATTCCATTCATTATGCTAAGCTAAGCTAGCGGCGGCTCTGCCAAACTAAAACAATGCATACACTGAGACAAAAATACATAAAATCTAAATGTGAATAAGCCCTATTTTAAAAAAACGGTGGAGTGTTCCTTTAAGTCTCGATAAAAAATATTTTTCTAAACTTGGCCTATTGTTGTTTACTTACAATTTGTTAATTTAAAATGTAATTTAATTGTTTTAATTATTATTGCTAAAAAAAAATTCTGTGACATTCGGACCGCCATCCAATCCGCAAACAGCTGCAGACTCTCTGACCGTAACAAGGATGTGCTGTTGAGGCTCACGCCTCATGAGGAGAAATGGAAACAAATGAGCGCAGTTCACATAAAACTTAATGAACATACAGCTGTAAAAATTAATTTGGAGTTTTTATATTTATAACATGATATGATACAGTTAAGCAACATCACACGACCACGAGTGCTGAATACCATATCACGATTGAAAATTTTTCACTGATTTCATATGACATTTTAATAAACAAGTAGGCCTGATTAATATTAAGTCACTTACATTTTAGACACAATATTGACTGTTTTTGTTGTATTTGAGCAGCGAACATAGTTCCAAACAAAGATCACAGCAGAACCATATAACACATCTCACCGGAACACATAACCGCATTACTGAATGATTCAGCGTTATAAAGACAGTACACTTCACGTATACAGGCAGGAGCCATCTTTGGAAAACAGACTCGACCATTCGAACCAGAAGTGTGGGGCTATTTTGAGCCATGTTTGTGGTATTAACTAGCGATTTATTTTTACTTACTCGATGCCCCATAAACTAGCGTTATGAGCTAAATAGTGTTTAGAGATAAAACTCTTTACATTCGATTATCATGAAAACAAATCCCAGAGAACGGTCGACTCGGTACCAATGTGATATTACACCCTAGGTTCATTTTGCGCTGGAATTGTCCTTTAAACAACTGCCTCATTCCTGAACAATTCAGCCATTTGAACGAATCGTTTGAATAAATGGCTCAATGACTCACTCATTAAGATGGTGATCGGCCGCCACCTATTGGTGGTTTAGTTTCGTGTTTAAAAGTATCATTCTTTCCAATGTTTCATATTTGTATATTCAAAAAATATTTAAAACAATCTCATAACATTATTTAATGCCATTGCAATTTTTCACTGTCAATTATTTCATTTGATTGGTAGCAGCCATTTAGTGCCTTATTATTCTAATTTAATTTATTGATCAAATTTAAGAATTTAAAATGAAAAATTAAGCATAGCCTATATTTATGACGATTAAGGAAAAATGCTGTTTATAAAGGTTAAAATATCATAAATATGCAGATTTAAATATGTCAAAGTTGACTGAACACTGATGAGAATATTGCTTTACTGCATTTTTTTCTGGACAAGCTATTTTTTTACTTGGAGAAGTGTATGACCAATTTACAATTTCGAAGGACAAGCACATGAAAAGGCTTAATGTCGAGCCCTGAGTTATATTTTATGTAGTATTATGTTTATCTGGCAAACCTGAGTATAATTTAACACATCAGCCCAGTCTATTCTGTAAAGTTAGTGATACGCAGAGTCTGGGTTTATTGCACATTAATCTGACAATAAATGTGGCACACCCAGTTTTTCTTATGCACACCCAGATACTCTTTTCTGGCTACGCTGGTGCTCTATATTTCAAATATTAATTTATGTTGCAGTGAAAATAAGCCAGTGCAAAACATAAAATCCAAGTGAAACTCTCACAATCACTCTATGACCATTTTAGTTTTTTTCATTGGATATTTTTCTGCTTGTTTTTTCAGAACCAACATTGTGCGACCACAGTGCAAATATGATGATGAAAATGATAAAAGCTCAAATGCATTCTAAAAGAGTTTAAAGCGATACTTTGGTTATACATTAGGGAGTTCACTGTCAGAAACTATTTAATAGATCTCGCCACTTACTTATAGTATTTATGAACACATGTAGTGCATACTGAGACTTTATCAATGTTTAAAACGGGTCATGAACTGCATTTTTTTGTAAATGTTCAAATTTTTTTGAGGTTATACGGTAATTCGATTTTACATAAAAAAACATCCTAATTTAGAAATAATAGAATATTTTCTATCTTGTTTTTAACCCTCTCTTTGAAACACTCTGATGGGAGTGCCAAATTCAAGACTTGGAAATAAACGCCCAGTGGTATGATTGGGTAACAGTTTTGCATATTAAAATAATTTTCCACATACCCACCATTACATGTGAGAAATTGTTTTGAAAACATCCCAATGTTGAAAAATGGCAACCGGTGAAATACTAGCAAGAAGGTTGCTGGCCGCACACTGAATTCAGGACAAACTACAGAAGTCTATCAAAACCGGTGAAATTCAACCATACATGTTTGAACCAGAGTCTGATATGAAATCGGAAGACAATACAAATATAAATATTATTCCTTATGTCTTTGTAAGCTAGTATTGTATTTTATGGCATTGTTTTAGTGTTGAAACGAAGACGCTACAGTACGGTTTTATCTCATTACATAGTTGAATCATTGGCCAACTGTATGTAAGGGTTACGTTTAGTTCCATTGTGTTTTAGTGTGGCTTTCCCTGTTCATGTTTGCCTTGAGTTCTCATTCATTATCTGATGTCATGGTTACTGATTGCATTGTGGACCTTTTTCTTGTTCAGTTTATTTTATCCTGTGTATTCAAGCCCTATGTTTAATTGTTGTCCATTGTTATCTTTGCTTTGGTAAATTTGTTGCGTTGGTTTTCTTCTGACTGTTCTTATGTTGAATTGCCTTCTTTGTTTTTGACAAAAAAAAAGTTTTAATGGTTATTATTTATCCACCTCACCTGTTCCTTGCCTTCGTTTTGCCTGGATGTGACAGAATACTGGACCTAGAAGAGATATATAATCAATATACCAGCCATTCGCCTCAACCAGGAGAATTGCTCCCTCAAGGAGCACAACAGTGAGCTTTTGACCGTGCCCATCTTACACACTACCCTGACAGTGCACTCGTTTCATTTTTATGGACTTGTTTAAATCCTAACATTAAACAACTTTTTCCCCTGCTTGCTGATGGTCATCAGAGGAAATGTATTGATTTTGTAGAACTGGTGCTTATTAAGAGTGGATCCTTGTTCACTGTGGATGTAGGGTGACCACCCGTCCCGCGTAGCGCGCACAGCGTTTGAAGCCCAATTCATGCGTCCCGCAAATTGAGACCGTGTCACGCATAATCAATGCTTGCTAAAAAAAAAAGTCGGTCGCTCTATATCCTCGAGCCCCAGGCACCCAAACGAACATTACTTGACAGTTCAGCACGCTACTGTTGCCACACCCACGTGACCTCAGTTGAATCGCTGACTAGGTTGTTGTCAACTTTTTCATTGTTGTCATGACAGCGCAGTGACTTCTCGTTCCGTGAACCTCTGGAGTTGTGAGTTAAGAATTTTTTTTAAACTGTTCCTGTGGTGTTGAGCAACTACAATAGGTTGTTTGCAGTCACGTGACTGTGTTGACGCGCGAAATTCAGATGGAGGGCAGGAAGTGAAGAACGCAATGGACGTGATGGAGGAAAGTCTGTACTGTACTACTTTAGACGCTATTACAAGAGAAATATATAAACAAAAAATCTAAACATATGTTGGACGTGATCCTTACGTTATGAAGAGGACCGATTTTCAACTGAATTGAAAGATTTGCCTGCCATTGAGGCGGTAGATATCAGCAACTACCTCGTCTCACAGACATACTTTGACTTTACAAAGTTCAAAAACTGGTACGTTACACAAACAGACACATAAGCTGTATTAACTCAGCTTTGACGAAGTGATCACTGGCACACACGGGCATTTTCCCATTCGGCTCCTCCCGACCGGCAATTTTTCTGATGTTTTTCTGTCAATTTCTTGTATTTTCCCCCCTTATGAACAACAAATTTTGGCACACGATAAAAACTCCTCGAGGTTTGATCGATTTGAGAAACCATAAACGACGCAAAACATAGGCATTTTGAGTTTGTTATAGTGAGTCCTAAATATAGAAAATCACTTCCTGCCCTCCATCTGTATCAGAAGAATCAGAATCAGAAAGAGCTTTATTGCCAAGTGTGCTTGCACACACAAGGAATTTGTTTTGGTACTGAGGCTTCCAGTTGACATATACAAATACAACATGAAACATAATACTACAAATTATAAGAATAAAAAATATATATATATATATAAATATATGAGAATAAAACTATCAAAGTTGGGTTTAGTCAGAATAGACATTTTCAGATTTACAGATAATGAACCTATTTACAGTGTTTTGAATATTATAAATAAATAAATCTACATATAAGTATGTATCGCTATGGCAATGCAGTGACGTGACGTAATGTGAAAACAAGCTATTCCTGTTAATCCTATAATTTTATATTATTATTTATTTAAGGTGAATAAATTGTAATGAAAAATAAATAAAATTAAATAGCTAAAGTAAATCGTAAGTGGAAGTGCATCTGTCAATTCATTGAATGTTCAAAATATTATGAATCTTTATTTAGAAAAAAATACACATTGGTTGGCCTATTCATGAGCATACATCAGCAATTACACATGTTTAGGGGAATAGGGCATTATTAATATACCATGTAAGGTGGTATGTGCTAGAAATGGGTAAACCACTATCAGTGAGTCTGTCCGTGGGGTGGGGGCACCGCCGCGCCAGGCAGTGTCCCACATTGTCCCTCAGAAACATACCCCTTGTCCCACCTTGGGCTTATTAGCAGGTGGTCACCCTATGTGGATGAGGTGGAGGAAGAATTTGCCAGCCACTCATTTTTCACACTCACTCTGAACCCAGAGCCCAGCCAGCCATCTAGACAACGCCTGAGCCCAATCTTCCCCAGAGGCAATCTTTCGTCACACTATGACATCATACTGAGACAAAGTCTGAAACTATTCATTTTGAGAATTTGGTTTCAATAAAAGTTGTTTTTGGACTAACAAGGCAGTTTTGCGTTCTGAAACTTACTGGATATTTGTATAGTACAAAGACCTTATATGTCAAAAGATCAAGAAAAATTTGATTTCTCAATTCATGAGCCCTTTAAAGTAAATCTAAACCCTTAACAGTATGCATGCTTCTGTGGAATTTACAAATGTGTACCAATGAGTATTTGCAAAAAGCAAAGGAAGTCTGCCCTTGTGTTTTTTCTTAAATCAATATAATATCACAATATAAAAATCACAACATTCTAAACCACTAAATGTAGGAAATCAAGTGAAGAAAATACATTTTATTAGGAATGTCATAGTTTGTGGAGCGTGTCTAAAGGCTGTAATGTATCACTAAAGGAGCTAATGTAGAACTCGAACAATGTGCCGTTTAATTATTGCAGTCTAATTGCAAATAAACCACAGCACAGAATCAGTTCAACTGTCAGTTTTGTTATGGTAAGATATTTCATGTTTCTCCTTTTTTGTTTCTTCTGCTTTCAACAGTGATAGGACAAAGTGAAGAATGAAATCAAAGGACACATTAACTGTGGTCTTACAAACCAGGCATACATGCTTATCTGTGTGTGTTTATGTACCGTATTTATGAATGTACACATTTGTATTTGCCGGTCTATAACTATACCATAGGTTTACTCTTTCAGAGAGGTAGACTTTTTTAGAAGCATACTACATAACATTCCTTACTCAAACCCAGAGGTTTATGCTTTATCATTCTATTGTGATGGACACACAATGTCTACACTATATACCTATAGCTTCCCAGGGGACTTTTACTTCAAGTGTGGGTTGAAAGACCACATTTTCTGCATTTATGTTTACATGATTTGTAATTAAAAAGAGAGACTAATTTTACAATTTCTTTTGATAGTTTTGCACCACCACTATTAAATAAAAATTAATGTTTTTGATAATTGTACACTCAAATACTGTAATCAAACATTTATAATGTGTGATATGCTGTAGGTTTTCAATTTTCAATTCATTCTCAGTCATATCAAGGTGTTTAAATGTCTCCACTAGATAATATTGTCCACTGGAGTACAAAATGTAAGTTCAGAAGGAGCATATCAATGAAGGTAAGCAAGGCTACATAATCATGAAATATTGGGTCATCAGCGCATTTAATGTCATTTTAATGTTGACATAAAGGAGTACTTTCTCAAAGCAAAACAAATTAAAACATTTCACAAGAATAGATTTTTCAGGTTTTGTATTATAAAACAATAGATATGTTCTTCAAATACATTTAAATATACATTTTTGGTTGTCATATCCATAGTTAATGTCATGAATAAAAAAATCAGCAGTTCCTGACATAAGAGCTAGATATGGTTGCGATGTGGTTCTTTACTTCCTACTTACAGACATTCACATACACAAAGAAACTGTTATTTCTTATGCATGCTTCTATAGCAGAAAACCGGCTTATAGAGGACATTTGCTATTCAATGGTTTATACAGCACAATTGTACTGTCTGCTATACTGTATAATTCATGAATTCATAATTGAAATGTACATTACATTTTGCCTTCCACTGTTTAAATCCATTAAATGTATTCAGTTTTTAGTTCACAGTTTATAATATGATATAACATTTTCAATATGTGCAATTCTAAAAATATAACCGAATTGTTTTGGGGGTAACTGTATTAAGACAGTATGAAACTGAGTTTTCCAACATTATTAATCCATCTATCAGGCCATGGAGACTGTTGAGTTGTCTTGAATAGCTTTACAAAGAGCATTCACAAATTTTAGATGCAAACATGCAATGTGCCTTCATGCAAGAAACAAAAAACAACAAATACATCTATTTGTATCTAATGTCTAAAGGAAAGAAAGAAGGAAATGGAATCAATATCTCATCATTCCAGTTTTTCCTGTGCAAATTAAACTTTCACGGATAGGCAGACTGACAGGTGGATGGACAGATAGACAGACGCTCTATGTAGTATTAGTCATTCAATACACCCTAGAATTTTTGAGTTATATAGCCTAGCATCTTCTGATTTCCATAATTGTTATGCTAACCTCGCGTTCAAACTGTTTCTACACTTAAGAATCCTTCAGTCCTGCTCATCGTTGATAGTAAGGTTATCTTTGTCCTGGATTCTGAGGAGGACTCTAAATCAGACCCAGAACACCTTAGAGCCTCCCTTAACCTCTCTCTGAAATCCTTAGACACATAATAAAAGATGAAAGGATCGATGCAGCTGTTGAAGGTGCTGAGAGACAAAGTGATCAGGTACGGAACATAAAGGTAATTATTGGCAAAGTCAGATTTGGAGTAATGCAACAGCAAGAGAACGTTGCTAGGCAATAAGCAAACAATAAAAACCATCAACATCAACACAGTTACTCTAACTGCATGGGCAAAACGCTGGCCTTCAGCCATAAGGGTGCGTAACACTGCAGAATAGCAGAACAGCACAACCAACAGTGGAAGCAGAAAGCAGAGGGAGAAGAGAGTAGCAAAGTACGGCAGGAAATAGTTTACCTGCTCTTCTAAAGGCAGTGCGTCATGACAGGTTGTTATTGAAAGGTTCTTTATGTTATAAGACTGTTTTGAGGCTAACAAGGGCACACCAGCAGCTGCAACTACTATCCAAACCAAAACACTCATATAGATTGAGTTCTTTTTACTGCGAAGTGTCTTGGCACCAAAAGGGTGAACGAGAGCTACATAGCGATCCACAGCGATCAGTGCCAGACATACCACTGAGCCGTACATGTTTCCATAGAAGAGCGCAATTACAATTCGACAGAATGGTTCTCCAAATGTCCAGTTGTTGCCTAGGAAGTGGTAGACAATACGAAAGGGGAGCACCAGCAGTAGCAGAAGATCACAGGTGGTGAGGTTGATCAGCAGAATGGTGGAAGGGAGCTTTTTGGTTCGCACGACCAGCAACCAGAGGGCTAATGTGTTTGTGGGAAGCCCGATGAAAAAGGCGAAGAGGCAGAGAAGAGGAACCACTAGTTCAGTCCTGTAGCTCTGGATCTGCTCCTTATGCTGGTCTAGAAGTGTATCATTAAACACAACAAGGCTTCTCCCCACTGAGAGACAGAATAACAGAAAACACTTACTCATTTAATCACAATATACAGTAGGTCAACCCAAAAAGCAATCAAAAGTATAACTACTAAGTGAATGCTATGTGCAGTCCAGTCAAATAGACATTATTGGTCCCTACAACCTATTTAAAAGGATAGTTCGCCCAGAAAATCTAAATTCTGTCATCATTTACTCACCCTCAAGTTTTTTCTTAACCTGTATGAGTTTCTTTGTTCTGTTGAACACAAAAGAAGAATGTGGGAAACTAAACAGCTATGGAAGTCAATGGGGACTAGAAACTGATTGCTACTAACACTCTTCAACAAACTCGTCTCCATACCGGCGTGATTACTCCGACTTCCAACCAGATGGAACTGGATAAATATTGTGAAAGTTCTGATACAATCTGACTTCTGACCTATAATGCTGCCTGAATCATAATCATACACTGTTCATTTATTGGCCAACGGAGGACTGGCCCCCTGACTGAGCCTGGGTTCTCCCAAGGTTTTTTTCTCCATTCTGTCACCTGATGGAGTTTTTGTTCCTTGCCACTGTTGCCTTGGCTTTTGGATTGCTTAGTTGGGGACATTTAATATTCTACAGTATTATTGATCTGCCTTACTTAAGATGGACGATGACATAATTTTCTTCTAGAAATAAACTTTGTTGTATTATTTTCATGTTATCACTGTGAGCTGCTACGAAACAATCTGTATTGTAAAAAGCGCTATATAAATAAAGTTGACTTGACTTGACTTGACACTTAGAATATCTTCTTTTGTTTTCAACAGAACAAATAAACTCATACAGGTTTAGAACAACTTGAGAGTGAGTAAATGATGACCGAATTTATATATTGGGTGAACTGTTCCCTCAAGTTTTATTTATTATTCAGTTTAATGTGGTGCAGCCTACTGCACCAGTAAGGCAAGAATATGATGAATGTGATTGAATCTCATGTCTGTGCATGTTGCACCACACATTACACCCGGCCCACATTATTTTTTAAATATGCTGTGTTGACCTACATTATCTTTTGTGAAAATCAGGACAAAAATGTCAGTAATAATGAGGCTTATTTAGTATTTAGATTACTGTAGCTAATCTTTTCTTGGAGCTTATAGTTTTGACAGAAAGGTCAACACACTAAAGTCAAAGACACTCAAAACACAATGAAAGTTAATAATATAATGAGAAAAGACTTACTGGGAACACTTCTGTTGGAGCTTTTCACCTCTAAAGCTGAAGAGATGTGAAGAACAATGAGAAGGAAATGGAGAAAAAGCAATCGAGTAATGGAGAAAAATGTCATTGTGCTGAAAAACTTGTCTTTGCGTAAAAGTTTTAAGTATTTTTCAAGGCTGAAAGAGACAATCTCTTTCCTCCCTTTAGTTTGTAGTCAAGTTCTATTATAAGGTTTTTCAGGTTGTAGATACCGGTCCACTCTGCTCTCTTTACCGGTTCTTTTTTTCAGAGTTTGTCACTGTTGAAAAAAAAGTAAAGACGGTTGTTTTAATAGTTTTGCTGTCTTGGGGGATTTCTCCCCGCCTCCTCTTGAGTTTAGACCAATCAATGAGTTTCTCTCGGTCGTTCCTTTCTCTGTTTCTGAAGATAGTAAACAGATGTGATCTGTTTACATGTTTCCCTCCTGCTCTCACATGGGAATAGTTTAGGTTGTTTGAGAAAAAAAATCATTTTTTTCCCCCAGATTTCATAATGATAAAAAAAAAGACAATTTCATATGTTCAGTATTTAAAACCAAATGGTTTAATGTTGATAGTTTTAGTGATATAAAGAAGTCTAGAGATGCCCACATTTGTTGCCATTAGTGGACAATGTTAGTGAAATAGCATAACAAATTTGAAATGTGTTCCCATGACAGCACCCATGACAGCACCGCTGTACTAAACAGGAAGAGATAGGATCGTACTGGGCGGAAATGAAAGAGTATGCTATGAGAATGATGGGGGTTGTGGGTAAAAGGCCTATACCCACAACATGAATTGACCTTTTTTAGATCCTTTAAGAGAGAGAGAGAGAGAGAGAGAGAGAGAGAGAGAGAGAGAGAGAGAGAGAGAGAGAGAGAGAGAGAGAGAGAGAGAGAGAGAGAGAGAGAGAGCATAATAACAATTTGTTCTATTAAAACTAAAGGTTAATTTTATGATAACTACCATTAATAACAATAAGAAAGATTTTTGCATTAAATAATGGTAAAACGATTGTGCATTCAAAGTCATTAATTCCTAATTTGTTTTTTAATGATTTTTTAATGGCTAAAGATTTGCCTTCACTTCACTTGAAGTATTAGTTTTTGTCTTTCATCTAAAAAAACGCAATAATAATAGCAATTTTCTGTTCATGTGTATGCATGAATCCCTCCATACCACTAAAGAACCTTTATTTTTAAGAGTGTAGATGTACACACTAAGCTCTAGAGGGCGCAATGGTTGCACTCTTGACCTGCAAGATTAACATAGTTGAGACGTTATTTCACAATAATAATAATAATAATAATAATAATAATAATAATAATAATAATAATAATAATAATAATACACAGAGTAGTTGTTCAGTCCTGGTTCGTTTTCACCCTCTCCCACCATGTCTCTTTACATATTAGGCTCATTTGAGATCTTGAGAAGTTGAATCTTGTGAAACTGAAGAAATATGAAAAAAGGAGATTAGAAAGAATTGCATTAACTATAATTAGACATAAAACTAAGTGTATTCTTTTTTTCCCCCTTATAATAATTCATGTACCTTGTTTACTCGTATGCAACTCAATTGTTAGTTTCAGATTTCCATCGTATTGGTCATGTCTGAGCATGTCATATCAAGTCTGTACAGCTGTGTTCACTATCACAGTCTTACAGCAACCCTGCATTGTTGTCAAATTGGAATGATAATGCAAAATAGAGTAAAACATTTTTGTCATGACACTGAACAACAAGGTTTGTTTTTATGATTTATTGTAATGTAGGATTATATAGCCTCCACTAGAGAGAGCTAGAGATCCGATGAGTGATAATTATATTCAATGGTACGGCTAAAACCCGATCTCTACAATTATTAGCTACACAGGAAATTGTGTAAAAATAAACACACACACACACACACACACACACACACACACACACACACACACACACACACACACACACACACACACACACACACACACACACACGTGTGTATATATATATATAGGCTATATGTTAAAGGTAATTGTCAAAGGTGAACATAGGACAATAAAGAGGAAAATAATGATGAATTCATGTATCTCCTGCTGTTCGTCAAGATTAGAGACAATTTTGTTTGTTAAATTGTGCAGAAAAGAAAAGAAAAGAAAAGAAAAGAC
This sequence comes from Siphateles boraxobius, assembly GCF_051911475.1. Classification (NCBI taxonomy): domain Eukaryota; kingdom Metazoa; phylum Chordata; class Actinopteri; order Cypriniformes; family Leuciscidae; genus Siphateles; species Siphateles boraxobius. The sequence goes on from NW_027508919.1 coordinate 15,285,464, forward strand.
CCATCATAAACTGTGAGTTGGATCTGTTGTCCAGAGCACCTTCATATGCAGCCAGGTGTGACAATGTCCTGCAGGGCACCATAAATATAATTTAACAAATTTAATCACAAATTGTTTCCAGTGAGCACATATTATAGCCTACTTAATGAAACAATATCTGCAAACAATAACGTGACACAATATAATATATAGGCTAATGCAACGTAGGTAACTATTATATATATATATATATATATATATATATATATATATATATAGGCTATAGGCTATATATATATATATATATAGGCTATATATATATATATATAGGCTATATATATATATATATATATATATATATATATATATATATATATATATATATATATATATACGCACACATTACCAGTTAAAAGTCTTGGATCGATAAGATTTTTAATGTTTTTAAAAGAAGTCTCTTCTGCTCACCAAGGCTACATTTATTTGATTAAAAATACAAAAAACTGTAATATTGTAAAATATTAATACAATTTAAAACAGCTGTTTTCTATGTGAATATCTAGTAAAGTGTAATTTAGTCCTGAAGTGATCAAAGCTGAATTTTCAACATCATTACTCCAGTCTTCAGTGTCACATGATTCTTCAGAAATCATTCTAATAGGATGATTTGATGCTCAAAAAACATTCAATTATTAATTATTATTATATAATTATGATAATTATTATTATCAATGTTGAAAACAGTTGTGTAACATTTTTTCAGGATTCTTTGATTAATAGAAAGTTCAAAACAGCATTTATTTGAAATAGAATATTTTGTAACATTATAAATGTCTTTACTGTACTTTTGATCAACTCATCCTTGATGAATAAAAGTATGGATTTATTTTATTTATTTCCCCCAAAAAATAAAATAAAAATTCTTACTGACCCCAAACTTTTGAACGGTAGTGTTTAATGTTACAAAATAGGCCTATTTAAATTTCAGATAAATGCTGTTCTTTTGAACTTGCTATCAAAGATTCCTGAAATGAAAATGTAAAAAAACTGTTTTCAACATTGATAATAATGAGAAATGTTTCTTGAGCAGAAAATCAGCATATTATAATGATTTTTGAAGAATCATGTGACACTGAAGACTGGAGTATATACAGGTATATAATGTTACTTATACAACATTTTTCAACAATAATTAATAAATTAATAATTACTTAACTACATTATTTAACAATAACCAAAATGAATAAATGTTGTATAAGTATTACCCATTGTTTGTTAGTTCAAGTAATTTCAACAATTATGAATACTTTTTTTAAAACAAGTTGTATCTGTTAATGCACTTTGAACTAACATAAATAAACAATAAATAATTGCATTTTTATTTACTAAAACATTAAACACAAAAAAAATATTGCTTATTGTTGGTTTATGTTATGTTGGCTTAAATGTTAACAAATGAGACCCTATTGTTAGGTGTTAAGTGTTAGTTACTTTTTTTAAATTGGGCTCTGGGTTTTCACAAGAGTAGCCGCTGAGATGTTTATGTAGTCATGTCAATTTATGTACAAGAGAATGATTCATCTTTACAGATTACAGAACAATACATTAACAGTATACCTTTATGATACTATCAAATATGGAAGTCGTGTCTATATTATTATGACAACATCGGTAATGTAACCTATTATGCTTTATATTCATCCTTGCTTACATGCTTACATAAACAGCATCTTTCAGATGAGCAAACTGAAACAAAACAGCTCTGGTCATGCAATGTAAAAAATGTAGGCTACAACACATGCAATACATAACCAACTCTTTGCAAACTCTAGACCCGTAAAATTAAAAAAGTATGGCCTCGAATGCTGCCACTTGTATTAAATGAGTGATTTAGGCCCAGCATACGCATTTTGAGATGATGGTGATGTGGCCCCGTCCTTCCCTCCCACTGATCTGATCTCACCGTGCGAGAGACACGCTACTTCGCGCATGCGCATAAGACTCAGTGTTCGCGACCAGAAAAAAAAGAAGAACAGCAACACATTGGTCTGCCTATGGCTGAACGAGCCACGGCTCTGTGAAATATAACAAAGAGAGAGTTTGACTGAAAATAATACAGGTGGAAGCGACCGAACAGGTAATATATCTCCCCATAACCCTTTTTACTGAATGAAAATGTCAGCGCGTGAGGAAAGGAGTTTTTGTTTAATAGCTGTTCCTGTCAGGGCTGGTTGCACGAACAAAGCAGTCCTGACACCAGAAGAGACACATTTGATGCCCTTTAACAGTCGTTAAATGCCAATTTAGTTATAGGGCCTGTAGACAAGCCTACTTGCTTTCTATTTGGCCTTTAATAGAAAGCAAACTGTGTTTATTATACGGACTCATGCCTAATTAAATCAACGCGTTTTGTTGTCATTGCAAAGTCAGTAGCCTACCGTCGACTAATCTATCTACCCTTTCTTTCTGTCAGGGGAAGCCACGCATGGCTCACCATATGGACGTTGTGTCTTGAGAGGAGGACAGTATGTTTACATGAGGGCTCTAGAGGCAGAGCGCTGACCGTTGAAAGAATCGCCGAGTCGGGTTGCGTTGATCGGTGAAGACATTGCCGAAGATGCTGAAGAGATTGGCCGCGCCGGCGTCATGCAGCAGCTGCCTTCTCGCCTTCCTCCTTGCCTTCGTCTCGCCCAGGTGTACGCAGTCTATCGGTGCCGACAAAACTATGGTTAACAAGGAGGATTATTATAGCGCCACAGTCAACGCCACCGTTTTGGACCATAGAGGCAATCCTCAACAGATGGTGACGAAGAATGACGGGCGGTACGGGCAGAATTCGCCTAAAACAGAGGCGAAGGGGATCGTGATCGCACCTGCTGCTGTTAATGGGGGTAAGTGTGTGTGTGCATTTATATTTTAATTTTTTTTTTTAATTTAAAAATATTCCACCAGAACAGATGCTCTATCTCTTTACTTATCAAGGTTATCATCAATAACTGTCTCCTAATAAATAATTATTTTGGTGTGGGAGCATCTTAAAGCAATTCTTAGATGGTTTGATATTGTACGCAGGTGTTCGTGGTTTGCTTTATTGCGTCACCATGTTCAAATCCATTAGGCTTTATGAAAGAGAACTATTTTGGAAGTCATTGTGGACTTACAGATCAGAAGCTTCCTGTGATATTTGTCAACTTCACATGTCATTTCCTCTGTACTGTGTGCAGTGAGCACAACAGAGTAACATGATGTTGAATATTTACTACTTCGTTCATATTATATATATATATACATATATATATATATATATATATATATATATATATATATATATATATAAACCTATCTATAAATTATTATAATACTTGATGAGATTGTTACCCTTTCGGCTACCTAGCAGTATAGCACTGTGAGACCTGTGAGATATTCAGGTGCCCTGTTTTGGCTGATGACTATGTAAACAGAACTGTACACCCATCCCACAATATACTTGCATAACTTCCCCTGAAGAGGCCCTGCACCACCTTGTGCTCTGTTCTGAAAATTCAGTGACGTACGGGATAAGGGACACAAGTGTGACTTGCTTTGTTTGCAATAACAGTAATACCATCCCTTCCCCTCATCTTCACTAAATTACCAGCTCTTTTGTCTCAGAGCATATGTTAGGTGCCCTGCTTTGATGCCAACTTGCACAATTGCTTTGCAAACTTGTTTAATAACAGTATCATGCATACTTGTAACCCCAAAGTTGCTTTTTGCAGTGCCATGGCTGCTGTCTGTGGATTGTCTTTATCAATAATCTCCCATTTGTTTTTCAGCTGACATATTTTAGGTAAATGCATCTCCTTCACACTTGTTATTCACAATTTTGCTCAATCATTTATTTTTTGCTATATCTTCCTGTATGTATTGAATGGCTTAAGGGAAGTGCAGTATCTATAGCCTAATCATTCTTAGGCTGGCTGGAGTCGTCTTCCGGTGTTCGGATGTATCTTTCTCTCTAACCCAGTTGTCCTCTTATACTGTGCTTGTTCAGGTTACAGGATGCTCAGAAATCACCAGAAATCCTTGAGACTGAGATTCTCTGTAAATCAATTATTAATCAATATGTATAGCACCATTAGAATGCTTATTGAGGTGCAGGGCACTTTGACTTGGTTTAGTGCCATTGTGGCAAGTCTAAAGAAGATGAATGTCAATGGCAACCATTGCAGTCAAGAGATCTTTACTGCTGATCACATATTTTAAGTTCTGTTTTCAAGCCTTGTTTTTGATGACTTCAGCAGGGCAATTTTCTAAGTCTCGTGTCCATCCCTCATTGTACCAATTTTCAGCTTACATGCTGTTAGTTAACCTACAGTGTTGAATTGACCCAAGGCAGTTGTCTGACCTGGTGGTCATTATTCCAGTGAACCCAGTGGAGGTCATTAACCCTGTTCCAGTCAGGAGCTTGAAAAGGGACACCAGACTCTATATTTAATATAAATTATGTTCTCAAGGACATTAGCACATCAATTCCCCTGTTTGCAGTGGGGGAAGAAAGACAATAGCCAAAGCAAAGGAGACATTCTATCATTAAGAGTAAGTTTGCACAGTGAATCCAAAGCTAAACTTCCACAAGCTATTCTACTTCTTTTATTGCCATCTCAATTGGATCTGAGGCAAGGTAATGATTCTTAGTAGAAAATTGTGTAAAGAGAGCAGAGTACTGACATAAAACAGTAACACTTCCTCTGTTACTCTAATCACTGTCAGGCCAGGATTAGGGATTGTAACGATTAATCGACATTCGATTAGTTGACGATCATAATTTAATCGATACAAAACATATTGATGTTCGATTAAGCAGGGTCATCATTAAAGTGCTTAAGCCGCTTTTCCACTGCACACGACATTCACCAATGATTGTCACATTTCGCCCCCTAGCGGCAGTCGCGCGGAACTTTGAAATTGGTCGTGAAGCAACTGTACCCTTGGCTTATTCACCATGGTAAAAGTAATGATTTTAATGAATGTCATGCATGTATGAATATATCCACAAAAAACAATGAACCTCAATACATCTAAAATAAAAACAAAGTAGATTTTATAGAGCTAATTAACATAATATTGATTTAATAATTATAAAGTAACTATTTCTGCCATAATTATTAATAACCACCATTTTGCAGAAATAGTGTTTACAGAATAACGTTAAAGTGTTAAAATATTTGTAATTCTAGCTTCGCGCTCATAGTTTTGATTAGAATACGGATGTGAATACGACACATCCGGTCGGCCAGTCGCATATGGTCTAGCTACAGAAGTTCAAATATTTCAACGCATCCGAAAACGGCTGTCCTGTGCAGTGGAAAGGCGGCTTTAGTTAACAGGGAGCGTCAAATATGTTTAAAACGAGTGTGCCCCCCAAGACTGATTAACGCGGTGGAATCCTCAAACAACTCTCATTAAGCAGCCAAGAAATACAGTGTATCAGAGCGTAATGTTAGAAGAATATATATATTTTTTTTTTTTAAACGCCATGAGCGTAACGAGGCGTTGAGCGTGTATTTAACGCTCAAGCGCTGAGCGCCCGGCGTTTTTTACTGGTCGCCGAGAGTTGAAAAATGTTCAACTTTGGGTAAAACGCTGCACTCATCACTGTCACTTTTTACACAGCCGTCCAATCACAGTGGAGGAGGGGCGGGACAAATATCACACCGACCAACTGTCACAACATTCTTTCTGTACAACAACATAAACCAGCAGAGCTAACCGAACAAAATGGATGAAAAATAAATCTGTAGTATGAAACAAATTGTCTGTGAAATCAGTTACAAGTAAACTGTGCTGCGGATATTCTGTATCATTGCAAAGAATCGTCTCAACCAGGTTGGGAATTATGTAATTTTAGGGGCAAGGCCATTTGGCCTCCACCTTTTCTTTTTTTGGGGGGGCACCAAGGCCCTATGACAGGGCACAAAGGCCATTGAGTACAATTCGATGGTTTTCCCATTCAGATTGATACTATAACATGGTAATTCCCTGTGCATCATGGTGAGCCTGACTGGCCTTACTGCAATGGATTCAGAGAAATCAAATTGTGCAATTTACAAAAACACAATTGCATTGGGAAATGCACATGTGCTGGTCTGCAATGTATTGTCTATGGAGGCCTATACGCTTGTAAAAATAAGAAAATTCAGCTTGAGATCAGGGCTTGTCAAATTCAGCAACCCTTGAATGTATTGAAAGAGGTCTCTGTTTCCAACTACAACCTGTTAAGCTGCAACCCCACTTTTGAAAAATCCCCAGAAATGGCATACCCAAACTGAAACAGATACAGTTCATGAACCCTTTGTACTAAAAGCACAAGTATGATCTCATTTGAAAGCTGACACCTGGTAGTTTATTGTAAATGTAGAATTAATTATTGTCATAATGAAAAAAATAGTTATAAACAGATTTTAAAAAATAAAGTTATGAGAATTTTTCTTTATGAAACATCTTCATGAAAATAAATTTGAAGTTGGCATTGTATCAGTCTAGAAATGCATTGCAGCTAAAGACACATGTCTGACCATGTTATACTTAAAATCTGAAGATGATATGTCTAAAACTCTGTATTTAGGTAAATGTTTTTCAAGATCATGTCATATGACTTTATTTATTAGCTTAGCACACCATCAATACACGACAATTTATGAGATTAAAACCATGTTTGTGCTCCAAACTTACTTTATAACTCAAATTGAGTGTTCTAAATAACTTTCTGTGATCTGATTTGGCTTCAGATAAAAAAAAATCAGACAGAAAATATAATATTTTATGCATAATGCAACGATGATAAAGTCTATCGATTAGCATAACATTATACATATAATCTATTATTATCAGGGCTCTCAAGTTTTAGCAAAAGTTTAGAGTGAGACCTGTTAGGGGAGGAGCCACCCACATATTTGCAGTAGCGGTCCCTCGACCCAACCAAATTCGCTTCAATTTTTGCTAGCAGTTCAATTTTGCCTATGTTCATAATTGACCAGCACAAATGGAAATTATAACAATTGGTAAATCTGATAAAAGACAAATTCATCCAAATAAAATAGTTATATTTAAAAAATAAAAATGTATTGAAAAATAAAAATAAATTTGACCCCAAACAAGCCAACTGAACATCAGTGCTCAATGTACATAACAATGTGTCATAACTTGCCCTGAGCATGTATAACCGGTCACCTTTACAGGGGTCATCGGATGCCCATTTTCCACAAGTTGGTATGATTCTTTTGGGGTGTTCATGTAAAGTTTGTTACATACTTTGGTTAATATTTCTCAATGGTAGTGTAAAACAACACCCTTTTTACCTCCTCAAAAACAGCTCTGTTCACAGCGACCCGTTTCGGTGCATATGTCTCTTTAAATTATAATGAGCAACAACTTTTTGGCTTTTTGAGGATTAAAAAAAAGTAAATGGATTTTTTTCATTGCATGGTGGTTGTCCACACACTGCAAAGACACATTTATATTCAAACACCATATAAAAGTGTATTTTGCATTCGATGGCCCCTTTAAAAGCAGTTTGAGAGTTTTTGAATGCATAGAAAATAATTTAGCACGAATTTGGCTATACTCCTCAACATCAGCTGTCACTGTCTTTGATCACAGGCAAGAGATTTCGTCCAGGAATCGTAAAATCAAAATGCTAAAAAAATTAAAATAAATTTATGCCGCAAACCGCATTCATTCATCAGATCTTGCTCGTTCAACTTCCACTCCGTGTGCGCGCGTGTTGTCTAGTAACGAACGTGCTTGCAGCGGGAACACATAATTTACCCGGAAACAACTAATTCTAATTTCTGATTGGCTGGTAGCTGGCATTAAACTCTGTATAACTCGGGACCATCGAGACAGCTCGGCAGAGAACTTCCCTCCGTTTGCCTGCGCCTCATCCATGAATTGTGTAGCGGGACAAGTTCCCTTACTCCTCAGCGTGAGAAATACAAGGTGTGGCGTGTGAGCGTGTGAACGGGTTGAAATGCATGTGTCTCACGCCCAATGCGTGAGACTTGAGAGCCCTGTATTATGAAAATGCCTGACATGGCTCGAAGGACACAGGTAAGTCAAATATCATTGCAAAAATGTTTATTGTCTTCAAAACGACATAATCTGCATGTTACAGCGATCTGTTAGCTCTGTCTGTGGTCGGGGATTTGGGATTTCCTGCATTGTCGAACGCTCTTCTTCATGTGTTTCAAATATGGACTATAATGTTCAGTAGAGCGCCCTCAGGCTGCATTAAAAACACAGCACATCAGTATACAGCGCTCATAATGATTACATCGACGAATTGGCGCTTTATACATGGAACTTGGACAGGGCACACAGGCCACTGTGGCCGTACGATGATTTTTTTTTCACGGGGCATGAAGGCCAAAGTGAAGGGCAACGGCGGCCATGGCCGCGGTATAATTCCCACGCTGGTCTCAACTGAAAAAACGCAGCGGTGCCAAAACGCTCTCAAGCGCCCACAGCTAGGCGTTTTCAGCAGAGGTCCTAGCGTTTTCAGCTGGCTAAAAACGCATTGGTGGACACACGGCCTAAGCTAGGTTTATATTCGCCGCGTCCACACGAGCGCGAAGGTGCGCGCGGCAAAAATTACATCATTGCGGTGTGGGCGGTCGTGCGCGTTGGGTGCGCAAGGCTCCATTTCGCGTGGTGGTCTGCACGGCTTTTTTTGTAACACCGCGTGTGACTCCGCATCCGAAGATACACGACTTCGAGCCGAATCTGGCCGAGCATGTACAGCTCAAAGCACCGGCACCCAGTTTGCGTCTAAATCAGTGCCTTACATTAACAAAATGAGCCTACAATAACAGACATAAGCCCTTTAAATGAAAATAAATGTTTGGCCATGTTTTATAAAAATGTTCACAAAACTAAATGAAGGTAAGATAACGTTAATTTAGTTGTAGGTTACGTTGTCATATCCATTTTTTTTCTAATGTCACAAGTAATAAACTCAAGGTTTTCTGCTTTACACGATTCTGTTGTAGTGTGGTTTTGGTGTATTTAAGTGTTGTACTAAAATAAACATTCACAAGTCTACCTTACTACTTCTCAACGCTGATTCCTGATGGTTTAGAGGACAATTACACCGAGTCGCCCCCTGTCATTTCAAAGAATAGTACAATGGCGAGCGCATCAAGTATAAATGCCTCGTCCATATGGGGATGCGCGCGCAGTCAGCGGAGGCTCGCGCTGCGGAGCCAGGCGAAAGTATTATAATCAGGGTCGTCTTGTATTCTAAACAAAACAGTATACTCTGGTATAACTCCAGTAAGCTCTTCAAATGAGTTTCACAGTCTAATGCTGTGACATCTGAGTGAGGCTGAGAGTGTGCATGTGCACACGCACCATCTGACTGGCACCACTCATGTTACATCAAGCATATTCCAATGTATATTTGCACCTTTTGTTTAGTTTTTTTAAAGTATTTTTTTTTCTTTTATTTGCATTTTTCTTTTCTTTTCTGTTACTATCTTGTCATTGGTTGAGCAGAATGACCACAATTACTCTTGAAAATGTGCACATCATGATTCATGCATGTTTAATATACAAACTGCTGTACATGTGATTGTTCAAATTTCCTCATGCTGCAATTAAAAACAATACTAGCCCTATATTTAAGAATGTTCGGCAGATCACAGGACTAAGACAGATATTGTCAATCGATCCATCCCTATTAACTATCATTATACTTAAAAGCAATACAAGAACAGGCTGTTGAAAAGCAGTTACTGAACCTTGGTAACTGTCAAATCACTCATCACCATCAATATTTGAGCTTCAGCACTAAACAGACCATAAGATTGTGCAGTATTTTTGCCTTTGAAAAACTACTAAGTCACTTTATGCCTCAGTAAGCCTCTCTCCCACAGAAAAAACAAGCAGCTCATTGCTTCCTGTTTGACTGCTTCAAGATTATATTTCCACCGGAGACCTCAGTGTATTCGCCTGACCTCTGTTTATCTCTCCTCCTGCTTCTCAGATAGCTTACCAGTGGCTCATCAGTCTAAACAAGTTGGTGTGCACAAAAAGATTATATTGCTTTTAGGTCATCCTATAGAAAGGGAGAAAATGAGAAAAAGACAGAAGGTGTGTGCAGGGTTTTGTGTCTTTCACTCAATTCTCTCAGTTTCCCCACCAGCTGCTGCCATTATTAGGGGTCTGGCAACAAAATAATCCACACTCAGCTAATAGCTGGTGAGACAGAAAATCACCTGGCAATATGCAGAGGTAACTTGGTGTCCAATAAATGTCAGTCTAGCAAAGCCCCCAATCAGACATGAACCATCAAGCCAAAGAGATAGCAGCCTCAATCAAGACTGTGGACAGTGGGATGTGATGAATATTTGTGGTGGTGATAAACATCCTGTAGCATGATTCCAAGTGTGAAGCGATTTTATGACGCTTGAATAAGCCCAAATGGTAGCAAATGACCCTAACATAAGGGCAAATTAGTTTCACTCCTGGTCCTGCACATGACAAGGTGGCCAATGGGTAAGTAACTCAATGGTCCATCTTTATCAAGTAGGCTAATTGATTCAGTTGAGTTAATTAAAATATTTTGTTTAAATAGTTTGTTACTTTCTGTGCTTTCTGTTTCATTCTCATATGGTTTTTATTTTACCTTTTTAATATCTTTTATTTCATGTTGAAGAAGTTGAAATAGGAGAAAGATAAAGGTTTGAGTGGTATTCCATATATTCTACTAGTCACAGATATTGGATATTAATAACAATATGAATGCTGCAGTTTTCATACAATTATACGATTTGATTGAAGTGTTTCAGCATGTGTTGTCAAAAAATGTATTCCTTGTTGTCCTACTTAAAGCCAAATGTAAGTGCAGGAAAAAATGGTAACCTAAAATTTGGATTTTTTTGGTAGAATTAGCTCTGTAAGTTAACACTTGCAGTTCACAAGTAACCTATTTCTACCAGATTTAACCCATAAAAAACTGACTTTGTGACCAGTTAATTTAGAGGTTTCCAATTGTAGGTTCCTTAAGTATCATGTGATGTGTAAACAGTCCACTGATTTGCTACTACCCAGGAAGAACATCCAAAAAATCCATTTGTAAAAAGAAACAGATGAAAGTACGGACAGGAATCATGTGACACATGCCATATGCTTCTAATTGATCCAGGCAGGAAATGTGAGCTGGAGTAAAGTTGGGACATTGATTGCAAGGGTGTTGTTGTCATATGAAGTGAGGTTGGAGATGGTCAGCAGGGTTAAGGAAACAAATTGCCTGCCTGTGTTTTTCTTAATACCCATGATTTTCATCTGTGTTGGGTGCATGTGAGTTTGTAATGTATTCTTATTTGAGATGAACACGATGCTAGGAGACAAGCTGCTGAGAATCAAACTAGTGTTGTGTCTGAATGTAGTTTGTAAAGATTTACTCTAAACTTGGTTTATATTCACACAAATACTTAATGGGTTTTCTGCCTCTTCTGAAAATGTCTGAACTCTGAAATAGCATTTTAGATTGTGTGTTTTAAAGAAGTACTTTAAATCATCACTTGAAGGCCTCAATGATGTTAGTGATTGGTTGTGCTGAACCTGAAACATTTTCACCCCTTTTCAGCTCTGAATCACGTTAGTTGCTTTTGCAAGTACTAGGAAAGACTCTTGGATGAGGCACAGGTTGCACATATTTTACTTCCTTGTTTTTGTCCCTTGGGTGTTACTAGCTTATCATGCACAAAGCAGCACTTATGTGTGTCTGTCTGCATTGGATACATGCGTAGTGAACTACTCATCAAACAATTTCTGCTGATGAGCAGCTAGGGCTGGACAATAATTCAATATGATTTTTAAACACATTTTCGATATTTCAATATACATAGCAGCATTTGTCAATGACTGACGTTAAGCGCGCAGCCGTCAGAAAGAGCAGAACACAATTGGCTACTTTCCTGATGACGTACACCACAGACACGCAGCCACTGCTCAGAACAGCGGATCTCCAACGCGGCAAGTTTCAGCCACAGAATGAGCGCCCCTGACCGCAATGCAAATGTGACTGAACGAGCTTCCACCAGTGAGGAGAAAGCAGACGAACACATCAGACGAGGATCAGGAGATAGACTGTGCCGATGCGCGCGTCCGCGGCCAGGAACGTCGCGTCCACACTCAAATAACTCAACGAAAGTTCTAATGAGCAGGTATCGCTCCCTGTGAATGTCCTGACGCACGCACACGACGTGCAGAATTCAGTTCTCTTTCTTTAGCGCTTGAATAATAACACACACATTTATGCCAAAATGTCAGTTTTGTCAATTGTATCCTCACAAGAACAGTCTAAATGAGTTAAATACAATCTTAAATGAAAGTTAAGAGTAGCCTAAATGAGAAAATTAAATGCGTAAGATCCTCTCATCAGCGACAGATCTTAAAGGGACAGCAGCCAATTCTGTCTGTCAGTTAAGTTAACTAAAGAACAAAGGGGAACAGAGCAAATTACTCACTGATCTTGTCTAAAGAACGTGTGTAGCTTTAATAAGGATTAATTTATAATTTATGCAGTTCAGACTATTTGATAACCTTATTCAATTTCTGTATATTTCAGTTTTATTTACACACAAAACATTAATGGTGAACATTTTTGACTTTATAAAATGATTATCTCAAGTCTTGAAAAAAGTAAGACATATTTTTGTTATACATAGTTTAGTAGCCTACTTTTATTTTTGGCAGAATCTATCATTATAATCAACTTAATTATTTCCTGGATTTTGTAACACCATAGTCCCTAAATGTATGTAAATGCAGGAAATGGGATTTAAATCGGAAAAAAAATTCCCCCATTTTGTGTACCAAATGTTATGGCAAATGTAAATTTAAAAACAGAACTGCATTGCCATTTTACATATTACATTGTCATTTTGCATATTACATTTCAAACTGAATATTGCTACCCATATGCTTTCATAGTCTTGTAGCAGGTATTGAGAAGAGAATATTATTGTTATGATGGGTTATTTCATTGCTTCATGTAGTTTGTTATGGTGCAGTAGCGAAAGACTCCAGCAGATTTCATAGACTTAGCAAATTCATTTTTCAGACATCTGTTATGGGCGTTCTTGGCAGTTTTTCTGAGGCTTTTATATTGTTCATATCGATATCGGAATTATATCGTATCGACCGAAATTAAGAAATATATCGTGATATAAAATTTGGCCATATCGTCCAGCCCTATGAGCAGCTGTTAAAAATACTATTACAGGCCAAGTATTTGTCATCAACGGTGGCGTCATTGCTGTTATGCAGGACCTTTTGAACTCAGTAACATGCCTGGTTTCATTTAAGGATTTTTATTATTTTGGAACTATGCTATAATTTCAGAAATATGCTATCACAATGGCAAGTGCAAAGGATGGAAATAATGTGCAAACATTTAGTGTTAACTTTTTATTAGTAATTTAATTGGTAATTTTATTAACCATCTTTTGAAATATTTATCATATTATACAAATTGCTGTATTTTTATTAAACAACATGGAATGCCTTGGGGGCCAGTTCACTCAGAATGCGTTTTTGCTGCGTTTTAAAAGTTGAACTTTTAACTCGTGTGCGTTTCGAGTGAGACAAACCTGTCTAAACCACAAAACATTAGAGGATGTTCCATTAAAGCTGGCTTTAATAATTGAAACAATATTTTGAAGAAAACATGTTTTTTTGTAAGATGAATTAAAAAATATATATTATTATATATTTATAATATTAGAGTATTTATAATATAAACCATTGACACAAATTTCATGATTTGATTCAAGCTTGTGATTCAATTAGGTACAATACATGTCAATTTCTCTCAAGGAAAAACATCTCTCTAAATAATGCTGTAAACTATACAGGGAAGCCTTTCAGGTTATGCATTTAAAATTTTAAAATTGTGCAGTTTGAAATTTTATTCACGCATCAAATGAAAGCAGCTTAGACTAAAAGATTGATTCTTGGAATTTAAGATTTGGGTTATTAAAATAAGCTTCAATTAAAATTGAGAAATGTATGTTTTCAACACATCCCTAATAATATAATGTCCTAATTGCCAGTTTTGTTTTCACTCCTTGTTCGCTTCACTGTGATATATTCTATCTAATGTGATTTCACTCTTTAGAAATTGTGAGCTTAATATATTAAGGATGTAAAAAAGTATCTTCCATTTTTTTTCTCTCCCTCTCTCTAGCATGTCTCTTTGCACAGATAGCCAGAACAAAATATAGTAGATGTGATGTGACTTTGTCCTGTGCACTTCATTCGGGATTGACCTACATATAAGTCTAACATTGCTTTCTCTTGTAAAGTTCTGCTGTGGATTGATGACTCTGCGTCTGTTTTCCTGGAATTTAAAGTGTGCTCTATGTAATGTTGAAGTGTTTAAAAGTACTCGTTGTTGATTAACCTGAAAAATTGTTCTTAGTGTGATGCAAATATCACACTCAGTTTCAGATCCAGCACAACAAACGTGTGGCAGCTGTTCAGGTTTGCACAAACCAAGTCGCATCTCTCTTACTCCCACAGGGAGAGATGAGAGATAACTCACTGAGATATGGCTTATTTGTGACGTTTATCTGGTTGTAGTGCAGGTGGTCTGATGGAAGGATTGTGTTGCTTCTGCTGATGGTATCTAGCATTCCTAAGCTTGCACATGCCTGTTGTGGTTGTGCCGAGTATGTTAGAAGTGCAAAAGCAAAGATACAAATGAGTGTAGTCTTGAAAAGAAGGCAGATGTGTTCTGCATATCGTATTTAATATTAGTGCCGTACAGAGTTGTTTACTTGTACTAAGTACAAATAAAATGTAATGTACATTTAATTATGGGTGGAGCAGTGAACTAACGAAACTGTGACCTTCCGTTATGGCTAAGTTAAATTATTATTTTTTTTTGTTCAATCATATTTTAAGTTTTTCATATTGATTTTTTTTTTTAAAGGCAAACCATTTGTTGAAGAACCCTGGTTTAGATGACAAATAAAATGTTAATTTTATTCTTAAAGATAACGCAGTGCAGATCAAGGGCACAGCAAATAGCAAAAATATCAAATTATTGTTGATGATAATTCTCTTTATTAGTTGTTGACTTATTTTTATCTGATATAGCTTTATAAATATTCACCCATAATTAAAGATGATTTGTCCCCTCTGCTTGGTGATGACAGACATGCCCCAGATACACAGGATCAATTTGATTTTAAAACTCACACTGATCAACTCTCATGCTCCACATCGTCTGATTAGAATTAATAGAGACAGCGATTTCTAGGAAGCACATGTCCTCCGGCACTGCATTTAATTTGTGAAAAACATTATGCTCTGCCTAGCTATTGGACAAGATCCCGATTTGATGTTGTAGACCAGTGATTCTCAACTCCAGTCCTCGGGACCCACTGCTCTGCACATTTTGTATGTCTCTCTTATCTGACACACTCAGTTCAGATCAAGGAGTCTCTCCTAACGAGCTGGTGATCTGAATCAGGTGTGTTAAATAAGGAGACATAAATGTGCAGAGCAGTGGGTCCCGAGGACTGGAGTTGAGAACCACTAGCCATGTTTCCATCCTCTTGTCAACCGAATTATCTGAAGTTCGGTAAAAAAAAACTCATGCGAATAAAGCTGGTGAAAGTGTGTTTCCATCCAACGGCTTTAAAGCGAATAAAAACCTGTACGTAATGACGTCACATGCTGTTTTGCGATCGAATTGATTTGAGACATTTTAAGGTGTTTCCATTCATTTTCGCACTGAATCGAACAACATTCAAGCCAATTTTTGCGAACAAAGTTTTGCTAGACAAAACAGAGCCAAATAGTGCTTATGTGCCAGCTGATAGCGACATATGTAAGGGAAAATGTATATGCCAGGCGGTTGTTAGCCTGAAGGGGTTGTATTCGCTAACAACCGCCTCGCTATACATTATCCTGCTTATTACATGGCTACCTACCAAATAAATCAATAATTTGACACAAAATATTAATTTAAAAAGGAGTTTATTGATTTAAAACGAGTAGTGCTTCTGCTAAAGAAAATAGTCTGTTCCGTCTCTGAACTGCGTCCATGGCAACGGTGTGTTATACTTAGCAGCTCCGCAGTCTGTTAACAAGAAATAACACACCGCATTCTACATTAGAATTCAACCAAGCCACGTAATATCAAGCAAACCTAACATAAGAAAGCAACGACTCTATAAACACATTGCTATGATGATGCAGATGCACGTAAATGCCCGACGACAACGGAGGCAGCCTGTGGTGTGGGAATGACAGCGCTCCATCAGTTCTGGGAGATCGTGGTTCAGAGACACTTCACGGAAACCCTTTGGTTGAAGCATTTTTTTGCTTTGTCCACTTACATCTGTCTTTGTTGACATCCGCCATGTGTGCGCAAACAGAGCGGGAATACTGGCCGGAAATGAACTCGTCTTCTTCTATGTTTTGTGGCGTGTTGCAACCATAAAAGGGCCTAAAACTTAATCGCAATTCATTATTTATTCGGCAAATAACGTTTCCATCAGCTTTTATCGCATTTGCCGTATATCGATCAAGATAAAATCCGATGAGACCGAACGTATTTCATTTGAGTCGATATTCATGAAATTTAATTGTATTTTACTGTTTCCATAAGGCATTTTTCATTCGATATCACTTAATTCGGATAAAAAGGCGTGGATGGAAACATGGCTACTGTTGTAGACAATCTGTTCGTTTCAGCTAATGACTGGTATAAATGATATATAGTGTCAGATTGCTTGATCAGCCTCTGGACCAATGTTATTGGCTCTGGAAATGATGGGCATTATTATGTCCAGAACGGCTGATAATATTGCATCATAATATTAGAAGTGTATTGTCTTCTGATGTTGGTAATATTCATATATAATATTCAAATGCATTTAGTCCATTTAAATGATGATGATGCAATGATTTCATTTTAAAACTGCATTGTTAATTTCTCTTTTCCAAAAGATCAAACTGAAAGGGGTGTACAGTTAAAGACCCAGAACCAGATATGAAGAATGAAGACCCAGAGTCAGAATTATAAAAAATTAAAGAAAATATTTACTGAAGATAGTTTGCAGTTTCATCAGCAGAAGTCAGCTTCAATACTCGCACAGGAGTTCGTAGGCCGCCCCGCTTACAGTTACAAAGATCACAGCAGTTATACCATTTCCAAGGTCTAAGCTATGTCATTGCTTACAGGTTGAATGATTCTCATTGGCTAAGAAACATTAAGAGCCTAAACAATTTAACACATGTGAGGAGATAGGGGTGCCTATCGCCATTAGTCAAGATAGTTGTCGTCCACTCATTAGATTTAGGTCTGTGGTGGCCTCGCAGGTTAGAGAAGGGCGCCGGGGTGTCTGGTCCGAACGTCCAGAACCTACATAGAATGTCATACGCACACACACACACACATAACAGACACTAGCAAATAACAGCTCCCATCAAGGCTGAAGAGAGTTTGAGCTCCTTATTATCAGTTAAGTATACCAAAACATAATGCTAAAACATTCACTCATTTGGGAGAAAAACAGATCACTGGCATTTACTCCGAAGGAAGGAAATATACTGGAAAGAATACATTTTAATACAACAATTAAAGTTCGATATAGTAACGCTCAATATAGCTTGACCATATGTCCAGCGAAGAATCATATGTGTCCACGCTGCCTTTAGGACCCTCTACTGATACCAGAGAAAGAGACAAACGGCCTTGTGGGTTACGTGGCCTTCGTGTCCTGCGTGTACTGCGTGCAATCTCAAAGTAAGATTGGAATGCACCTAAAAGAAACTGGTTACTTACATCACATGCATTTAAGACAATATAATTTCACAAGCACAAAGAATATAAAAATTATTATGTGATAATGAATATATTTGATTATTGATTTTTATAAAGGAAGTATATACATTCAAAAGGATATGATTATAGATGTATTTGAAGAGGCAAGGGATTTTGACCAACCCTTCAAAACAAAACTTGATTTTACAGCTTTTACTAAGACTGTAGCGTCTTGTTGAGCCTGAACCAATTGGGAGATCTAACACGCTGAGTCATTAAATTCAAATAATTTCCGGTTGTGTGTTAAGTACAACAAGACTGAAAAGAGCACTTTAACAAGGAATTCTCACTGCTTTAGATGGCATATGTCATGGAATTTAATCCATCTAAATTCTTCAGCATGAAATCTTATTAAGATTACATTTACATTTGTGTGCACATTCCTGCACTTTTGCCCTAAATAGATCATGAATTAGTCTAAAGGATGAGTCACAAATTACATCAGATTTTCCTTCCTGCAGATGACTCCCTTTTGAAAAAAAGATATGATAAAAAATATAAATACTGTATTGGATTGTATTTGGTTGTGCTTTCTGTGCTATGTTCTGTGGGAGTTGCTGAATTACCATATGATGATCAGCCAAACGGATGGCATTGACACTGAGGAATTTCTCGCATGGTTCTCTGACAGATGGAGAGTTTTGGCATTTTAAACAAATTGGATACAATTTAAACAGGATTGTTATACTTATTTTTTCAGAAAAAATTATTGAATTAACAATGTAGTATCAAACATAGTAATAGTTTGGTGAGTCCTACCTACATTATTAACATGTGATTGACTGCCTTTATTAAGCTCTACCTTTCCACCAATGTTCAAACAAGTAGTGTTTTTATTTTATGGGAATTATAAATAACTATAAACCATTGTGTGGTCCTAAGTTTGCTAGCCCCAACTGAGTGACCGCTTAATTAAGGCTAATTTATTGGTTAAACCTGTTACCCATGGGTATACTCCATTTTATCAATTGTATCGATTTCATTTTGAGTATTTTGATGTTTATTTAAATTGTTATTGTTAGAAAATAACAATCATACACAGGGCTCGACATTAACTTTTTGAGGCGCTTGTCCTTTGGACAAGTACATTTATGTTTCACTTGTCCATGCACAAAAGTCACTTGTCTGGGTAATCAATTGGCAAGTCCTGTCAGTTTAAACATCAAGCGCAAAAAAACTGGAACTTGCGCCTTGTTTTCTGTCAGCCTTTCTAACCCGTATTTTTGTCCCGCCAAAGCCTTATTTGACCGGTGAGTGATGCAGATGAGTGATGTAGATGGCTGACTGCTGCACTTGTTTAACTGAGAGAACGAGCAGAGAGAGTGAAAGCCCCGCTCGCGCGCGCGCACTCACACCGTCTTCAAACTATCTTGCTCTCTCTCCCTCCCTCGCGCATATTCAGAATCAGAAAGAACTTTATTGCCAAGTGTGCTTGCACACACAAGGAATTTGTTTTGGTGCTGAGGCTTCCAGTGGACTATACAAATACAACAAGAAACATGAAACATAATACTACAAATTATAAGAATAAAAATATAAATATATGAGAATAAAAAGTATCACAGTTAGGTTTAGTCAGAATAGACATTTCCAGATTTACAGATTATGAACATGCATGAATATTAATGAATTCAGTTGACTAGATATCTTTGAGAATACACAATGGTAAAAGGTCGGAAGACCGAAGTTTTTTTTTTTCTGAACTACCACTGGTTGTGAATGTGCTAAAATAACGTTGCCTTATCTTCTCTGAAAAGCGTTTCACACATTCAGATGACATAAACCACACTTTCAATAAACAAACAAAAAAATCTATCCAGTGATGAAATGTTTTCTGTGTTGACACAAATCTTATGTGATGTCCTAAACTGCCTGTATAATCACACAACGTGTGCCGTGGTCCGTTAATGACACGTCCGATTCGCGAACTAACGTTAATGACTCCTTTAAACCGAGTCACTTTAATGAATGGTTAAAACAATTGATCTGTCCAACACTGAACTCAAGAGACATCGGAATCGGAAACACTATACAAAGTTGAATTGTAATGTAGAATGCGGCCTGTTATTTCTTGACAACAGACCGCTGGTAACCTAAGTATAACACACCGTTGCCATGAAAACCAGAACGTTGCAATGGATTCTAACCGTAGACACGGAACGGACTATTTTCTTTAGCGGAAGCAATACAATCGTTTTTAAATCAATAAACTCCTTTTTAAATCAATATTTTGTGTAAAATTATTGATTTATTTGGTAGGTAGCCATGTAATAAGCGGGATAATGTAGAGTGAGTCGGTTGTTATAGCGAATACAACCCTTCAGGCTCATTAGGACCCGGACGCGAATCGAAGCTCGCTCTACATTATCCCTTAATGTTACATAAGTTATATATCGCAGAAAAATAAAATATCGCAATGTCATTTTTTCAATGTCGTGCAGCCCTAATACAAATGCTGTTAATGCTTGTTTACAGTACACGGCTAGCCAGCTAACGTCACTTACTTGTCAGCCAGGTTGGGTTGCCCCCGACAGACGCCACAGAGCATAACTCCGTCTTCATAAATAACCCAGTCGAATTCATCTTTCCATTTGGTTACAAATTTTCGTTCCCGTTTTAATTCGTATGGTACTGTTGGTGTAAGGTAACTTGTTTTTGGAGCTTTTCCTGGTGCTTGGCCGGGCTGCCGAGCCGGAAAAAACATCACTCTCCACTCCAGTCTCCACTGTTCCTGAGTCAGGTAAAAATGTCTAAACTCCTGATTGGCCAATCAAAGCATTCTGAGCTGGACGCTGGTTCGACGGATTGTGGGGTAAAAAATGTGTTCGTTTCAAATCGGTAAAATTAAATCTGTAAAATCGACGTAATGAGTGATACATAACGTAAAGTAACATGCCATTTTATTTTGTTTGAAATTTAACTTGTCCAGTGGGACAAACTAATTTTCTTTTCCACTTGTCCTACAAAAAAATCCACTTGTCCCGGACAAGCGGACAAGCCTTAATGTCGAGCCCTGATACATATTGGGGTTTTCAATTTAGACAAATCCAACATTTTGGTCCAGGGGTTGCAAACTTTTTGCAAAAAATTACAAACGTGAAGAATGAAGATACTTTTCTTTGACCTCCTGAGGTTGACGATCAGCATTTTCTAAAGGTTAAATCTTTTTCACTGACCAGTCTTAAAACGGGTTTCATGCCCTAATTTGTACCATGGAAAGTGCCTTTTTTTATTCCACAAGAAGAGAAATGGACTTCAGTGAGGTCACACAAAGTCACAGTTTGAATATTTTCATGTCAAAGTTGAACTAAACCATCCCGAGTGTTTTCACGTGTTCTTGCTTTATCACTAAGTTTTTGGGATGTCATAGAGTTGCTCGTTATATAACCTTACGTAACTTGGAGAAAGTTCAAATAGAAGACTGGATTTCACCAGCTTTCCTTACGAACCCAAATATGCCCTCTCGGAACTGATAACGCTGCAAAGTCAAAGATGCACTATGCAACACCAACCTTGACCTTAAGGGACTTTCAGTACTAACTGCAATTACAGCACATTAATTATTTAAACATTTTCAGTTAATAAACACATTTTGATAAACGCAGTCATGAAATTAGGAATGCCAAAATGAAAGTCTATATTTATCTTTTTATTGTGTTAACAGTTAAGCTCTGTGAATTAATTTCCACCTATGAGCATTCGTTATTTTCTCTGTCCATCTATGATGCATCATCAGGCTGTTTGTATGGTTTAATATCAGGTGATGTTTGGATTCATATTGCGACTCTATCTCATCTCTACTCAGTATCTCAGCTGTAGGTCAGTTGCATGAATCATTCATGCTGATGCTAATATTATGGTGATCATAGGGAATAGCTTGTGGACCAACATTATTAGCTTCTGGACTCCTCAATGGTTGCTTCTCCACCCCAATAAACACACACACACTCCCAAACACCAACATTATACCAGTGTTGATGCTGAAAACTGATGGATATTTGGTTTTGCTTCATCTGCTTTGTGTGTCTGTCTGTCTGTCTGTCTGTCTGTCTGTGTGATCCTAATGGTAAAGAGATTTCTTTCTACAACATCTCTTCTTGCATTTTTTAGCATTTAGTGTCGAGTCTTGCTAGAGTGCCTTGAGGGCAGGATGGTGGGTTTTGCTGGGGAGGTGGGCTTGCTGCTGAAACAAGCAAAAGCCTTCGTATTACCTTTTAAAGACAATCAATTATCGTGACCTGCTCTGCTTCCCTGTGGGAGTTCCAGCTCTCCTCGAGAGCGGGCCGGGCTGCTTCGACATATGAGTCAATGTTTGGAGGTTATGGAGGCCATCTTATGAGTTGGGCTATGCAAACTAATGCCCTGTTATTTCCAGTGTCAATGGAGCAATCACATAAGAAATAGGGAGGCCCCTACATACTCTATTACATTATAAATGAGTTTAGTGGTGGCATGCTTTCAGTCCACAGATGTCATGGTGGTGAGTGTGTGTGTGTGTTTCATTAGAAATGCAAAGTGAGGCTGTGTATAATAAGCACATCCTACTGACATTTCAGTTCATCCAATTGGATTTGTAGTTGATTCTTTGTTGATATCTATAGGATTTAAAATGTTGATTTCTTTACATTCCTTTAGGAGTTTTTGCAAGTCTATTTGTTTGTTTAGATGGGTTGTGGTACATGGATTGCTTTATTTGATAAAAAATACAGTAAAACAGTAATATTATGAAAGTATCTGTTTTCCTTAATACATTTTAAAATGTATTGCATTTTTTCAGCAGTGTTCAGTGTCACATGATGCTTCAGGAATCATTCTAATATGCTGATGTGATGGTCATTTCTTATTGTCAGTCAGTTGTGATGCTTAATATTTTTGTGGAGACTGTGATCACTTTTGATCAAATACATTTTTTTTTGCTGAAAATAAATAAATAAATAAAAACTTATATTTTACTGAACCCAAACTTTTGAACTGTACTTTTAAGTTGTGGTATATACCATTAAATAGTTTGTGTATTTTTGCCCACGGATGTAGCCTACAGCAAGTGTTGGGATGGCATCCAAATTTCAATAGGCAACACCAGTGGAAATTCATGATTATTGAAACCCATTTTTTGATCTGAAAAATTTGTAAATGTAAAAAAATAAAAAAGGGGGAAAAAGACTTTTAGTTTCGAAAAAGGGCAAACTCAAAACAATAACTTTAGTATGTGTACTATACAAATTTTAAATGAAGACAGGAACCAAGGCGGTCCCTCTAACTTTCTTAATTTCTTTTTAGCGGTGGATTTACAAGGCTGCTGTCCGCACACTCGGTTTGTAGTGCCTCCGAAGACCACACACTGGGTGGCCATTATGCAGAGAGGGAAGTGCACCTTCAAGGAGAAGATCCTTAAGGCAGTTGCTTTCAATGCCTCGGCCGTCATTATCTACAATAACAGCACCAAAGAGGACACTGTCACGATGGCTCATGAAGGTGAGCTCCATAATCTATGTATCGCATTAAGACAAACACAGCCATGTTACTTTGATGTTAGGCAGACGTTTGTAACTTCTTCAGTCAGCTGACTCATCTGTTTTTCTCTGACAGAACTCAAAGCTTCTTCCTGTTATAATAATTTTGAAACTACATGCCGGTTAACATGCAGACTGCTCAGAATGTATATGTAAATGGATATTTATATTTGCCTGCATTTGTTTTTTCTCAGTTAGAAATACAGGAAGTGGTTATTGTTATTTATTGACTGGGCATGGTGGATTTACAGACGCCTCTGACCAGTTAGATTAAGGATTTTTACAGCATGCAGTGAAATACATTATCTGGAAAAATCATTGTCCAAGGACTAAATGGGAGAGAGACAGAGATGCTAAGTGTGTACCCTGCCCTGCGTGTGTATTTGTGTGTGTGTCAGTGCAATAGAAAAACAGTTTTATACTGCAGCTCCAAAATTTGCACAGTAAAGATAGCTGTAAAATGAAACTAGTCAAAGTAACTCATTAAAATTGTGCATGCGTGTGTGTGTGTGTGTGTGTGCGTATGTGTGTGTGTGGTTGTCACTCACAAAAGTTTTGTGCAGTGGACAGCAGACAGTCTGGGAGAAAATCTTGCTGTTCTTAGCAATAATGCATTTTTATTTATTTATTTATTTTTTCTTCTTTTTTCTTTTTTTTTAAAGAGCATTTTGGTGAAAGCAATAGCTGACACAGTAATTTCAATGCCCATTACATTCCATTAAGTGTTTACTAAACAGACCACACAGATGCTAACCGGACATGATACAACTACACCAAAATACATCAAGCTACGCATAATACATTATACATTATAGATTGTTTATTATCAATTATGCTAATGTTTATAATACTTGCATGTGACTTTAATCACGTTTTTTAAATGTATTGTAGTCCTTTTATAGTCCAATCCAGTAGATCAAATCAAGCTATTGTAATACTGTATGCAGTTAAAACATTTATTTAATTTTAAGCATTGCAAATTCTAACAGTGATGTCATTAGTAGTGCTTTTATTATGTTATCTATTCAAAATGTGTAGATTTTTTTTTTATTCTGTGTTCATTTTGTTAGTCTGTTTCAGTGTTGTTCATTTTGTTAGACATATTCAGTTTTGTTTTTAAAGTTGTTTTTTTTATCCGTGCACATGCTGACTGTCTACTGAAGTCTGTGGCGGTTGCATCGTGACTATTTTTAAAATGTCTCCCACCATTTTTAAGATGATTTGAAAAACTCATTTCAAACCCCATGTGTTTTGTTCCATTTATGTGGTGCTTCATTTAGCTGTTTTTGAATGCAAGAACACATCCTGTGTGAACGTTTCCTCACTCATTCTGTGCCGCCTGCTCTCTGTTAGTGTGGGTTGTCAAGGTGTGTGACCTGTAGTAACAGAAAGGGAAAAAAATAAACATAAATACAAAATTTTACATAGGGAAATTATTATTCATTCATTATTATCATTCACATATTAAATTAATAACCCCAATATTGTTGTTAGGTCATAACACAACTTTATTGGTAAAGAAGCTATTTTTTTCTTTGTTAATTCATGGATTTGTTATTTTTTATGTCACAAGCAAATTTGTGGATGACTCTCGGTTGTGGCCAAAACGGTAGCCTTGAGGAGCACGAGCATTCAGGACCAATGCTGATTGTAATATTTTCAAGTCTGCTGGCTAGAATGTTATCCATTTGTTGAGTTTGGAAAGTGTTGTTTGTGTGTGTATTATTTGACTTTGGCCTGTAAACCTGCTGTGAGTGTGTGACAGAGACTGTTTGTTTGGTTTTAGAGGACATTTGGACATGATGAAGGACTGCGTACTGGAATCTATCTGCCAGAGCAGTCACTATTCTGCAGGTGCACTCTCCACACACACACACACACACACACACACACACACACACACACCTACACACACACACACACCTACACACCTACACACACACCTACACACACACACACACACACCTACACACACACACACCTACACACACACACACACACCTACACACACCTACACACCTACACACACACACCTACACACACACACACACACACCTACACACACACATACTTCTAGCTTGGCATATATGCAACAGGTTTGGATGCACAGAGCACATAGGAATCAACCTGAAACTTCTAAGCAGCGTCTTTGGACGTATGAAGGGGTGGACCGACGTAGGAACAGGAGAAAGGGGAGAGATGGTGAGTCACAGCAGCGCTATCAGAATGGGATCGATGAGATGTTTAAATATAGCAGGACTGCATGATTTATTCAGAAAGTCCTTTTCCCCTGCCACATGGGATTCAAACCTCGTTATACAAGCTGTAAAGGATAGAATCTTGAGGTATCTTACAATTCATTTAAATTTGGATTCATATAAAGTCATGATCGAGACAATTGTGCGAGGGTTCTCTGTGCATCTAAATTTTTCAGCAACAGTGTAGGGAAGCAAATCTAAGGTAATTTAAATCGTTAAGGTGACTAACTTGCTCTGCCAATTCAGCGTTAAGATCTTTGCTTTTTGGAAAATGTGAATGAAATTTCACATCAGAGCACTGAAAAATACTAAAATTACTAATAACTACTAAATTACTAAAAATAACAAGCACATAACAAAATAATTAAAACTAAAAACATAAAAATAAAAGCTAATTAAAAATATTAATAAATACAATAGTAGTATATAAATATGTAAAGTTTTGTGTGGATATTTGAAAAAGAATCACAATGCATCGACTTGAGTTCGACAAGAGAGTTCATTGTTCTCGCACTACATGACAAATTGTGCATCTGATTTTTATACATGTAAGACGATATATTTATAAATAGGTTTCAGTCACACATTCAGATCACTACATTTAGATAAACATATCTTGTGTACCTACAGGAAGTTTGGGGTTTGTGTATGTGCGTGTGTGTGTGTGTGTGTGTGGGTGAAGTGTTTTCAACACGAAAGATGCAAGCAAACTGACACACTCTTTTTAAGAGCAAGTAACTTAGGAGAGATTTAGTTATAGTAAGCCATGCAGTTGTCATATGTATTTATATCAGGTTCTATTATGATGTTTTACAGAAGAATAACCAGGGACTGTTTTGACCATACAAACCATACATTTGTTTTAGTTTCAGTGATGTAGATTGAAGCGTGAAGCTAAAGTGTGAATGTGGTGAGTTCCATTTTATTGTAAATAATTATTGTTATTTAATTCCTCTGAGTATTGCTGGTACAGAAGCATAAATGCCTTTAAATATCTGTTCAAGTACTGTTCAAAAAGACTGTGACATGAGCTAAAACCAATATTTTAAAATCACATGCAGAGTGCATCAAAATGCATAATGCCACATCCTCTTTTGGGTCACTGTGGTTTGAAGGATCACATCACCTTTACTGTCAGAGTCAGTCTTAAAGTGGTCATCGGATGCAAATTTCACTTTTATATGGTGTTTGCAAATAAATGTGTCTTTGCAGTGTGTGGACACAACCACCATACAATGAAAGGTTGCCTGGCAGCACTTTACGTGTCTTGTGTCGACACGCCCCATGGAAGAGAGGGGTGGTGTGAGCAGTTGCTCATTATCATTTATAGAGACATGCACCGAAACGGGTCGCTGTGAACAGAGCTGTTTTTGAGGAGGTAAAAAGGGTGTTGTTTTACACAACCATTGAGGAATTTTAATCAAAGTATATTACAAACTTTACACGAAGACCCTAAAGAATCATACCAACTTGTGGAAAATGGGCATCTGATGACTCCTTTAAGACCACCTTTGAGGGAGTTTCCCTTTTAACAAAAATCAATATTCGCATGCCTTAACCTTTACAGCAGGAACAGTCGATAATGAATAAACAGCACATTACAATGTAAGCCCACATACACTTTTATTCCTCTCCTTTTTAATTTAAGAAGTTAATGTTTCTACATGCATGAAGGACAAGTTATTAACATTCTTTACATTATATTTATATTATGATTTACATCATATCTGATAATGATATTATTATTATAGCTTATCATATTAAGTTTGATAATACTGTAAGTACCATGTCTAACAGACTGTGCCTGTGGAAGTAAGTTATGTATAATGATGTACATATGTTGGTGTTTATGCCATTTATGGAGAAAAATGGCCTTGAAGTGGATCGGAGCCTCTCTATCAGTCACTGCTAGAGCAAATTGCCCCTGTCCTGCCCTAGACATCATCTTTACTGCTGACAAACTGCCTTCTGAGCCAGGCAGCATGCCAGTCACGTCTTATTCTCACATGCTTACACACACATACAAGTGCTCGCATACACCAATGCATTCGAAAATCTTTACAAAATCACACCAACAGGTAGACTGCATAAGTAAACATTTGTTTATGCAAGATAACGCACATAATGTCACACACAAGCAGCCACATTCACATGGACATTCTCTGACGTGACATCCAGACTCCTTTCTCACGCTCTTAAGACATGGATTTGTCTGTAAGATGCAGACGTTTTTATACAAAAGGGATAATGTACCCTTGATTGCTTCCATAGCAAATGCATGCCTGTTCACCCTTTGGCCTTATCCACATTATTCCTACGCCCCATGACGCTTTGCGCAAATTATGGGTGTAACTTCCGTTAAGCTGTAAACAATCAGTGAAAGACTAGCTCTATGGACCAATAATATATATATATATATATATATATATATATATATATATATATATATATATTAAACTGTGTACAATGACATTACATTATTCTACTCACCCTTCAACCATTGAACATTAAAAGGCCCTTTAAAAGTGTAAAAGCATCAACAAGGTACTTTCAACAGACCATGAATAACCCCAACACTGTGAATCTTTCCACAGCAAAATCAAATGGTAAATATCACTGTGGTAATCTGTATTATGTAACATATGTTGCCTTAAAGGAGAACTCCGGGCAATTTTTAAGTTAATCTTGATCGTTATACCTTTGTGAGTAATGTCTATAGAAAAAAAAACTAACCGGATTGGTGCTTGCAACACGGAGCTGTTCCCGCAAATGCCCAAAGCTCCCACTCAGCTAAAACGGCAGTTATGGGGGCATATACGTGTGTTTGTGCCTCATAACAGACACAAAATGCAATTAAAATGTCTGTCCAGCATGAACAGGGCCCTTACATGTGTACAAGATGCGTTTAGCAACTTAGCCATTGTTTAAATTCACCTAAATGGTGTTTTAGACGACTAGCTGTAGTCTCGCGCTGAAGTCCCGTGGGAACTCAGTTGTAGCCAGAAAAAGGTAAATAGCAGTGTGCAGGTGGGAGTATATTATATATACAAATATAATTGAAGACATAGAAGCTAGTGAAATAATTAAAGTTTTGCAAATAAGACTACAAAAACATATTACTGCACATCTCTCCTCAAGCCGTGTGTGCCCAAATGGAAGGATAAATAAAGTTTACATTACCTCCACAGTGGTTGCACACATCTTCGTCCACGGAATGGCTTTTTTCTTCAACCGACCCCGCTGTGTTGTGTCTGTGTAGTCATCCTTGTCAAAGTGTTCGCTGCAAATGCGGTAATCTTTAGCGCGTTGTAGGCTAGTTGTATGGGAGTTTGCACATCAAGTTGAAGTACAACTAGCACAACTGCAGAATCTCGAGGTCATGGAAAGGAAGACAATGAAAATTTAAGTTCTTGTATTTTCGCATTCTGTTGTCACAATTCGGAACGGCACAAACGAACCATTTCTTCTTCACTTGTGAAATATGAGCAACTCCGATCATTACTCTTCACACACTACGCTCCTCCCACGTGCACACTGTTTACTTTTTTCCGGCTACAACTGAGTTCCCACGGGACTTCAGCGCGAGACTACAGCTAGTCGTCTAAAACACCATTTAGGTGAATTTAAACAATGGCTAAGTTGCTAAACGCATCTTGTACACATAAGGGCCCTGTTCATGTTGGACAGACATTTTAATTGCATTTTGTGTCTGTTATGAGGCACAAAGACACTCTTTATGTATATGCCCCCATAACTGCCGTTTTAGCCGAGTGGGAGCTCTGGGCATTTGCGGTCGCAGCTCCGTGTTGCAAGCAGCAATCCGTTTTTTTTATTTTTTATATAGACATTACTCACAAAGGTACAATGATCAAGATTAACTTAAAAATTGCCTGGAGTTCTCCTTTAATACATTTTTTTTTAAATTATTTTCTTCAGCATTGCGTGATACTATTTCAAAGTGATTACAGTCATTTTGACAGATAACAAATTGTATATATCTGTGAAAACAAACCTGAAAAGAGAAGTGAGCATTTGGAGAGAAAAAAAGAGAGATTCTTTGTGCATTCAGGGAATTAATGGCATATATCGTAAATTAAATCAGGACAACAGACCACAAATGTGCAGTATATGTTGACCTTTTTTAGCGGAATGCAAAAGGAAAAAATTAAATAACCATAGATATTCTTAACATGTCACATTAAAATACCAAGTGTTACGTTATTCTTAAATAAAACATGAAAGAAAACTGATAGCTCATTGAGTCAAACTGATGGATAAGCTTTATTTGTAGGGCAACCTTATGATTTGAAATGATTCGATTCAGTCTTTTTGAATGGAATATCCCCAAACCGAAAGTGCCACCTATAATTCAAAACGCAGTAAGCTCGTCAGGAATAAGGTGTATTCTACAGTTAAATATTAATCCACTAGAACTCTTAATAAACTAGATTTAGTGAACATTTATTATTTTCAGGGTATTTATTTTTGGTATTTAGTAGTATTAAAGGGATGGTTTGGAGTAATTTCAGCCTAGGGTCCTTTGCACAATGACCTCGAGCCAAACACCCCCCTCCAGAAGCTTTTTTCCCCTTGTTCGAACATTATTACAGTTAGAGGTTATTTAGAGATATCAGCCGAATGGCTTATATGCAGGCGTTAATGGATCCAAGGTTGTATCTTGTAAATTACCCCAATAATAATGCCTGGAATGTTACCAAACTTCTACAGTAGTACACATAGATTCTGTACTCATAAAAATGGCATTGGAAAGTTTGTAAGTACATCAGGAGTTTATTTAAATAACACTTGCCTGATGGCTTATGGTACCGCTAACCCGGACATCGAGATCACTTCCGTGATTTGGGAAAAGCCCTTTTAACTCATTTGCAAAACTCGCAAGTGTAAGGGAAAACTAGTGAATTTAACACTCCATAGAAATGTATTGATAACTGGATGATATTCAAAATACATTTTGTATTGTTGTGTTGATTTGAAAACACAAGCATTTATAAAACGTTCAAAAAATTATGTAGTTCAAAAATTTAGCTACACTACATCCTTATGCATCGATTTCTGCCAGGACTTTTACGGGCTTTTCTCAAATCACGGAAGTGATCTTGACGTCCGGGTTAGGGGTAGCATAAACCATCAGGCAAGTGTTAATTAATTAAACTCCTGATGTACTTACAAACTTTTCAATGCCTTTTTTTTTATGAGTACAGAACCTATGTGTACTACTGTAGAAGTTTGATAACATTCCAGGCATTATTAGTGGGGTAATTTACGAGATACAACCTTGGCTTGGATCCATTAACGCCTGCACTAAGCCATTCGGCTGATATCTCTAAATAACCTCTAACTGTAATAATGTTCGAACAAGGGGAAAAAAGCTTCTGGAGGGGGGTGTTTGGCTCAAGGTCATTGTGCAAAGGACCCTAGGTTGAAATTACTCCGAACCATCCCTTTAAGCATTGTTTGTTATTGGACACATATGGAGCTATAAGTCCAATGCCAATACTAATAAGTAGAAAGCAGGGTGGCTAATATAATACTAAAATGTGTATTATACAATATAGAAATAGCGGATTAAATGATTGTTGTTCCAAATGTTTATTATAAAACAGCGGTTTTATTCTAGATTTACTGAAAAGTCAGTCCAAAAGTCCGGCCACTAGTAAAAATTTGCTTTCATTTTTAATTTAATAATAATATTTTAATAAATAACATTCAATTAATAATTAAATCATGTTTTATTAGTGAAAAGTTGAATTGAAACATTTTGATTTTAGAATATATTAGTAGCCTATTTGTTTTAATGTCCGCACAGCATTAGTATTTGTTTTTTTAATGATCCCCTTTGCAGGGTTTTTCCTGCTTTCACAATATTTTGACGGACGCCAAAATGAATTTTTTGTCTGGGCAAAGATTTATTTGATCATTTATTGTGACTATATCTGCCGTTCTGCAGTACCGATACCCAATGATAGCAGTCTGCTTTAACACGCTCCCGTGAGTCTTCGTGTAATTGCTCTGTGAAGAGCCTCAAAGGTTTCTATTTACGATGTGTATTTGCAGTGTTGAGTTTTGTAACCAATCACAGACATATCTGTTGAGCATGTGAACTCTGGCCAATCAGATGTGTTTGTTAGGCAGAATTTCACTATACCTTTACCTTTCACTATAGCCAACAAAGTATAAACACGGTGTCAATAAGCAATTCATTGTACAGCGTAGACCGCTTCATTGATTATAACGGGAGTTTTCGCAAGAGTGCAGCTTTATGTATATCACGTTGAACTGAAGACAGTTTCGGTGATTGTAATGGCAACAATCTTTGCTTTCTTTCTGTATATAATATGTTTTTCAAGCTGCTACACATTGCAAAGTTTCTGTATTGACAAACGTATTTAAGCATGATTGAATCCGATTGACAGTGATAACCATAGCAATGGATGAAACAAATATGATGATGTATGTCAAATTATCTGTGCATTAGCCTAAGTCTTGGAGTGTAAATGCAAAATAATAGACCTGCCACTTTTTCTAAAATGTGATACTTTGTTTTTAATTTTATTACTAACTTTTCAAATCAGTCACTCAGTTACTTTTTATATATAAATGTATGGATTTTTCACTTTTTTTTGTGATCTGTCCTGACTGTGATATATATATATATATATATATATATATATATATATTTTTTTTTTTTCATAAATAAATAGCATAAGTTGGGCTCGCAGTTGACATGGGTGGGTACTTTTGTACTGGATGACCGAATTCGTTCACCGTCAATGACTGTACTCAACATAGGAAAAAAAAACTTTTTCTTGAAATCTTCGCTTGTCTGGTTTATGCTACTCTTGAGTAATGTTTGAATTTTGTATTCTGAGCACTTATGTTGTTTTTGCCTCTCCACGATGACTCGCTTGGTTTAATCCTCAAATGTAAGTCGCTTTGGATAAAAGTGTCTCCTAAATGTAAATGAAGTATATTGCATTAAATGTACTATATAATCCATGTATAAAATTATAAAATTATACAATTAAATTTCATCTCAAATAGTTTTTTTCATATACAGTTAAGAGTAAGAAAAGCTGTGTTATAGCTTCAGCTGCGAGGTTTCTCTGAATAACGCAGATATATGTGTCTACATCTGGTTAATGAGAGGTCTGTATAAAAGGTGTTTATTGTGAGAATGGCACTCTTGGCAGTGAGAGCTTGTCTGCAAACAGCGGCAAGTTTGACGATAGTTACAAAAAGGCTGTAATGAAAGCGTGTGCGGAAAGCTCTTATATAGTGATGGTTTGGGCGAGTTTTGTGCAAATAACTTGTGCATGTCTTGTGCATGCGGCTGCTCAATGAGAATACTCCAAATTCACTAACATCAGAACGATGTTAAGAACAAATTTGTGTGTACATACGAACATGTTGTGAATTAGTCGGAGTAATGTAAGTTCTCCTGTGCATACAAATACAAAATAATCCATGCAATTATTAGTGAATGAGACCCATTGTCCAAATGCAATTGTCCAATTTAAGGTCAATATCTCAAATTTGCTTGCATTTAATAAGTGACCCAGAAATCAAAAAATTTTATATACATTCTCATATTTAGCAGTAATAAAGTAGCCACGCTCTGCCAAATTTTTAGGAAGGATTATGAGATTTGTTTCACTATGCTTTCATCATAATGCTTTAAGAAACAACAGCTCCATGTGGTTCCTTCAAAAACATGTTGCTACAGTCTGTCTATCTCAAATCTCTCTAACCATCTCTTGTATTTCAAGTTTGTGACATCAGGGGTTAATCATATTTTTGCTATGGTCGAAAAATAATATACTGTCTTGTCACATTTGCCTTAACATATTATATCATCATAATAGTTATGTGATGCTATTTGTCATCGCATTTGTTATAGGGCAGTTCAAGTGCAGAAAATGGTGAGATTAGATCACTGACTAGGGCAGGTCTGCAATAGGTTTTCATCTGTACTTAGTCTGTTTGCTAAGCCTGAGGGCCTGAATTATATCAGTGTCTGTGGCATGGCCTAAGCTCCAGATCGGTCTAATTGTGTGTGTGTTTGTGGTTGGGAGTGGAGCGGGGGGGGGGGGGTGGTTGTGGGGGTGGGAGGGGGGAGGGGGGGACGAATTGTTTGTTTGTCCTCATTTTCTGTCGGCATGATTACTGTGCCATTTGTGTGAATGTTTAATAGGTCAGACCAGGATCATTACACTGAACTGGAAAAGATCGTTGCATCTGTGTGAGATGTTTTGATATGCTCTGAACAGATAATAGAATAATAATAAATACATCTGGTGCAACCTGGAATGGATTGTGTATCTTTCTAGTAAAAT
Organism: Siphateles boraxobius; assembly: GCF_051911475.1. Taxonomy (NCBI): domain Eukaryota; kingdom Metazoa; phylum Chordata; class Actinopteri; order Cypriniformes; family Leuciscidae; genus Siphateles; species Siphateles boraxobius. The sequence goes on from NW_027508919.1 coordinate 15,319,452, forward strand.
GTTATGTTTGTATGAAGCCCTGTATATTTGTATCCTCAGTAGTAGTAGAAGTAGTAGTAGTAGTAGTAGTAGTAGAAGTAGTACTACTACTAGGTATGTAACGATTCACTCGCAACCGGTTGAAAATCGATGAAAATGTGTGACGATTCAAGTCGGTTGAAATGTTAAACGAATCGCGATACACGTTTTAAACAGCAGGGGCGTTTACTGTAGCCTACTGTGAAGTTGTGACGCTTTAGAGGCACAATAGCAGCAAGCACACACGAAGCTAGCGAGTGTTTTCACTTCATTAATGGAACTTGAGCTTGTGTGAGCCAAGCTCAACTTCCATAGGAATGAACTGAAAACGCTCGGTTTGCTCCGCTCGCGCCGCGTGTGCACGCGCCGTCAAACACATTGCGACGGCAAGCGTAGATGTTGACTCATTCAAATCGGAGGTGTGGCGGCATTTTGACTTTCCGTAGACTAATAATAATCACCACCGTGAGAAGCACCAGTCACCTCCGTTTTCATGTAAAAGGCATTAATACGACAAGTGCGAGAGCCACGGAGATCACAAGGTGCATCAGTGTTTCCGTGGCAACCAGGTGTTGTATTTATTTTACTATCTCTTTCTCTAAATGTGTATACGGATATATATTTTTTTATATATCTAATTTATTGATTGTTATGGCATATTTTTCTAAATGTGTGGGGTTTTTTTTACTCTTGCTAGTGTAAGGTTAATGATACAAATTATAACAAAATTAAAACCCTTCTAAATGTGGTAGGCTACTAATTTTACTAATGGTATAGTCTTTTTCTTAGTGTGCAAAGGTACCAGTGTTCACCCTCTTGACCAGACAGACAGAAAGATTGAGTTGAAACAACCTTGAAGGGATTTTTTTGTTTTTATTTCAATGTAGTTTTTTTATTTGACAAATATATTTAAAATGAAAAAGAAATGTGCAGCATTTTCTCTGAGAAATAATAAAAGGGACACTTTTTCATTTATAATTTCTTAAATTAATCACTTGTTAAAAAAATCGTGAGAAAATCGTATCGTGAAACCAGTATCGTGAATCGTATCGCATCGTGAGTTGAGTGAATCGTTACATCCCTAACTACTACTTCTTTTTTTTCTTTTTTTTTTCCCCAAGACAAAATGTTCTTATATAAGTTCTTTCTCCAAAGGCACTGGAGACATAGTGGCAGTGATGATCACTGAGTCCTTTGGAAAGGACATTCTGGGATTCCTGGATAAGAACCAGACTGTGTTGGTCTCCGTGATGGTGGGGTCACGAGGGCTGCCTAAGAACATCAACCGCGGCTCCTTGGTGTTCGTCTCCATCTCCTTCATTGTACTGATGATTATCTCGTCTGCTTGGCTAATATTCTACTTCATCCAGAAGATCAGAGACACCAGCGCAAGGGACCGCAGTCAGGTCTTAAACAACACACACAGTTATTTTGAACAAAACGCACACAAACCCAGTCGCTCCCTCAAGCTTGCAGCTAAAACCTTGCCAGATATTTCTTTCAAAGACCTTCCTGATATTTAACAGGCTTATCTGACCTTCAAGAACTTTGTGTGAGACACTCATTGACTTTATTTCTCAACTGTAGTTAAGTCTCACTGCCCTTTCGCTTTTACCAGACCTCTGAATTTACAACTGACATAAACAGGCTATAATAAGGTGGTAATAACAGCTGCTGGTATTTTTTTTCTTCTTTTTTTTTATAAAGTTGAAATATGTAAAATCTGAATTTCTTAGTCACCAGCTAGATTTCAAATAAATGCAAAGACATCTGTACACAATACAAATTACAATATAAAATGTATTGTTTATACTGTAGAGGATTTAAGTAAAAACAGTGCATTTATATGCAAGACCTCATGCAGATTATTCTTAATAACTTGGCAATGTGTATGGTTACTTAAACTGCATTGGTAATATAGGGAAAAGGAAAAAGTTTCAGCAAAACCTGAACGGCACATGTAGGTTTATTCCCAGTACCCTGGTTTTGCTCTGCACACCTGTTATTGCTTATTCACTGTGCAAATGTCTTGTAAATACATCTGTAAATTATATGATGTAAAAAATACAAGACAATTTCAAAATCTAATGTAAACATGGTTTTGTTGTATATTAAGCTGACTTATGATAGTTATTAGAATATTAAACAGAACAGCTGTTTTCAACATTGATAATAAGAAGAAATGTTCCTTTTCGCCCTAATTAGCATATTAGAATGAGTTCTGAAGGATCATGTGACACCATCACAGGAATAAATTACATTATAATTAGCGCAGACTGACCATAACCCCTTTGGCAATTTTTAACTTTAATTAAAACATAATTTGGCCATTTTATGAACCGTTCTTGTGAAGACCATCCTCATGAGTCAATTTTAAGAGGTTTGTTTGTATCTGTATTTGTGAGAACATTTTGAGGCTCTTGCATATATAGCACACGGTCAAACGGTTTAGTTGGCGCTAATCCTTTGGGCCCCGATTGGTCCTTTGGCGTTTTCTGTAAACTGTCGGCAGTAAATCACTGAGCTGTTTATTTAGCAATAAACTGGCAGAATGAAGACCGAGGACATCTCAGAACATACACTTATAAACACACACAGACAATGAACTGCCCATCACAGGCTTCACTTAGTCTTTTATTTATGGTCGTCTCTGGCATGCCTTTCGCTAACTCTGCCTTGCTTAATACAATCCTGATAGACACTCAGATATGTTGCTTTTATCACAATTAAAATCGCTAATGCTTTCTCCTCATTATTATTTACCCCTACCTTGTTTATCAAAATCTGACATGTAATTTTTTTTTCTGCTGTTCTGGAGTCTTTTATTCTCTAACTCTTTTTAGTCCTTTTAATTTCCTGTTTCATTAAATCAAGCTGCGAATCTAAAATGGTGTGACTTACTCTATCCTCTCGTCCTTTGTTACCATAGCGACGGCTGGGAGATGCTGCCAAGAAGGCCATTAGCAAGCTGACTACCAGGACAGTAAAAAGAGGGGACAAGGTGAGGTCTTTTGATGTCATTGCTTGTTTATTTTTCTCAGGCTCATGTCCATGTCTGTTATGGAACTGTTTCGTGTTATGGAACGGTTTGTGTAATTCTCCATTCATAATGCATCTCCATACTCCATAAAAAGGACTCACTGGACACGTACACGCTGCAGCTAAATATGGTTGCCACTCTTCTTCCGAGTGCTTAGTCACATTCTTTACGCACACATCTTGGTTATTTACAGCTCTATTCGACAACAAAATGAATTCCTGAAAAATAAAAGTAGTTACAGCCTCATTTACATTAAATCCAAGTTTCTCCCACCAGTCTTGCGGTCTAGCAACAACCCATACATTACAGTCCAGAGTGCATGCTGTTTAAAAGCAGATGTCCGAAGAGCATAAACAGAACACGGCGCCTGGAAATTGCTGGATGATGATATGCATCTGATCACTATTATTACATCAGAAAAGGCAAACTCAGAACAGGTTAAACCGTTCAAATCCATGTTTCAGTTTACATCCAAACAAACAGGACTGCTTTTTTGTAATAATGTGACTAGGGATAACAAAAACTAAAGCACAGTAAATGCATCAGCGCATACATAATATAATTTGTCATAAACCTTTGGTTTATAGTATTGGTTCTTTTATATTCATGATTGATTGCTCTTAATTTAATCAATAATTGGCCGTATAATATTGGTGGTAGACGGGTTCGGTTCATCTCCGCAAGTAATCTTGCTGATTGTACCACAGTCCAAAGAGAGACATTGACCTGTGTAAAGGTGAATGACTGTCAGGTGAGCGAGGCAGGGTCGTGAGACTTCACAGCTGTTCGGTTTGGAGAAGGGGTGGAGCCATGCCAGTCAGTGCATATCATAGCCCAGTCAAGGTCAGCTCACATCAGCTATGAATAAAACATCAGTGGATTGGAGAAGTGCTGCAAGATATTGAAACCTTTTATCTGAGAGGTCATGCTCAGTAGAGATTGAGTGAGAGAACGTCTGTCTGTCTTCCTCTACCTCTCTCTCTACTTTTTCCTTTTTGATCACATAAACATTTTCGATCAGTTATAACAAATTTTTCCAGTGATGAAGCATCTTTACAGGTTCACTGCTTTTGTCCGAAGCCTCTCGGCCTCTTGAGTATTGGCCAAGTCCCTCTGCAGGGACCAGCAGGACCACAGTCGATGACTCTCGCACTAAGAGGGGCCCATTAGAAACCGAACACCACTCACCACAACATGACCTTGACCATGCAGAGTAGACATGACACTGCCAGGTGACGGAAATAGCATCTAGAGTAGAGATGGTGCTTCCAGTAAGAACAAGGCAGAGTGTGATATAAAACCTAGAAGGATTTTTGTCACTTTCTAAATGGCTCCATGCCCAGGGAGGTCGAGTTAGCTGGCTGAGTGATGCGTTGCTTGCTACTAGAGGTATATTTATACTATGAGGATAATATCTAAATAGTATTTGAATATGTTACTGATGTTTGGTGTACTTCATAATACTAAATCTTACAGGAATTTGCGATTTATAGAGTAAGAATACCATACAAGCAGTTATTTTAGCACTATACACAGAGCTGTTAATTGCCTTAAAAAAATAATGGAATTAATTTATTGATATACTGATAAATACAATTATTATTAGATAATAATAGAGTATTATTTATATATTATAGAAGTATTTATTAATATTTTGAATTAGCTCTTTATTTTGAGATGTTTAGTTTACCTTTTAATAACTTTATTTGCTTTTGTCATTTTTATTAGTTATTTAGTTTAGGATAGTTAGGTTATAGTTTAGTTTAGGCTCAGGATATTAGAATGTTAGTCATTGAATGACCGATCCGAGTCATTGAATATTGAGGATCTGCCGATACCAAGTCGCAATCTAATACTTGTATTTACCTAATGCTTGGTGCACACTTCAAGCACATTAAAGTTATTCAAATCAATTCAATGTATGCAGGGCCATGCAGAGAGTTCCTCAGGGCATCTATCACTACAGAGTAATTCCACCTTAACAATTACTATAGTAAATGGTTATTGTGAATTAGGAATATGGGACTACTGATATAAACTTCTTGTATTTTATATGTACAATAAGCAGAACAATTGCAACAAAAAGAAAAAAAGTGGAGAAAAGATTAGAAAGCATGAAGGTCACGGTGTCAGAATGGCAGTCTGTCAGACAGAAGCTCGAACATGCGTTTCCTGCCACCTACTGCATTACACCTGAGTGACCTACATACAACACTTAGGATCGCCAATCCTGATCAGTTAAAAACACACTTAATTGGCCCCTATACAATCCTTGAGACCGGCTTGGGACATCCCCAAATTTGAGTAATTCATCTTACATTTTCCATTAGTTGCGAAGTGGACTTTAAAAAAAAAAAAATTAATTAAGATCTTTTTTAAGCTTAAGTTTTTTTAGCTAATTCTTATATTTTATTTTATTTAAATTAATGAAAAAAAATTATTAGTTTTTTGTTTGTTAATGATAACTACACTGTTCATCGCTAAAATAAAATAATAAGCAGATACACAAACATCACTATACTGATCATTTTGTCATAATCTGGCTTTTCTTAATTGATACTAAAGGGTTATAAAACTTAGCTTAATATTTTATTTTTTAAGTCAGTTTGTAGAAATACAGATCACTAGTCACTCCTACAAGTAGGCAATGTTTCCTCAGTAATGTCAAGATCGGCTTCAGACTGACCTCACAGGTCAGTCAAATGACAGATGGGCTGAAAGTGGAGCCAGAGAAATACATTATCTTTGACATTGTATCTACTAAATCTGCTGAACGACCTCCTGCTCACTCATCCTACAATAACTAGATGTATACACTGTTACAGCTTCTCATAGTTTTCTCTGGAAGTTGACACGAGTTTCTAGAACTACACTGATGAAATGTTTTCCACACTACTTTCTGATTTTACTCTATTTATATTCCTGTTTTTTTTTGGATCTGTGTTAGGAAATTATTTAACACAAAATACAGTCGGAATGTTCAGAATGGCATGCTATCAAACCTCATATGGAGTATTCAGTATGTGTACGATGCAGGGTATGCAAATCTACGGTGTTCATGGAATACCCAGATGGCCTACTTCATTTGCCAAAATGTACAGCACATGACCACTTCATCATTCATTCAGCGAGTGACAACCAACCAGTGTCTGCTCTTTTTTTGTGCCTTGACTTATTGTTTGATTGGACTTCCAGAAGTTAAGAAAGAGATTTTTATGTGCAGTATGCCCTGTTGTATACAGTATTGCACTCGGAATGTACTAAATATACATTATATATATATTGCTATTGTAACTGTACATATTGCTGTAGTTGGACTTTTTAATTTAATCTGTTTGAAGAATTTAGTTTAGTTTCACTCTCTACCATATGAAAGTATTATGTAAACCTTAAATGATGAGCTTGAGAATAGCTGGGTGAGATGAACGCAAGGAGGATGGCAAGAGATCAGATCAATATAGAGTGAAATGCAAGTACTCAAAGCAGATTGCCAAGAGTTAAAAAGAATTTCACACTTTATACCCATTTCTCATAAATACATGTCATAAGGCCAGCATGCATATTTAATAATAATGGGCCAGTGATGCTTAAGTATAAATAGTAGGGAGGGAACAGGACCCAAAGTTCACATCCACCAAGTGACGTGTAGCAGAACATTGTGCTAAGTAGCATTGGTAACAAATGCAGCCCACAAAACTATTTGAAAAATAAAATTAAAAAAAATATAATACTCGAAATTGATTAGTTTAGAATGTGTCTCTTTTAGTGTTGTCAGTGGTCATTTATTGCATTTTATCTTCTAATCATTATCATCAGTTTCTGCCTTTTGACATTTACTCTTTCTTGTTTGACTGGCAAATGATCCTAAAGCTGCCCTATTGTATCTTACAGGAGTGTCCTAATTTTACTTCTAATGTTGACAATTTCATTTTTAGCTACATTTTGACTTCTGAAAAAGCTCATCTTTATTATTTGGCTTGTTCATGTTTTTCAGGAAACAGAACCAGATTTTAATCATTGTGCGGTGTGCATTGAAGGTTATCAGCTAAACGATGTGGTCCGCATCCTACCTTGCAAGTAAGTGTGTGTTTAGTTTTGCTTTTTGTAATAAGGGCATTATAATCTCCACAAAAGTCTAGGTACATGATGTTTCTTTCGTTTTTTTGTTAATGGATAATAATTATAGTAGTAGTAGTATTAATAGTAGTAGTAGTATTAATAGTAGTAGTAGTAGTAGTAGTAGTAGTAGTAGTAGTTTGAATTCAGAATTTGCTTAGGAAACTTCCCTTGTTATGGTGTAGATGAAGATATTTCTGTCTTCTTAAGAACTTAGCTTAAGTTGTCTGCTGCCAAAATCCCTTTGCATTACCCAGTGCAATTTGGTTAAGACCCCAGACTTTGAATAATGGTCAAATGACATTTGGAGGGAGAGGGAGATCAGGGATCACTTGCTGTTGTGAGATGTGATTTTGTTGAGGAAATATGGCACTGCTGTGGCTGTGAATCACAGTGCCCCTGTCAGACCCACTCTGCTTATTTTTAGCAGCTCAGCTTCCAGTGACCTCTAGGCATCCAACACACAAACACAGACACGCATTTATACTTACAAGCAGATACATATAATGTATGCACACTGTATAAAAGGGATGGGACATGCAGTATGCACACACAAATACACGAGCATGCCCTTTCCTACAGTTTCAGACACCATCTCCTGAGTATGACCCAGTCACACAGCTAAAATTCTGACTGCAAATTTTGTGGAGCACCTTACAACAAACACACATACTGTACTTGTTCACAGGTTATAACTGCAACATGCAGTAAATCACTAGTTTTTTCACTATTGCTGTTTTTTCATTTCTTCCTCTTTTTGGCAGACATGTCGTTGCCACTGTTTTAGTTAATGAGGTGCTTTCTTTTAAAGGGATAGTTCACCCAAAAATGAAAATTCTGTCAGTATTTACTCACCCTCATGTTGTTCCAACCCCGTAAGACCTTCCTTCATCTTCGGAACACGAATTAAGATATTTTTGATGAAATCTGAGAGCTGGATCACTCCTCCATACTAGTCCATAGGCTTCTTCAGGGATTGAACTTGCCAGCCTCGAAAAGTTGTTAAAGACATTGTTAAAATAGATCCTATAATATAGATCCTAAAAATAGATCCTATAATATTCAATCCTTCTCTGTGGGCCTCGACTCAGTTCACTAGTGTAATAGCGTAAGCTTCTGTTGTTGTACGTCACACGCATCACCCACATGACCAGCGTCGGCCAATAGTGAGCCTACGTGTGACATAGCTCTACGCTATTACACTAAGTTAACTGACTAGAGGCCCAAAGAGAAGGAAATGAATAGTTGAAATAGTTCTCTTACGAGAGGTTCTCTCGTATTGCGTAAGTTTAGCTTACGCTACGGGAAAGATTCATCTTCTCGAGATACTGAAGCCAAAAAATTATCCTTAATTTTGTATACCTTGTCAACGCAGTGCAGCAGCTAGCAGACCTAGAGCAGGCCATCTCGCGTGCTCATTGGCTGCCCTGCGGGCAACTGCTGCAGCCTACCAGTGAGCCCGGCGTGACGTCACGCCCAATGAAGGGCGCTCGCGCCTTTATAGCGTCACAGCCCGCCAGATAGGCGTGGCTTAGCGTATAAAATAGGGGCTGTAGGCTGAATTCTCGGATTTTTCGACTCTTCGGCGAGCTTTTCGCATCGCTGGTTTTGAGAGAAGCCACCGCCGCCGTCGAACAGCGAACAGCCAGCCTAGGACAGCGCTGAGGAAGCCGGCCGTCTTCGCCACCTTCAGCCATCCGTGCGAGCTACGCTATCCGGCGACGTATCCTTTCTTGCTATTATTCTAAAAGAGCAGCGAGCGTCTTTTTAAAGATGCCTCGCACTTCCTGTGGCTCGTGTAAAGCCCCGCTCAGCGCCGGAGACCGCCACCTGATCTGCGCTCTCTGCCTGGGCCTGGAACACGCAGAGCTCGCCCTCGGGTCCGGGGGCTGCGAGCTCTGTGAGGAGCTTCCGCTGTCGACCCTGCGGGCTCGACTCGAAGCTTTCAACACCGCAGCAGTCACTCCGCCCCCTGTGGGACCGCGCAGAAAGAAGCGCCGTTCCCTGAGACAGCCGGAACCGGTGGCCACAGCGACGCGCTCGCCGGAGAACCTCCCTCGAGCCTCACTCTCGCCTTCCCCACCTCTCCTCACCGACGCGCAGCTGCCGCTTGCGAGCCTCACTGCCGTCGCTTCGGAGGATGAGTCCGAGGGACACGTCACAAGAGACTGCTGCTCTATCCTGGCATCAGACAGCGAGGAATGGTCGCTTCACTCCGCCTCCTCGTCAATCCAGGAATCCACCCGTACCCGCGCTGGAGCTGACACGGAACTTATGCGCCTGCTGACGCAAGCTGTTGACCGTCTCGGGCTCGAGTGGTCGCTGCCGAAGGAACCCGCGCCGAACAGGCTCGACGGCTGCTTCCTTCAAAGTCGCCGCCGCGCAGTTTCAGAAACTAGGCCCGCTCCATTCCTGCCGGAACTTCATGCGGAGCTGACGAAGTCATGGAATACACCATTTTCTGCTAGACTTCAGTCACAGGCCTCCGCGTCGCTCTCCCGAGTGGACGGCGCCGCCGAGAAAGGGTACACAGCGATTCCCCCTGTGGAAGAGGCGGTCGCAGCGCACCTTTGCCCGCCCTCCGCGAGATGACGGTCACGGTCAGCCCTCCCGTCTAAAGCCTGCAGAGCCACTTCCGCCTTGATCGGCCGCGCTTATGCCGCCTCCGGCCAGGCCGCGTTTGCTCTACACTCGATGGCTGTGCTTCAGATCCTGCAAGCCGACCTCCTCCGTGAATGGGATGAGAAGGGCCGGGACCCAGCTGCGGTTACGGATTTGAGAAGCGCGACGGATCTCTTTCACCGCGCCACCAAAGCCGCAGCCCAAGCCATCGGACGAGCCATGGCCGCGTTGACCGTGACGGAGAGGCACCTCTGGTTAACGCTTTCGGATATGAGGGAAACTGAGCGAGCCACCTTTCTGAACGCGCCGCTTTCCCCCACTGGTCTTTTCGGCCCAGCGGTGAACGGGATTGTTGACCGCTTCTCTGTGGTACAAAAGACCACGCAGGCCATGAACCTCTTCCTGCCGCGACGCTCGAGTTCTGCCACAGGCCGCTCTCGCGAGAGACAAAGCCAGCCTCCTGTGCGAACCAGCACCCAGCGTCCAGCACAGCCTCAGCCTCAGCCTTCGCAGCGACGTCAGGGCGGCCGCCCTAGATCGCGCTCAGACAGCCGTCACAGACCGCCGCCCCCAAGAGGGCCTCGGCAAAGAATCACGCTGAAGTCCGAGCACGCGAAGCCCTCCTAACAGCGAGAGAGAAAAGACGCGCGTGTCCCGCTGCGGCCGGACCGCCGTCAAAGTTCATTTCCCTGTCAGTCCCCTTCGAACAGGCTACTGCAGCGGTTCAACTAGCAGCCAACGAGCCGGTTTATTCACCCTCTCGCCTGCACACAAACGCCGTTTTCACGGCGAACTAGAGAAATCTCGAAAAGAGTATAATGTCTGGTCCGGCTCACGCCGTCAGTGTTTTAAGTGTAGTGAATGTGCCCACGCCCCAGTGTTCACCCCTACACATAAGCACCCCAAATCCCGTGTCACTCACAGAGCACACTCTCATAAAGCGCAGAAAAGCCGCTCGAGTGTTGAATGTAAGAAATGTGTCCACAGGTCTGTGCCCACTATCTGCCCGCTCTGTTACACGATCAAAGAAGCAGGTTATGAACGTAAGTCTCGTGCCCGCCAGAGAGCGCTCACGCTTGCTAACACAAACCTCCCCCCGGGCCCCGCCTGCGCGTTTCAGTGTTATCAGAAAACACAGGGCGTTAATAAAGCGCTCCCCATCTATTATGATCGAGGCGTCATATACAGTTGTAAGTCTCGTGCCCGCGTGCGCGCGCTCACGCTTACAGAGAGCTCTTCCGCCCAGAGCGCTGCTCGCGCGTCAAAGTGTGGTAAAAGTAGGTTCCCCATCCCTTATGATCGGGACATCTCACATAAGTCAGCCAGTTTCGGCTGTCAGCGAGCGGCCATTGCCCAGAACCGAGAGCGCACGCGCCACGCTCTCAGCTCCGGTTCAGTTTCACAAGCCCGCAAATGGCGGCCATTCGCCCCCTAGCGGCTCACATAGTTGCGTGGGAAACTATCCCAGGGATTTCAGAATGGGTGTTGAGCACAATAAAGCAGGGCTATACACTTCAATTCATTCGCCGTCCCCCGCGCTTTCAAGCCCGGACCGCGACGATAGTGAATGCGGAAGTAGCACACCTACTTCACGCAGAAATAGCAAAGCTGCTGTGCAAAGGGGCTATAGAAAAGGTACCGCCTTCTCTGAGCGAGTCAGGTTTTTACAGCCGATATTTTCTCGTACCCAAGAAGGACGGAGCCTTCAGACCTATTCTAGATTTGAGATATTTGAACAAAGTGCTTGCAAAAAGACCGTTCAAAATGCTTACGACCAGGAAAATCCTCGCGCACGTTCGCCCGAGGGACTGGTTTATTTCTCTAGATCTGAAGGATGCCTATTTTCAGATTCAGATAGTACCCCGTCACAGGCAATTTTTGAGATTCGCCTTCGACGGTCAGGCATATCAATACACCGTCCTGCCGTTCGGCCTGTCCCTGGCACCCCGTACATTTACAAAGTGCATGGACGCGGCGCACGCCCCCCTGAGAAGTCACGGGCTGCGCATAATGAACTATCTGGACGATTGGCTGATATTGGCACAGTCAGAGACAGAACTACTATCTCACAGAGCAGTGCTTCTCAGTCATCTGGAAAGCTTGGGTCTCACGGTCAACTGGACCAAGAGCTCATTACTGCCCAGCCAGTCAATTTCCTTTTTAGGAATAGAACTGGACTCGGTGACCATGACGGCTCGTTTATCGACACAGCGCGCGCCCCGTGTTCGCCACCTAGCCGCATCTTTCCAGAAGGGCAGCTTTCTCCCTTTGAAAACATTTCAAAGGATGTTGGGCTGTATGGCATCAGCTGCAGCGTTGCTCCAGCTGGGCCTACTGCGCATGCGCCCGCTCCAACGCTGGTTGAACGCTCGCGCGCCTCGCCGAGCCTGGGTGTCTGGCGGTCAGAAAATCAGAGTGACTCAGACCTGCATAACAGCTCTGCAGCCCTGGTTAGTGGCCGACTGGTACCAACAGGGAGTAATCATGGGAACCATCTCTTATCTGAAGGTCATCTCGACAGACGCGTCCAACTCGGGTTGGGGCGCGCTGTTCGAGGGCAGACCGGCCTTTGGCCAGTGGTCAGACCAGGAGAAGGGTTTTCACATAAACTGTCTGGAAATGATAGCGGTCGAGAACGCGCTGAAGTGCTTCCTCCCGTTCATACAGGACCAGCATGTTCTTGTCCGCTCGGACAACACATCTGTGGTATCCTATGTAAACCGTCAGGGCGGGGTCAGATCCAGAAATCTCTGCAATCTGATGGAACGCCTCCTTATTTGGTCACAGATGAACCTGCGCTCGCTGAGGGCGGCGCATGTGCCTGGCCATTTGAACGACGGCCCAGACAAACTGTCCAGGGACAATGTTCCCCCAGGGGAATGGTCCCTGCACCCCCAAACGGTCCAGAAACTGTGGCGCCTATTCGGCAGAGCGGAAGTCAACCTGTTTGCGTCAAAAGACAACGCTCAATGCCCGACGTTCTTCTCGAAGGACGAGGACGCGCTGGCCCAGGTTTGGCCCAGCCTCCCGCTATATGCTTTCCCTCCGGTCTCTCTGTTGCCACAGGTGATCAAGAGGATCAGGGAAACGCGCCACTCGGTGCTCCTCATAACCCCGCGTTGGGAGAATCAGACTTGGTTCCCGGAACTGGCACGGCTGTCACATACAGCTCCGTGGCCGATTCCGGTGAGGGCAGATCTCCTCTCTCAGGCTCGCGGCACGATCTGGCATCCCCACCCAGAGCGCTGGTCTCTGCGTGCATGGTTGATCAACGGGTACTCGTTGCCCTGCCAGAAGGAGTGAGGAACACGATCACGCAGTCTAGAGCCCCTTCCACGAGAAGGCTCTACGCGTCTAAATGGTCTGTGTTCTCTAGATGGTGCACCGACAGAGGTCTGGACCCGCGGACATCAGGGGTGGCGCAGCTGCTCACCTTCCTACAAGAGCTGTTGGATAAGGGAAGGTCCCCATCCACGCTCAAAGTATACGTGGCGGCCGTGGCAGCGTTCACGGAATCGACGCACGGCCAGTCACTGGGAAGACATGAGTTGGTCATCCGCTTCCTTAGAGGAGCTAGAAGGATAAATCCGCCGCGCCCGCCGTCGGTTCCCATGTGGGATCTTTCATTGGTCCTCGAGGCCCTGAAAGCTTTTCCATTTGAACCACTAGACTCCGTGGGGTTGAAATATCTATCACTAAAAACCGTTTTTCTCACTGCACTGTCGTCAGTAAAACGTGTAGGGGATCTGCACGCGCTGTCTCTGAGCGCGTCGTGTCTTGAGTTCGGACCAAATGACTCTAAAGTCATCCTCAGACCTAGACATGGTTATGTCCCTAAAGTGATGGGCACTCCATTCAGAGCGCAAGTTATTTCGCTGTCAGCTCTCCCAGCATCTGACAGCGAAAGTGATGTGAATCTCCTCTGCCCTGTCAGAGCGCTGAGATTTTACATTACGCGCTCCGCCTCCTTCAGGCGTTCGGAACAGCTTTTCGTTTCGTTTGGTGGGCGCGCCAAGGGGCTCGCCTCCTCGAAACAGAGCCTGTCCAGATGGATAGTGGACGCTATAGCGGCAGCTTACGCGTCAAAAGGTCTGCAATGCTCTCTGGGCAACAGGGCTCATTCCACGAGAGGCGTGGCCTCGTCGTGGGCATGGTCCAGTGGAATTTCTATCCATGACATATGTGTAGCGGCGGGCTGGAGCTCCCCGTCTACCTTTGTCAGGTTTTATAACCTAGAAGTTCCTGCCTTGCAGGCTAAACTGTTGTCAGTCTGAGAAAGAGGTGTATTCTGCCCAGATCTCCTGCTCAGATCACTTTCATGACTCAGCTCTCCTGGTTGAGCTGCACTAAACAGGGTATGTGCCATATGACTATACAGACCGGCGCGCTGCTCTGTATTCCCTATGTGTGCTTATGTACAAGTGATGGCCCGCGTGACTGGCCACCTTATTTTTTCCACTTATGGGGTTCCCCTCAAGCTCGGGGTCTTATGTGGATGCTTGGCGCGCACGGCGTTGACAAAGTGTTCCCGTAGCGTAAGCTAAACTTACGCAATACGAGAGAACCTCTCGTAAGAGAACGATACTCGGTTACTAACGTAACCTCGGTTCTCTCTAGAGAGGGAACGAGTATTGCGTAAACGGCTGTGCTCGCGCCACGAGCGACTTCGCTTCAGTCGTCAAAAAACCAGAGAATTCAGCCTACAGCCCCTATTTTATACCCTAAGCCACGCCTATCTGGCGGGCTGTGACGCTATAAAGGCGCGGGCGCCCTTCATTGGGCGTGACGTCACGCCGGGCTCACTGGTAGGCTGCAGCAGTTGCCCGCAGGGCAGCCAATGAGCACGCGAGATGGCCTGCTCTAGGTCTGCTAGCTGCTGCACTGCGTTGACAAGGTATACAAAATTAAGGATAATTTTTTGGCTTCAGTATCTCGAGAAGATGAATCTTTCCCGTAGCGTAAGCTAAACTTACGCAATACTCGTTCCCTCTCTAGAGAGAACCGAGGTTACGTTAGTAACCGAGTATCGTTTTTGTTTGTTTTTGCGCAAAACAAGTATTCTCGTCGCTTGATAAACTTAAGATTGAGCCACTGTAGTCACTTGGACTATTTTAACAATCTTTTACATAACTTTTGGGGGCTGGCAAGTTTCAATCCCTGAAGAAGCCTATGGACTTGTGTGGAGGAGTGATCCAGCTCTCAGATTTCATCAAAAATATCTTTATTTGTGTTCCGAAGATGAACGAAGGTCTTACGGGGTTGGAACAACATGAGGGTGAGTAAATACTGACAGAATTTTCATTTTTGGGTGAACTATCCCTTTAAGGAGATCATTTCAGTTTAAGATTTTGTTATAATTTACTCACCCTGATGTTGGTACAGACCTAAATTACTTTTTGCTGTCTGTTTTATGAAATAACTTGGACATTCAGCTCATATTTCCTTTTGTGTTTGATACTGTACTTCAAAGGATAGTTTCTTTACTAATGGTTCCAAACATGTATGACTGACTTTCTACAGTAGCATCAGTCATCTCTCTATGAAATCCATTCCACACCCACTCACTCTATCATTATTATCTCTTTCTCTCCCACTTTCTGTCTCTACAACTGCACAGCAGCAATGAAGTGCTAATCCAGAGCTTGCTTTATTGCATTGTTCTCTGCGTACGGCTGAATCACTGCTTCACTCCAGTCAGATCAAATAACACACTCATGAGCTGCAGCCTGTACTGCCTCAAACAGCTGCTGACACCCAGCTACAAACCAGTCTCAGACTCTTAGTCATAATGAGGAAGGGTTGGATGAACATGTAGGTCTTACAAGCATTGAAGACTCAATTAAATCAAACTTTGTCCATTTCGGTTGGCTTTCAGGTCATGTATAAGCTAACACACTCCCAAAAGGTGGCAAAATATATAAACAAAAGCCTATTGGCTATAAAAAAAAAAATAATAATAGTATGTCCTGCCCCTAACTTCCTATTTCTATACTAGATATGTCAACACAGGAAAGAAAAACAGAAACTCGTATTTGATTTCATGGGACTCCCAGCGAAACATCATAATCATTGATTGCAATATGTATGTTGGATATTTATCATATTCGATATTCTTACTGTAGAGACATTATAATATTACAAAATAATTATATTCAAATATAATTCAAATGTATTCTAAAAATATACATCAAAGAATTCTGGAGACTGGAGTACTGATACTAAAAATCCAGCTTTACCATCATAGGAACAATGTTATATTGTAATAATATTTTACAATACTACAGTTTTTACTGTATTTTTGATCAAATAATTGCAGCCTTGGTGAGCATAAGAGACTTCTGAGCATAAGTTACCATCTTATCTTATTCCTTCTTAATGTGAGTGTCTCTGCTCTCTTAAGCATAAGCATCTCCAGCCACAATCAATAACTCATAGCACAAGTAATGGCAGTACACTTGACCTAGCCTAGGCCATTCAATTTACGTCCCAGTGCATTAGCTTCGCTATTTCTCTGTAACTTTCTTAGGGGTGTGCCCTTTACTTCATGGATCTGTCTGACTGCATATGCAAGTAAATGGTATAAACATCCATGTGATATGGTAACTGTGAAAGAATACAGTACATACAGATTGGGCCCAGACATATAGAACTGGTCTGTCGTAGTTTGATGGCATGCTTCTCTTTATCTTTAGTATAATTTGTGTTGTAAGCACCCTCATTATTAATTCATTTGACCCTTGTTTGCATGTTCTCCATCCAAGAAAATAAAGCTTTGTTGGAGTTTGTTTGCACGTCACTTTGTTGCAGCAGAATAATTTCAGATGCATGGGTCGTCTCAGCACCCGTTAGTTACAGTATGTAAGACGCACTTAGCATTATTTGATATTCTTAGAAACCCCTCTTAAATGTATTGCTGCTGCTGTATTCCACTATCTCTCCTGCCCAGTAGTTCTGTTCGGAAATCTTTTTCGAAACAACTTGTGGCTGAGGAACGTGCCTTTATTCCGGTTGGGACTATACAGTTTTCTATTTGAATGCATTTTAAAATGTCATTTATTCCTGTGATGCCAAAGCCTAATTTTCAGCATCATTACTCCAATCTTCAGTGTCCGTGATCCTTCAGAAATCATTCTAATACACTGATTTGGTACTCAAGAAACATTTATTACTATTGTCAGTGTTTAAAAACAGTTGTCCTGCTTAATATTTTTGCACTGACCCCAAACTTTTATATTTATAAAATGTATTTGTTATATATGTATTTAATGTGTTTTGTTTCAAAAATCTGTGCGCATTTATCATATTAAAATGTTTAAATATACATAGG
Organism: Siphateles boraxobius; assembly: GCF_051911475.1. Taxonomy (NCBI): domain Eukaryota; kingdom Metazoa; phylum Chordata; class Actinopteri; order Cypriniformes; family Leuciscidae; genus Siphateles; species Siphateles boraxobius. The sequence continues at coordinate 15,336,575 of NW_027508919.1, forward strand.
TAAACAATGACGTTTATTACTATGCATTGTTGTATGTGTACATATAAATGACAATGATTAAAAATGTAAGAACTTTTAAGCATTCTTTTAGATATAATTTGCCCAGCTCTATGATGCACTGAGAAAGATTCCTACAATCTTTTGAGCCACAATAACTGCCTTGTCTCTAGCACGAGTTTCAATGGCTGGCTTGTGCCGAGAATCTCCCTCATGAAGAGGGTTTCCGCTGTCGAGAGCCCAGGGTTTTTCCTGGAGTAAACACAGCTCAGATTGTGCAGCAGCCAGATATAAGGAAGAGGAGAAGAGACTCAACAGCTCTCTGTGAAAGCTCATGTTGCTGCTTTGAAGCCACCAGCTTCTTGCTTTTTTAACCTGCCTCTCACTTTCTCCTCTCTCCTCTCTCTGGTTGTAATATAAATGTGTAATTTGCTTTTACGTGTAATGTCCTTCTTGCACCAGTGTTCTTAGAGTAGTTTCAAATATTCATCGTTGCTGTGAAGAATTATGGTGATATCAAAGGCCTGATGCCGCATTTCATGGTCATGCATTGTTATAATCCAGCAGCCATATCACCCTGTAGCCAAAGACTGGTCGCCCACTGGAGCTAAGCAGGGCTGAGCCTGGATAGTGCCTGGATGGGAGACCTCATGGTAAAACTAGGCTGGAAGAAGTGTTAGTGAGGCCAGCATCTGTGGTCTGTGTGGGTCCTAACGACCCATTATAGTGACAGGGACATTATACTGTCAAAGAGCACCGTCCTTCGGATGAGATGTTAAACCGATGTCCTGACTCTCTGTGGTCATTAAAAACCCCCAATTTGCCCAGTGGTCTCTGTCCATCTACATGGCCTCCTAATCATCCCCATGTATACTGATTGGCATCATCACTCTGTCTCCTCTCCACCAATAAGCTGGTGTGTGGTACTGTAGGCGTTCTGGCACACTATGGCTGCCGTCGCATTATCCAGGTGGATGCTGCTCATTGGTGGTGGTTGAGGAGATTTCACCCTTCTGTAAAGCACCGAGTACCCAGAAAGGCGCTAAATAAATGTAACAAATTATAATTATGGCAATAGAGAGATTAGAAAGATTTTATTTATGTTCTTGCAACCAAATGTATTAGACTTTAAATATATACAAATTCAACAGATGATTGCAACTTACAGATGTGCTTTATTTATGGCTATGAAAATGTTCTCATCTCTTCTTTAGGCATGTCTTCCATAAAATGTGTGTGGATCCATGGCTAAATGAGCACTGCACATGTCCCATGTGTAAACTCAACATCCTTAAAGCTCTGGGGGTTATGGTGAGCGTACACACACACACACACACACACACACTCACACATACACACTCACACACTCTCTCTCTCTCTCTCTCTCTCTCTCTCTCTCTCTCTCTCTCTCTCTCTCTCTCTCTCTCTCTCTCTCTCTCTCTCTCTCTCTCTCTCTCTCTCTCTCTCTCTCTCTCTCTCTTCCGAAGACATCTCATAAAAAAAAAAACAACAAACAGGTTGTGTAACATTATAGCTATGTTCTGGGTACAATTTTCCACAAAATGTGCAACTAAATGTACACAACAGACACACTGATCTCAGAGGGCAGCAGGTTATGACTTTTACAAGGCTCTTATTTGATTTGTAGTTATTTTCAAGAGGATAAATCATATCAAGTCCTGTAGTTTGTTTGGGATGCATTGCCAGAATTATTACATAATTGAGAATGTAATTGCTGGTTACAACACAATACACAACTTTACACTTTATAATGTAATTTGTGCTGTAATCTTTGATTTTGGAGAGGATTTATGATCAAGTAGCTCCCTCTGGTGGTTACTTTAGTCATTTCATGCAATTTTTCATGTCTTGGCTGATATTCAATGCTGTAATTCTTTTTTATTCTTCTTTTTTTATCTTGGGGTGTGATTTGTTAATGTAATTTGACTAAGACATGTATGCCCTTGCAGCCCAACCTGCCCTGTGTGGACAACATGGCTTTTGACATGGACCGAATGTCCCGCAGTCAGACTTCCAGCCAGAGGACGGCGCTGGTGGACCTGTCCTCTGAGACCAGCATCAGCCTGGAGCCTCTACGCCACTCCAGTTCCTCCCAGCTTCCCTCTGACGAAGAGCTCATTCCTCGCTCCGGAGAGATCAACATTGCTGTCACTAGTAAGAGCAAGGCTTATTCTGTCTTAATTTGTCTTTTCTGGGTGTTCTTTAAAGGTGAAGTGTGTCATTTCTGCATCACCAAACTGCATTTCAAAAATAATGGTTGTTTTCTAACAGACTGAAATATTAAAAAACTGGGATATTATTTTAGAATTGTAACTGTGAAAAAGGTCATACACTTCCCCTTTAAGTTTCTCTCTGTCACATTTATTTCCACACCTCCCTCCCACGTTGTCCTTCATTTCCTCCCCAGCAGGGGGGTTATCTTTCCTTCCTTCAGTGCCCTGACTGCATCCCTCCACCTGCTGCTGAGCTCAGTGATGTCAGCAGGTGTCTCTGCTCCACACAGCGTGTCCTGCCCTTTCACTGCAATACATCTTTTGTACTAGACTTCTCACGTCACTGCGTGTTTGTCATAGCACTCTGTGGTCTCTCTTATCACATATAAATTGAATGTCAAAATTACATATCATTTTATAATGAGTGAGATAATGTACGTTCAGCCAGTTGTCATAAAATAAATCATTTTTTTATAATAACTGGCTGTACATTATTACATATTCGTAAAGTGTGACTTTGCCGGTTTTCAACCCACTTTGTATTTTTACAGTGTCGGTAATATATGTAAGTGAACAATGTTTACTCATTCGCTCGTTTAATTGAAAACTATGGCAACAGGTTTCTCGCCTGTATACCTGTTTCTTTCAGTTTTTCCCCATCCATTTGGCCTAAAACTGTCCATGGTCATCCAGTTGTCTACAAACACAGAGGTTTTTCAGCTTTCCCGTCGCAGTGTTCTTTCCGTATGTATGATTCTTTACAGCCTTTAGTCACTGCCTACAAGGTGCATGATCCAAAGGGAACGGGTAGAGCTGATTTCAATCTTTCATCTGTATAGGCAGCCACGTTTTATTGAAAGCTCATTTTGCTAGCAGTGAAGTACCCCTTTAACATTTTAGTTGATATTTATGTCAAAATACACACATTTGTAAAATGGTTGAACGTTTTAACAGAAAGACATATCCTTTTAACAATTTATACAGTTTTATTGTTTTATTGTTATACCATCCACCTCTAGTAATAACCTTAGACCTTCATCAAAAGTTAAATTTAGGTTTTGTCTTTAAATATAAAAATATAAAAATACATTGGCTTTAAGTAACGGCCTCTTAAGTTATTTTAGTGTATAATGTGCCAGCGTTTTTTAAGCAGGTTATTCAGAGCAATAACAACACGCATGTTGAGTGCAATGAAACTAATCTTAAGAAAAGAAAAGTGCATAGAAAGTAAAACAAGTATATGCTCACAGAACTAGTTGCAGAAACAGATGTGGGGTAATTATGGGTTTGTGGGATCATTTATTATTTTCCAACCATTTTTCCTGGTGCTGTGTTTTTAAAATATTGTGTTCAGCAATTTTAACCCCTCCTGTTGGCCTCTATTTGAATTGTAGTGATTAATTATGTAATAGAACTCCAAGCAGGTGTAGCGCCTGAACGGCTCTGCAATTTACTCAGGTTTTTTTGGAGGGGTTTTGATTTCTTTCTAAAATTGTAGTGGTCTCTGTTTTAAAGATTCTTTTGAATGTAAATTCTATTTGTTTACAGAATTATACTGATCTAAAAAAATCCCTTCATTTAATTTGTCCTTAAAAAAAAAATACTGCTTCTGTGAGCAATACTTAGCTGTTGCTGCATCTTCTAATGTCATGGTCTTCCTCACAGATCTTTGCTGCTTTGTAAATGTCTGGCTAAACCAGTACTAAGCGTCATGTGCTCTGAATGTGCTACGTTCTGTTTCACTCTCGTTTTTATCTGTCGTGTTCGGATCATCGCTTGTCTATGGCTTCCTCTCTTGTTCCATGGATTAGAGAAGTGTTCCTCTTTTCTTCACGCCTCCACCTGTCTCCAGTTTCCTGTTCTCTTCGCTCTCTGTCGAGATGATACCCTGGCTCCGCCCTCAACAGAAAATGACCCCTCCCCCCTTTTACTCTGTTAACAGAAGAGTGGTTTATTGTAGCCAGCTTCGGCGTCCTCTCTGCTCTCACACTTTGTTACATGATCATCAGAGCCACTGCCAGCACCCCCACCGATGAGTGAGTATTGTAGATCTTTTTCAAGACTTTCAGAATGTCAGAGCATCCCTAATTACATGAACAAAGAGGACATGTACCTACTGTCCATCAAGATTTGTGACATCAGTGTATTACACTTCTCTAAGAGTAAATACCGTGAAAGCATTATGCAGGCTAAAAGTCTTTAAATTAGATTATCATTATTTTATAATCAGTTTATTTAGGTGCATGTTATATATTTCCTAAACATAATGAGTTTGCTATGTTTTTTTACTATGTATATTTATCTTTTACAGCCTTAAGTTGGAATGAAGATGTTTTCTGGAGTCCTGAATTCTAAAATAGAAATGCATCCTGAAAAAAGCAAAGTTTCTGATTGCACTTCAAGTCCACTTCAAACACATGCAGTATTAGAGCTAACTTTCACCTCTGTAGATGTGAGGATGTTCATTTTCACTGGATTATATTGCTGATTAACTTCTGTTTCACCCAATTGCTTTATTTAATAAGCTCTTTTTGTTTTTATTGTAGATGAATATTGTTAAATGTTAAATGAATAGAAATATGTTAAATGCATTGAAGTGGCAAATGTGTTTTAAATATGTGTTGTTGTTTTTTTTCATATACTTTGGTTTATCTTTGTCATGTGAACATTTTTTTAAAGACATTTGTGTGTGTATTAAAATTGCTTTGTGCAAAAAGCTTTGCTGTGCTGAATTATCCAGTAAGTTAGTAGTTAATAGTACTAGTTTTATTCCTTGATTATAATGGTGAGACTCCTGAATCAAATTTTTACTTGCAGACTAGCAACCTTCTTCATTATTTCAGATGTCTATTAGACATACAGTATTGATTTGCTGCAGCATATTCTAGCTGTAAAGTTTATTTCAGAACTTCCTTACAGAACGTCAAGCTAAGAGCACTAAAAATACTGTAACATATCTATGAGGACAGGTTTTGTTTTGTATAAGCATAAACTTTAATACATGAGGATAAAGATTGTGCAACTCGAGGTCAGTGCTCGAGTCCTGTCCTATTCGGGCTCCAGTCTGGGAGGGCCACTTTTCTGCAGAGTTTAGTTGGAAACCTAAAAACATCTGAACAAACTAATGAAGGATTACTTGCTGGAGTTAAGCATTCTTTTTTTTGTTGTTGTTGTAAATGTATACATTATTAGGCGTTAGCTGTTTGAATACAAGTTAAAGGTACATTATGTAACTTTTGGCCCTCTAGCGGTAAAAACAAAACAAAAAACTGCATCCATAGGCTTACCATAGTGAATCAGGGTAAGACAAAAACACGTTTTTGAAAGAAGGATTGATGGTGTATTGAATTTAAATTTGGGTGATTTTGAACTTAAAAATGACAATGTACCTTTGACACTGTTTTTAAAGATAAAATACACAGTGCATTTTCAGACATTGCAGTGTTATTTTAGGTAAATAAAAACCTTTCTGATTTACTTATCTACTGTTGCATTTTTTTTTAACTCCTACTGTGTATAATTAAATACTGTTTAATAATGCACAATTGAATGGAACAGCGCATACACACATTTATGTTAACAGTTCATGCAGTTCAATAATTGCAATCTAGTCTACTGGACATAATATAAATAAAATAGAAAAATGTAGACCTATAAAATATACATGGCCATAAAATCCACGTAAACCAAGGAAC